>NC_141263.1:7575000-8175000 GCF_054856545.1 Hippocampus guttulatus
GTAATTACATTGCAGCAACTTTACCCTCAGCAGAGCAGGTTGGTCTCATCCACTTCAACGACCTCACCTCTGTACATCTGCGGCCCTCACATTCAAATAAAATGATCGACCGGGGAATGCACTTTCTGATTTTACCCCATGTGCACTACCCATGGAATGTAGAACAAATAAAGTGTTTTTTTGTGGATTTTAAAACTGAACAGATTTGATTCTTTTCATCTCATTCGAAGACACAAGGGTTTCTTAAGAAAAAAACACAGCAAGGTCAACAGTAATGTCCAACACGTACACAGATACATGCACACGCACACACACACACGCGCGCACGCACACACACACGCACACACTTTCAAAATGGTCTGCATCCATTTGTATTCAAACATGAGATGGAGGAGACCAATAGATCTGTTCTAGCAAATCTGAAGGTTGGGTCCAGGTCAAAACGCTTGCCCTTGTGTGGTTTTGTCACATTGTGTAACGGAGCCACAGCTGCATGATTGCAGATTTTAATGAAAAAATGGGGGCCCGCCACATCCAGGTAGACCACAGGAGGTTGCCTTTGCCGTGCTTTGTTATATCCCACAATGAGAGCCACACACACACACACACAAACACACGCTCGCGCACGCTTAATCAGACAATTATTTCAATTTTTATTTATCACGCACGTATAAAGACCTATCATGAATGTAAATGTGCATTGCACATATACAGTCTGGTTCAGCATAGCCTTGTCACATTTGTCGCAAAGATTATAGTTGTAAAACTTCTCTCATGTACTGTATATAAAAGGGACATTTATGTTAAATCATCTGTGCAGGAGGTTTCCACTGAAATGTATATTAATTCAAGTTTATCAATGCCCATGGTTGCTTCCTGAAAACATATTCTTGTAATTCAAGCTTTAGAAGATGAAATACATTCACTTTACAGGAAAGAAAAAAAAAGAGTGCAAAAAAGACATCATATTTTCTCCTTGCATATTTATTTGAAAGGCATCAAATATTTTTGATCGTGACCACACAGCGCTTCCCTATAATGGTCAACATTGCAATTTCAATAAATTACATGAGAGTGAATACCTTTAAAAAATTAAAAGCTATTTATTCCAGTCATGTTCAGGCTACTGAGAGTTTTCCCCAAAAATAAATAAAATATTGCCAATAATGCTGAATTATTTATTACTCTTAGTTTGACAAGCATTTCAGCATGCTAATAGAAATCAATGACCAATGAAGGGTCAAGACTATGCAGTGTCACATTTTTCATCTATCATCCTGTATTTCTTTGTATTGTATATGATTTTTTTTCACAGAGATATCCCAATGATGTGACAAATGAGTTACCAAGAATGCACCACTCTATTAGCTACGACTTCATACAGAACTTAAACTTTATTCACAGGCAAGACTGAAAAGGGTACATTGAGCAAAGGTCAAAAGCATCACTTACGGCAGGAGAAGGAGCGGCAAACCATCTCCACAGTATGACCTGTTCCTTATTCCCTATCAATTATTGACATGCAGTTGTCTGCTGTGAAGGCAGCCATACTTTCCGTTGATGTGTTCAATGAATATTTCAGCTAACAAACAGGCCACCTGACACTGTGCACTGAAATAGAAGCTGCACCCATGATGTGCATTTACTGCACATTCACTGTAAAGTCACACCAGTGCAGCTCAGTGACTCAAGTCACAATTTTTTTGTCACGACTTTCCCATTAAAATGCTTGTTTGCCGTTCATACTGTTAGCAGGAGAAGAATGTAATTGTTGTTACGCTTAATTAAAGTGTAAGATTTATTTTTGTTAATTTAACTGTTATCTATTCATATACTATCCCCCAAATAATCAAGTCCGCATTGTCTTAAATGCAAAGGAGTGAAGATAACGAGTTGATATGGAGGTGCTTTGGGGTGCTCTATATTTCTATTAGGTATGGTACCACAACGCGATCTAGCATCTCCATCACGTCATCTGAGGAAAAATATGAATCCGAGACTTTCCGTAGAGTCTGATACTTTTCATAGCGTCAACCAATTTGTTCCAGTCATTGTATCATGTGGACAAAACTACACATTCAGCATTCACTAAAGTCACTTTAGTGGGGGGGGGGGGGGGGGGGAATCATAGCGCCAGTGGAGCTGTGGTGTTGTTATTTATGTTAGACACAGTTCGAAAGCAGCCTCCGTGGAGAGGACGCAGCCCATAAATCTTGCTATGGCCCCTATGAGCAGGTCAGGAAGGCACCAATATTTCCACTTTATTAGAAACAACAGAGAGAACACGTCGCCATAAAGGAGGCCCGAGAGGTGAATCTCAAACACGAGTAAGAGCAGCTAAAGCATACTTCTCACAGCTGAGAGCTACTCACGCAACAACTTTAAACATCGGGAACATTTATTGGGGCTTGTCCCACCCTTACACTGATACGCTCCCTCTCACCTATGCTGTTTTAGACCTGAAAAGGTTTGTTTTTATTGCTTCTTGACAATATGATGCCATTGTCTTCCCTTTATTAGCAGCCTCTGTTTGTATTTTGTGTCTTTGATTACATAAAGTGAAACGGAGGAGGACTTGAAAATGTCTCTGCCCATCGCCTTCAAATCATTAAAACCGCTCCTGTTCATCACATGTCAACTTGGGGATGAACTTTACAGCAAGGTGTGACAAATGATGGCAGCCACCGTCTGCGATTCATGGCTGACGGCGTGCCATAACCCTCTACATACCCTGACCTCAATTTGGAGTGTTCGCGTTGAAGGCCCATCTGAGGGAGATGGTATCGATCTGACTGGCTGCTCAAACAACGTCAATAAACAACAGGCTTCAGGCTTCAAGGCTGAGGAGACACATCTCCATTTTAGGAGGGTTCACATGTGGACCACGGAGTTTGGACAAGAGAGTTACTTTTGTTGAATTCACAGCAGCTCCGGTGACAACTTGCTCGCAGTTGCTGCCATGGAGGTAAGTAACCGCAAGCACGCATTAGCATGTTGACTTTGAATAATTAATATTTATGTTGAGGGGCACGGCCGATTGATGTAGCTGTCAATAAGTGGAAGAGTAATCGGTGCTTAAAAGCAGAAGATGAATCGTGTTTCAAGAGCTCCTGGATCAGCAATACAGTGAAAGGAGACAGAAGAAAGAGATCACTTTGGCTCTTCAATCGATGGACAAAACAATACAACAAATGCACGTGACTAATGAAATAATTATCACATCAACAAGAGAAGGAAGCGCATGCAATTAAAAAGAAGCATTACACACAATACTTTTTGTTTCCTTCTTGTCTTGTTTCCTTCCACTGGATCCTAGTTAAATAAAGTGTGCCTCATATATTTAGAGGCAAACTGGGCTCTGTGTGTGCTAAGCAGCTTGTCAATACGAAGAAAAGAGGCAACAGCCAAGAGAGAAGGTCTGATAAAATGACTTTTAATTACCAGACAGTGAATGCTGGCCTTCCTCTTCCACTTTCTTGTCCAAGCAAAGTCAGGAGTTTGATTTCTGATCATATAGATTGCTGACTGAGCTTCATCCCGCTTGGACGTAAAAGTAGCAGGACCCAACGTCAAGAGAGTGTATTTGACAGATGGGCCAAATAGATCCTCTGCTGCTCATCAGAGGCCACTGCCTTTGGAGGCACTCATCAGCGCACTTGATAGCCTACCTTGTCTTACCCATGCCGCAATCAGACATGCAATAATTTTGGCATTAGATGGAAATCAATGGAAATGCACACTGAAAGTCGGCACGGGCGAGTGACTTTAACAGTTGAGAGCAGTTCATTGCAGTATCACACTCTAAAAACAGTTGGGTTATTTCATAAACTCAATACTGGATTTGGATTGTTTGTGTTGGGTCAACATTCTGGGTTATTTCTTAGGAAAGTAACTAAATTGTTGGTTCAAGTTCAGCATTTATTGTGTTTTATTACGCCTGTAATGTTTTTGTGAGGTAATAAATCAACCAATTAAGTCGGATGTGCGGGCATGACAGCCATCGATATACTGTTCATATCTCAGCACCATATTCAAGTCAACACTTGTTTTGTATTTTTTGATTTATGACTGTTTTGGTGAGTACTTTACACATTTTAATTTTTGAAAACTGTCCCGTTGCCTTTTGACTGTGTGTGTTTTGGAAAGGGCGAGTGCAGAAATCAGAAAAAAATCTCAGATGCCTTGCGATGGTAAGCAATTTTGAGATTTTTTCCCGGTAGAACGGTAGATCCGAAGGTGCTGCTTAATTTCTTCGTGTCACAGGCTCGATTCACTATGCATACATTTTGGTTTTATTTTATTTATTCATTACAGTTTACCACTTTCTTGCAACTAGTCGGGAGTTGTAGAAGAACCGTTATTGTTTCACATAATTTTTGAAGAACTGAACAGTTATGCAGTGGAACCATTTTGATGTAGCTTACAAAACAAACATAATTGGCAAAATGATGAGGGCTACACAAAAATAAAAGGTTATGTTGAGAGCGATAATTAGTACTGTAGATGGTTAATCAAAAAACGGTAAAATAAGTCTTAAAGAAATGAGAATGGGGTTAAAATTAAGAAAAGTTCAAAAGTTTAACTGATATAAAAAATAATAAACAAAGTTAAGGTAAGGTTATGATTAGGAAACACAAAGTTACTGGACTGACATTGCCTTAACAACTGGAATTGGGAGCCAGTGAACATGTGGGTGTAACCAAAACATGGCAGCCTACACATCATGCTGAAAAAAAAAAAATACCCCTAATCATGGCCAACCTACTGTAATCACGGTAAATATATTGATGTAGCAAAATTTTTGAAACTTTTGGAAGATTGATTGAAGACATTTGAATGCCAATTAAGTTCTTGTTTTTACCTGAATGGATTCTATTCCCTTTTTAAGACGTCTCAAAGACCATTTTATTACTCTAACATGCATGTTTTGGAAATGTGGAAGGAAGCCAACGTATCCAGAGAGCACGGAGAGAAAACGCACATTCCACACAGGAATGCAAAACACAAAACCTGTTAACTGTGAGGAGTCATAATGAGTCATCTGAATGAAATAGAACAATGATTTTTCTGATCCGACGCAGAGTAATGTTCCACATTGACGATGGAGAAGCACATTTCATCTGCTTCAGGTTTCTATCTTTTAATTTGAAACAATTGGAACGGATGTCGACTATGTGCTGCTATTCGTAAACTTATGATTTCCTTTCACAAACATTCATGGCTAAATAACCAAACAAAACACGACAAAACTTTACCAGTACACTTTTCATCGTTCGCTTTGCTTGTAATACAATTATGACGTGATTCCGACTTTCACACAGCGACTGTTACTGTCCTTTATGTCTGCGCATGACTTAATGCAAGTATGTGGACTGAACAGGATGATAGCGTGTGTTAGCATATCACGACAGGAAATTAGCTCGTTAGCTTGGACAGGTGAGCTGAGTGTTGTTATGAAGCTTCTTTTCTCGGCGTCCTATTCATGATCTACTTTAGTCCTAGTGGCATCTTCATTATGGACGCCGGGAGAATTGTAATCCGAATAAAAACTCCGTTAGGAGACATGGATTCTTCCGTCGACTGTCCATCACTGCTAAACTTCAGTGACTTGCTGGTAAGTAATGCTACTCTGTTGCCAAAACTCTCTCTCTGTTTTCCCCCATCAATGTCAGTGATTTGATTTGTCATAGTTGTCGTAATTTCTATAAATAGGGCGCCATCAGGGATGTTATGCCTGAAGCCACCGTCACTGCCTTTGAATGCAAGTATTTTTGAAATTTTACCAGTGTTGTTTGTGAGTACAGAAGTTTTAATATTCAGACCACAGAGCTTTCTCTTGTTTGACAAATTCTGCTTTTGTTATGTGGGATCACTTTTCTTGAATTGGGTGCTTTATGTGGTTAACAACATATACTAATTTAGTTGATTAGACATCTGTTCAGCTGTCTATTTTGCATTGCATTCAGCCTGTTGGATGTGATGCTTACAACTGTTTTTCTTTTTTTCAAAATTTAAAACTACTTCTGTATCTGTCATTTAGATGAAGATGAGGTTGGTGACAGAATCACAGTGAGAAGCGACGAAGAGCTCAAAGCCATGTTGTCATATGTAAGTACAAGAATTTAAAAAATGTCCATTTGTTTCTTATTGTGGCACAAAAAAAACGAGTTATCGGCTGGATTCAGATTTGTTTTTAATTATGCAAAAACATGAGTACTTCTACAATAGTTTAATGTGGATTCTTATATCTGGGTACTAAAAATAGAACTGCATTCTCACAGATTGTTTGCACAGATTACAAGAAGTAAAACATGCGGTCGTGTCGCATAACTAGGTTACACTGCACTATGCGCCGGTACTGATGTCTCATAAGTGAATCAAAATGTGCATTGTTGCTGTTTTGAAAACCATACGAAAGATGATTTAGTTCAACAGAATCACAAGCATATCGGACACAGTTGTGCAGCACTGGGAATTATGTCGTTTTAGTGTTACAGATGTAGCTCTCACATCCGGTAACTTGCTTGAAAAAAGATAAGTTTGTGACATGGTTGGTCGCTGCCACTTGACATTGTACACCAATTACCATGTAATGGAATGTGTCTACACATGCAATTGTGAGAGTGTGAGCATATTGGGCCTTGATACTTGTTTCTTTGTTTCAATATATCTTGGGCTGAGACATATACTTTATCGGTTTGTGTCTTGCTTAGATCGATTTTTTGGCGAGGGTGTGGGTATTTCAAAAAGCAACTTCTTTCTGCTTAAAAGTGCGTCCTCGCTAAGTATTTTCAAAGCTCTGTGCAAGCTGGTGCAACGGGGCATGTTTTAAAAAAGAGCATTTTGTGCCATTTTGGGGCTATACTATAGCTGTGAAAGTGGGCATTTTGAGACCACCTCCACCCTGATCGTATGTTTCAGTGTTTTCCTTGAAAAGTTTTGGTTCAAAATTGTCACCACTAAAGAGTGAAATTAACTTTTGTCATCTGACCTGGATTGTTGCAGCCAAACCGGGCCCTCTAAATAAATCAGCATTATTTGCCTGCAAATTTATACACACACACACACACACACAAAGCCTAGGAACACATCAGCTCCAATTCTGTATAGTGGCCTAGACGTGTGTAATGAATACACAATCTATATTATTCGACTTGAATGTCAGTGCCAGACATTTCTTTGGTAATACTGTATATAATGTCTTCCCCACTACTGTATGCTCTGATCCAACAACACAGGCACTCTATTTAGTGTTCATGACACGGACAGGAAGTGTAATGATGTGTGATGGATCTCTCGACAAGGGCGACATACTGACAGATAAATAGCTGTCGATTTTTGATTATTTATTAGTGAGTACTTAAAGATTTGCCTCATTAAGAAACATGCCCCCAGGCTGCTCCAAATCTGTGTTCATCTGTAGATGTCTTTTACCCCCCATCAGCTCACAATTCTGCAGGACCCACAGGCCAAATTTCTGGCTTTCTGGTCCATGTCTATCCAGCAACGTCCTCCGGGAACTTTTTCAACATACTGTGGTGTAGTTGCAGGCTGATTAAGTAAAATAAGTCAAATATAGTGCATATTTTGCATGCTAAAATCTTGTCAGAATGTGCATCTAACAATGGAATGACATTGCCACCAGTTTCAAACCTTGATTTAAAACCCAAATTTATTCCTTGTCTTTCAACTAAGGATGAGACCTTGCTTTAGTGTTTTATGCATTTATTTAGTTTTATCTGCAGTATAATGCGTGATGGCGACCACTTCAACTGAACAGGTGCACGGGTGTTTATTGACAATACAGTGGTACAGTGAAACTCCTCTACAACGAAATCCTGTTTGCAGCAAGAATTTTTTCACAACAGGGGTTTTTTCACTGTAGCAAATTTGATCTCAGATGTAAGCACACACACACCCACACACACAAACGTATGTGTACACGCACACACAAACGAATGTTTATGTATGTGTACTCTATTTTTATTCCAATAGTGCATAAGTATGAGCACACACTTATTTGACACTTCATATTGTCAGTGTAGAAAGAAAAAAAGGGAAAGAAATTGCGAAATTTACGATCAGCATTCACTTTCACTTACATCAATTTCTTGGATAATGTGTTTTATTTTGCTTGCTCCGTCTTTCATTTTGATCACTTTTACCCTCTCTTCCGGCATCAGAGCTCTTCTTGTCTTAGCTGTTTTACATCCAAAGGTCCGTTTTGTAGCCATTTTAGCAATGCAACGTCCATCCTCGTCTGAATCTAACAATAACAAACACTTCCTGGCATGCAATGAACTTTTAAGCCAGCCACGGGACGCTTCTTGTCCTCGATGGCCATAGTTAGCTCTTGAAGGCTAAAAACCTTACGCTAACTGGAGCACTTCTCTCTCATTAGCGCTCCAGTTAGCGTAAGGTTTTTAGCCTTCGAGAGCTAACTATGGCCATCGAGGACTACGAAGCGTCCCGTGGCTGTTTTTAGCATTATAACAAGTAAAGCATTCGAGGAAACGTTCGTTTATTTGAATGTCCATTGAGCCATAAGCAATTTACTCTGAGCAGCTCATCGGATGCTAAGGATCTAGCTTCAGTATCTACACACGTAGACAGTGAGGTCCCTTTTGGCCAATCGGAGGCCAGGATGATGCTTGGTAAGCCAATGGCAGAGCAGCTATGAGTATGTTGAGTCTAGGAAACTCGCAGCTGTGACCGAAATAAACATCATTCACTATGTAAACCAATGTGGTGGTTGCTGTTGCCTTTTTTCGAACGGAGCAGTAGAGGTCGCTGTTGGATAAGACTTCATTGTAGTGAATGTCTTCACAGGCTGGAGCAGAGAAAATGATTTCGTATAATGCAACAGGGGGGGTTTCATCGTATGTGGGGCAGGAGAATGGGAATTGTGTTAATGCATGAAGATTTTTTCACATAAGGGGATATTTTCGCCCATGTAGGCTTCGTTCTAGAGGAGTTTCACTGTACCTCTACTTACGAACGTCTCCATACGAAATTATCAGGTTACGAAACACCTCAACAGAAAAATATTGCCTCTTGTTATGAAATAAATTTCAAGATACGAAAGGTAAAAATAGTGTGGGCTGCTACTCGCAGCTCGAGTTTCCTGAATGCAACATACTTATAGCTGCTCTGCCATTGGCTATTACCTGGGATCTTCCTGGCATCCCATTGGCTAAGAGGGGCCTCTATCGTACGTGTCTACTGTATGTGTGTAGATAGATAGATCTGTGTTATGCAGCGTCCTCGTCATTCGCCCCTCGGGCTATGAGGTGTTGCAATAGTTTTGCGTAAATGTGAATCACCCAGAAAAAGAGTTCACCAGTCGGACGATCGCTTACGATGCTGATGTTTGCCTTGGACATTTTTGAAGGTTTGTTAAAAGCAAACGTCCTTGGATCAGTTCTTTACAAAACGCTAGGCGAAAACCACTTCCGAGAGAGAACATGAACTAAAGAGGGCAAAACATGATGAGTACGCAGTTAAAAGTTAAATAACCATCATGTTCTTTTTTTTTAGTTTTTTACATTCTGCACAACTCTCATTTATTGTGCAATAATCTAATTGTAACATGTATTTGTTACATATTTGGATGCATTTTTATGCTTCAGAAAACATTTGTCTGAATTTTGGGGGGTCTTGGAACGGATTAAGGCATTTACATGGAAAACGCGTCTCTACTTTCAAAATTTTCTAATGAAGAAATTTCTTCCAGAACCAACCAAATAATGTACGGTAATTTCGTAAGTAGAGGTACCACTCTACTGCTGACTAAAGTTACTAGATTAGAATATCAAATTCCAACTGGACAATGCTATACTCACTGTGAACAGTCTCCCTCTCAGCATCACTTTGTCCACAACATTCAAGTCATTTGCAGAATAAATATTTAGCAAATAAATACAGCAGCTTTGTAATGGTTTTCTTTATCCTTTTGGGACAACCCTGTTTGTGAAAAGCTGCTGACCACCTGGAAAGTCCAATGTGGGCGACATGAATTCCCATCATATCTAATTCAAACGTCATGTTTTTTTCTGCAATAATTTGCCTTTGAATTTTGGGAGATTTGCCATGGCGTTGTCGTTTGCTGTGTGTTTAGGGATTTGATCTTATTCTGGGCAAACAACTGCCTCAACAGAAAGTTCAATAATTCATTTGCTTGTATGCATAACAAAAGTCTTTTATCTTTGTTGGCACTTCATCTTTTTTTCTTTACTTTTCCTTTAAAAAATTGCCTTCCCCTCATCACTGAATAAAATTAATGCTCAAATTCAGTAGTTAATTAACATCAGTCTGCAGAGGACATTTATTGTGAAAACTATCCCCATCAGTGAAAACACTGATTGCTACATGCTCCTGTGAGACCCACTAGTCTTGCAGGCATCCCTAATCATTATTGGACACCTTGAAAGACAGATGCCCCTGTTCAAAGTTAAAGACTGGCCTCTGTCACGTGCTAAAAAAACATGTGACCTCATCTGTTCTTCAATCAGCTCCCCCTGGAGGTAATGGCTCTAATTCCACCATTCTTGCTCCCATCGCCCCTCAGCCCGCTAATGATGATGAGACCCTCTCCCTCCGCTTGTCCCTTTAGGCTGAGCGATTGTATTTGGGATTGGACACAGTTTAGTTATTGGCCAACAATGGAGAATGTCTTTTAATAACATACTTTCCACAGATTTGGCGGTAATTGCCGCCTTAATCAATAAACTAGCTGAGCGGAAAATTAAAGGTACGTGAAGACCGCCCTCGCAACACGTACAACATGTTTTTGGTATTAGGCCTATTGTTCAGACGTGGACGACTGAGAATGCTGGAGGGCAGCAGCAGAGAGCTAGAAGTGAGGAGGGATGTGACAGTGATAAATAGGCCTTTTAATAACAGCTGTGCCACTTGGGCAGCCATTCTGATCCGTTTCTATCCGAGCCGGGCCCATCGTCCTCCATCCCTCTGTCCCTCCCCCGCGATGAGGGAATGCATTTACATATCTGTTTAATGACTTGAGGGTTCATGCCGGAGTGTAAATGAAAAGATACAATTAACACATGTACATAAAACCTACACCAATTTGTGCTTTTTTTTTTTTTTTTTGCAACTGTTAACTGCAAGCAAGGTCACAGTGTTAATTGTGGTTGATTTGAAGCCTTCTCCAGAAAGGAGACGCACACATACAGACAGACTCACAAAAACCTACACCCTCACTTTAACAGATGGTTTGGTTAACTGAAACATCAATTATTGCATTGGCTTGGCAAGTGTCTGAGAGGCTCCCGAGTGTGTCTACACGTGTTAGTCCTGTAGGATATGAGTGTTTGGTGAGCTGTTGACCTGGAGGAGAAAAGGGTAATACTACACTCGTTCACAACAAGCCCACCAGGCATTAATTCTCATCGGCAACAGATTTCAACACAGCATGCACACATTTTGGAAAGTCATTGGACATCAGTTGAGCATTTTTACACATTTTGAATGCACAAAAGCGAATATTACTTTACCCACATTGTGTTGTTATGATGGGGTTTTATGCCATTGTCGCAAACTTCTAGATAGTGTTTGTGAACTATGAAGCTTGTAACAGTCACTTTCTTTTCAACTTTAGTACTGCGCTACAGTGAATGAAGAACGCTTGAATGGACAGCTTCCAGAACCTCTTCAGATATTTCCACGAGGTATGGAGTGCTTGCAATTAATCATGAATGCAAATTTGCTTTTCTTCCCTGTAGGACTTCTAAAGCTGTAGCTCTGACTGCCTGTTGGACTGTACTTAAAAATTAGGCAAATCTCTTGAACAGTGATCAAAACTAAGGAAATAATGAAAGTGGCTGGAATTATCAATGGCGCCACTGGACAGTAGTGAAATTCAGGTGCCTATTTTAGAAAAACTCAAGAACTGTGATTTCTTTTCATCTTGGGAGCTACCCTCTACATCTACTCACGAGAGGTATACATTCACTGCATAGACTATGTTAGGAACTTAGTTTTCATAATATAAAGGGATAGTGTGCAAAAAAAATAGTTTTTATTGTTCATTATTGTTTATTATATGTTAAAAAATGTTTTGTCAAATCAATATCAGTTTTTATTTTTATTTTTTTACACAATCAAAGGTAAAGTAAATCTAATTATATTGCATAGAGCGTGCCTTACCGATAGACGGTTGTCATGTTCCGCCGCCATCTTTCTGCTACAGGAACTCAAAGGGGACAAATTTAGCTGACTGACTTTTCAACACCACGACTACAGCAGTGTGACAAATGCCGAAGTCGTTCGGGATGACATTTTGCTTGTTAATCTGCTGAAGAAATCGGTGGTGGTAGGCTTGCGAAGTGCGGTCTGTCTGAGGCACCATACAAAAAGCAAGCGCTTCAAGCATTCTATTAGTTCGCCGATAGATGGCACTAAATTCTACACACTCTACCTTATAGCCTTGAAATGCCCTCCCCAGATGTTTAAACATATTGAAACGTTTTAAAGCATCCTTTTAAACAGATTGTAAATGTACTTGAAACACACTGCTACAGCCTATACGATGCTGCGTGCAGGTACAAAGACTCCTCCATTGAGCTGGGGAATGCATCATTCTCATGAAAAGATGGATGCAATAAACTGCATATTTTCTCGATTGAGTAAATATTTCTCATATATAAATTAGATCTGTTTAACAGATAATACTGCAAAGTAGCTGGTCCGCGATTGGTGACAAGGTTCAGTGCCTCCCCATATTATCCATCATGTTTGCAGTATGAATGCCTTTTCAGATGATCTACGTGTCGTTTGCTCACACATCTAAGCAAGCCCCAAGGGCTTAGTGACAAAGAATTGTATTCTGTCTCTTAGCGCTCTGATATACATATTTTTCTCACTCGCTTCTTGTTCATTTCAAGGCCTGTAACTGTTTTCCTTCCTACAAGCCAACAGCAGTCTCAAGAGGCCAGCAGCTCTATCACTTTCTTTTCATGAGCTAATTTCAAAGTAACCCTCATTTCATTTCTATTTTTTTTTTTATTATAAAACTGAACTGATGCATTTGTAAATGGCCCAGTGATGTGTTCTTCAATCTAGTCAATTACTGTTTCAGCCGGCAAGACTCCGGGGATCCGGAACATACATGGCCTGAAGGTACCTATCTCAATAATTGTTTCAGCTGCCTTACGCAGAATGAGAAGGAGGTCTTGAAGTGAATGCATTGGTAACGCTGTGTTCCACTTATTGAAATGTCAATTGCAGTCAAGGCACTCCTCCTGTCTCACTCATGTATATTTATTTATTTATTTATTTTATGTATGGTGTCGGCCCTGATATGGTTGTCATCGGACTTTGCTGCAGAAGACATTCACTACCTCCTCAGAAAATTTCATGTTGCTTTTCACTGTGAATGCAACTGGTTGGTTGATAGCACATCCTCAAACCGATAGAATGGACTTCTTCATTTGAATAGCCACCCCATCCTCACATACATGGGCTACAACAGGCTCTCTTTATTTGTTGTATTCTCTGTGACACTTTGACTCCCAACTACTGAACTACGGAGATCAAGGGTCGGTTACGCCAAGATGGTGTTTTCCCCAAAACCTTTGGTAAACTTTCACCTCCTTTCTCTCATGTTAATATAAAAGTAATTGACTGAGTGGAGTCGTGTGTGCAGTTTAAATTAGGTCTTCCTGGGCACTAATTAAAGAGAAAATTCCTTCGCTTTAGTGGACCAAAAACACCTGCCTTTTGACCTCAATTAAAAGTGTCGTTTTCAGTATTCCCCCAGTAGTCACTTGTCTATTCTTTCATGTCTTTGGAGTAAACATGCATATGCCTGAAAAGATGTGAACAACAATGTCCCTAGTGAAGCATAACATTTTGATTGTCCCGGTGTTATTGTTCTGCTGTCCTTTGTCTTAGTTATTAATGTGTTAAGAAGATTTTTACTGTATGTACGTGAATGCACAATTATTCAAACATTGACTGAGCTTTGGGTGAAAGGAAATTTGCTTCTTGAAAATAATGTAAGCAGTGATAAAAGACTGGAACAATTAGTGTTACAGATCCATCCCTCAATTATCTATTCTCCTTGTCCTCATTGGGTTGGTTGAAGTCGAGAATTTAATAAAAATTACTGTTATCTAGGGGTTTTCCTGGCTCAAATTGAAGAAGAGCTGGTACCATCCTGACCATGCGGACTCACTTGCTTTTACAGGAAACATGCTTTAAGTTAGTTACCCTCATAGGTGAATGATGGACTCATTGCTTGTGTGGTGGGGCCACAGATTATTTTGAAGCAGCATTCAAGCGCTCTGTCCATGTCCACCTGTACTGCAATAGCACGCTGCAGTGTCCTCTGTTTAATCCATCCATCCATCCGTGGAATGTGGGGGGAAACCGGAATACCTGGAGAACATTTTAAATTTATTTAGCCACTGCTTGTCAAAGCCACTGGCTTGTGTGTTTTGAAGATGTAAATGGTAAATGTGCTGTCACTTATATAGGGCTTTTCTACCCCGGGTACTCAAAGTACTCTCCACTGTTACCTCATTCACCTATTGATGACGCAGCATCAGGAGCAACTGGGTGTTGAACTTCTTGCTCAAGGATACTTCAACATGGGCGCGGATCAAACCACCAACCTCTGGGTTGGAAAACGGCCACTCTACCACTGAGCCATGACGCCCCAATCAGTGTTGCAGAAACTATATCCATATATCTTTTATTCGTTTCAGACCACCAAACCCATTTATTGACACCGCCGCCATGGTCCATCAATGAAAAGCGTGTCCGTGTGTGTGGGACTATTGACCGCAGACGGTGTGTGCGTGTGCCCTGCGTACCGGCCAGATGGTGGGCGTGATCAAATTAGGATAGGTTGCTGCAGCATTGCGGATATTTTTTTTACAGATTACATGCGCAAAAGGAAGAGATTTTGTGAATTTTAAACGTCTGACAGTACCACACGCTAACAATTTCGTCCAGTCTCGTTTCGTCAATGAAAACTCACATACTTCACGACATATTTTAATCATCAAAAAGCCACGTTTAGCTCGTCATTGTCTCATTATCGTCATGAAAAAAAGAAGCGTTAATGAAATAATTTCATCATCATTGACGAAAATAACACTGTCCCCAAGAAGACCATATGGAAAGAGAAATAATAAATAATGTTTCAATCACGCAGGCATTGGCTTTGTGGTGCGGCTTTTATTTTAATAAAGATTGCATGCGTGGATGCAAAAAAAAAGGCAATATTAAATGACCTGTTTGTGAAATCCGCTAAGGAAAATCAGGACGCCGATAGCACTGACGAGTCTACGAGTGTGATCTGTTTCTTCTTCGGTAGTTGCTTCAGGTCTTTCCTGTGCACTGCTGTTGATGCCGCGCCTCCTAAAAGCTGCAGCTGCAGTTAAAATACAAAGCTGCTGCAGAGGCACATAAATCCCTCAATCAGCACAGCGGGAGTTTTACGCTGTGTGGAGTGATATCAATCGGTTGACACGCAATTTTGAACGCAGGAAAAACTCTATCTGTTCTCTGACTACCGTATTTTCTGCACTATAAGGCGCTCCGGAGTATAAGGCGCACCCTCAATGACATTTTATCTTGTGTGTATGAACGCATGCCGCTCCAATTCCTTCTGTTGCTTTGTCAATTCTTAGGTGAATACAAGACCTAACCCAGTCAATGACTGTACACATGGCGTGACAGACGCTATGGCAAACAACAGGTAACCCTCAGGGAAAAAAGTTCATTTGAGAGACCGATTAAAGCTAAAAGATGGAGTATTTGTGTCAATACAACTGTCCTTTATGTGATTCAGCTTAAAGAAATCATCTGCTGAGTTAAAGAGGATCTTGACAACTGGGCAGGTTCGTTTGTTTTGATTTAAGTTAATTCATTCTCTTTGCTTTTTGTGTCCCACACAGAGACCAAATGAGCTACTTGTAAGGTTTTTGCCTTATCTTCCCCTTATTTGACACAGTGCAACCTCGGCTCAGAAACAACCCAGGTCACAAATTGCTTTACAAACAAAATCTTCAAACAAACATTGCTTCACTAACAGGATCCGTAACACTTTTTCTCACAGCATAAACATCGTTCATGTCATTTGTGTCACGTTTCACGTGACTTTGTTTTTTGCTGAAAATTAACCTGCTCAGCCCAACCAACCACATACATCCTTTGAAGTTTGCTGTTGATCGACAGCTAAAAGTAGCCAATGACAATAATCTGAAGGAAGGAGGGACAGACACACAAACGCTAACTTCCATTTGCTGGTTTAGAGTGAGCAAGACATGGCAGTGTGCCATACAGTATACACAGTCCACATACAGTATATTTAGTTTTACAATGATACATGACCATATTTATCATTTGTACCTATAGGTTGAATAGTGAAATTTGTTTCGAAAAATGCAATGGAGCGGAGCACACCTTGCCAGTCCATTCAAGTGAATGGGAGTGAGCTTTCAATATATCCATACTTTCCTCTTTATTATCAGCTTGTCCTCTTTTCTATGTGATCCTTGACTGACACTGAATGTGGATTAAAAAAAGTGATTTTTGCCTCTTGTTTTGCATCAGTCCCTACTCTATTACTATGGCATAGCTTGTTCTTATTACTTTTCAGATAAATGCCCAGGATATCCAATACCAAGAACAGCTTGGACAAGGAAATGGAGGCACGGTCTACAAGTAAGTGTTACCTGGCTAACACAATGAGGTACAGATCCTACAGAGTTAAACCACAATGCTAGGTACAGTATTGACTCTGAAGATAACATGCTGGAGGTTGTTTACACCTCGTGTCCGTCTGTCCATACTGAAGAAGCTGACTTTTTGGAACCCCACCACCCCTGTTTTTTTGGGAGGGGGGGGGGCATCTATCAAGCAAAACGATGTCATTTATTATGTTGTGGAGTTACAAACTTACAACTTACAAATATGCAGTCGACTGAGGCTATGTGGTTGACAGTTGATTGACTTAATTGGCCCATATTTACTAACCATTATCTGTCATACAGTAGAGCAGCTCTGTCCTCACTGGCAAGACGGATCTATTTTTTTTTTTTGCAGCAAAAGATATGACAGGAACGCTGCTTCTTTCCTTCTTTTCCCCTCCTTCCTTGTTTAGTCTTTCCATCAATTCACCTACATTGAGCTGTTTTATTGAGATTGAAGTATTGATTACTGCTCCTACTAACCTTGACTCAGCCAAGTGTTCTCTCACATCCACAGCAAACCCAGTAAATTTCCAATCGAGCAAGTCCAGAGTGCTGTCTATTTATTTTCTCTTGTCTCAGTCCAAACAAGTTTGACTCTTTTATCGCTTTGAGATTGTTTCATTAAAGTCCAACCTCTCATAGTTGTAGGACAAACAGAATGTTGATGTTTAGTGATACAAATGGTTACAGTACACTTGCGAAGGCCAATATTGCAAATCCAACAACTTCTCAGTCAATTTAGCTCTGCAGAAAATCCATATTATTTGGTGCCGAAAATGTTATGGTTGGGAGGAGAAGAGGGGGAGGAATACAAATCTAACTTGTTTTGCTGTTGTGCATTGTTTTGTTGAAACGTACTTAATTAATAAAAGTAAAGCATATTTTTTAATACTGTAAAAGCACATTTCATTCCCAAAAAACAAAAAGTCAAGATTTAAATAACAGGGAAATGAATACATGGTAAAATGGGAATAATTTGAAAATGTTTTTAAAATGGTCCCAATATAGTTCAATTGAAGAACTTGAAAGTATAGGATAGAATTCTAATTAAATCTAGACTTTAAAAAAACTATTACTATTCTCTATCTATGCCCTTCAACTAGTTCATGTCTAGTTTTTGGTGTGCTTATCAAGTGTAAAGGCATCACTAAAGGCTCCCCACCTTTTAAACCTTTAACCCATTTATGACCCAGAGCCATTTCGACTCAATTGGATGTTACCAACACCTCAACTCTCTAAAGCCACACAACCTGACCTGGCCATCCATCAGTGCCTGGCTTTTTTCTTTTTTTTTTATTATTAGACACTCTCTCAGGGGTCCATCTCATCCACCAATTTAACTCATTCCATGGCTTATGAGTGTGATTACAAGGACGTACAGGTTGTCGATTCCACTCTTGAATACAGAAGTGCAATTAAAACCAGCACATTAGCATGGCTGTGACAGTGGCGACATCTACTGAGGCACTTTTCTTCAAGCCTCTACATTTTCTCTCTTGGTTTAATCTTGTCACCATATTGATTACATTTTATGGTCAAGACTCCAAATTGTTTGGTTAGTTTCTTGTTCACCTAAGTGATTTAATTTTAGCCTAGATACTTTTGTTGAAGATGTACCTCAAGGGCATCTCTTTGACTTCACATTAGTGTATGAGAACAAACACATTCTAGAGCAGTGGTGGGCAAACTACGGCCCGCGGGCCGAATCCGGCGCGTTGGTCTTTTTAATCCGGCCCGCCGAAGGTTGGTCCACAATTAAGGTTTGATGTGAACGATTGCATTCATTTCAATTGGACTTGTAATGACAGGCATTTCACCGCCAGGTGGCGCATTGACTTGAAGTTGCAGAACACGGGGGGGCGGGGCAATCTTTTCGACCACCTAGTACCTCTGTATTGCTCTACTTCTACTGGTCTGATCACAACCCATCTGCAGTGATGCACAGGCTAAAATAGGTCATCAACAACACTTTTGTCATTTAAAAAAAGTATATTAATACAGTACTTTCATGCTTTTGTTCTGTTGATGTTTGATATGGACTGTCAACAAATGCTGTTTTTTTTTTTTTAATGTACCATAGCTCGTGCTGACCTGGCCCTTCTGTCAAATTTTAAAAGTCAATGCGGCCCCCGAGCCAAAAAGTTTGCCCACCCCTGTTCTAGAGAGACAAGCTACTTTTGAAATAGTTCATTCATCTTCTAATCTGCTTATCCTCACGAGGGTCGCGGGCGTAATGGAGCCTATCCCAGCTGTCTTCGGGCAGTAGGTAGGTTACACCCTGAACTCTTTGCCACCTAAGCACAGGGCACACATAGATAAACAACCATCACAGCGCTCACAAGAACACCGAGAGACCATTTAGAGTGTTCCATTAACCTGCGTTGCATGTGTTTGGAATGTGGGAGGAAACCGGAGTACCAGAGTAAATCCACATAGGCACGTCGGAGAACATGCAAACCCCACACAGGAAGCTCGGAGCCGGAATTGAACCCTGCACCTCTGCACTGTGAGGCGGACGTGCTAACCACTTTCACACCATGGCGCCCGTTCTGAAATGTCTGATCATATAAATTAACAAAATACATTGTCTCAAAAGTCTACACACATATTCTAACTTGTTGTGTATTGCTAGGGCTTTTCACAAAGTTTTCTGAAGGATGCATATTGTACTCACATCCCTGTTTGTGTTTAGGATTTGGCCTCTGTGTCATAAATGAAGCCATAATAGCTGTCAGCTAGAGAGAATGGTGAGCGGTCAACCACGTGGCAGTTTAAAAGTACTGCATTAGCCCTGATCCAGAAGGCCAGTCTTTCTAACATATCGCCCCAACTTGAGACACATTGCGAGAGGGCCTATGAATACTGCATGATGGAGCTTTTATTACAGAGGAGCTAGAGTGTAAATAAGATCCAGGCAATGAGGCACATTTACTGGGGGCAGATCAGGGAGGAGTGATGGGGGGGGTTGCTTCGTAACCTTGTCCCCATCTCTTCCGCTGTCACAGGCCTGTCATTGTAACTCATACAACAATGTTGCCCTGAGGTGGTCAAGGACAGTCTTCTTTAACCAAGCCATACCACATATTTATCTTTATAACATCCTTGCATAGCACTCTCAAAAATCCAATGTGTCTCTTTTGCCATTCTTATGATTAGGATTCTGTCTTTCAGAGTTCATTTGCAGTTAACTTATTATTGAGATGGCTTTGAGTCTCAATTCATTGAGATGTAGTACATTCTGAAGTGCTGCCCGAGTGATATGAAACAGTGCTCCCAATCTACAAATATAACCGCCCCGACATTGGACAACATTTCACTGTAGCAGCCCCAACAATGTGCTTCTAAAAGTATAATAAAACTGAATGTTTTTTTTGTTAATAAAATGGCACCAACCACTGAATGTTCCGACAACTTGCACATAGTGACATCCAATACCGGGGCTGTCTCAAATATTCTTCCTTTATGGTTAATTTAATAAAGCATCAGTTTTGAGATTGACTCTGTCAAGCATTAATTAATCACCTACTGTATAATATAACACAGGTCAACAATTTTTCACTTTTTTTTTTAATCAAAGAGGCAAGTAAACTTTTCTAGATTTTTTTTTTTGTGCTGGGTGCATATCTGCCCTAATTTTTGGCTGGCACATCAGGTTTTCCTAATCATAATAATAATATAATAACAATAATAATATGTACTACTGGTAATATATTTCCTAATATTTACCAATTAAAGTTTAGGTTCAGCAAAAGATTGTTTTTTTTTCTTTATGAGAGATCATAGTTATCAATTACAACCCATAGTAAAATCGGTATTGCACAATTTTTTTTATAATACATCAAAAACAATTAAAAACATTAAAAATGAAAATATTTCAAAAACCTGATATGCTAAGAAAATAGTAAATATATATATATATTTTTTGGATCAACAAAAATATGTTTGGGGGCACATTTAAGCAATCTCTCATTAAAGTTGTTGTTGACCCATAAAATGAGAGCTGATGTGTATAATATTTTGGTTCCTTCAATTGCTTTTGTCACAAATCTAATCTCGGTATGAAGCATTACAGTTTTACACCGCTGCAAACAGCAACCTCAAAAATAAGTATTATTAATTGTATACCCTTCTGATGGGGTGAACTGTAAATCAGAACTGAACATGATTGTTTTAAATGCTGAATATTTTACACAGCTCTTGTCGTGATATCATTGCAGTATATTGTGCAAGCGGCCATAATGGGTTTGGTCTGTTCAGAGACCAATCATTAATCCAAACACATACAAGCAAAATTGTAGCAAAATTTCAACACAGAGGTTCAGCCACATGCTTGGTAACTCAGGCTAGAATAATGGGAGGACTCCAGGTAGTTTGTTTGATAGCTTCCACAACCTGCTCATTCAGCATTAACTTTTCTACCCCTGCGATGTAGCCTCAATTAACATCCTCGTTTTAATTACGAGGCAGCAGTCATGCTTAGCTGATATTGATTGTTGTTTAGAACAACACCGAGACATCAACAGGAAAACAAGGACATCAGCCTTTTGTGAAAATTACTCTTTCCTGGAGAACATGATCTTAATGGTCAAAACACTCTTGGGACTAAAATAAATTACACTGTGTATTCATGAAATATAGTTTTATAGCGCATTGCATACACAATGCAACCTAATATGCTCAATTCGGATCCAAATCATTGCTGTTTTTAGATACATGTTCATTTTTGACGTGGTGAGGTCATTCAGTATTGTGACTGGTAAACTATGCATGCAGTATACTGTAAGTGTAACTAATCCTCTAGGGCGGCATTCAGGACTTCAGCCATTAAATCATAATAGGGCTGTGCTTCTTTGCTTCTCTTGCCACGATAAAAGCAGGACTGTCTGCGATTGCTGCAGTGTAGCCAACTCGACCAACCTTCTGTCTTATGAAGTTTCTATGCATCATAACGTCACTGTTGGCTTCCTGATTATAAGTGTCCTTTACAAGAAGAGCACAAAACTTATGCTTTCTAACACCGTACCTAAGTGGTTTAAATCCCATTTAGAAAACAGGAAGTATTTTGTATCAATAGGTAACTTTAAGTCTAAGCAGTCAGCAATCACATGTGGAGTTCCACAAGGCTCCATTCTCGCGCCACTGCTATTTAACATTTATATGCTCCCATTGGCTCAGATAATAGAGATTAATAAAATAGGTTACAACAACTATGCAGATGACACCCAATTATACATCACAGTCTCATCACAAGACTATGGCCCTCTACGTTCCCTGACTAAATGCATTGAGCAGTTAAACGAATAGATGTGCCCAAATTTTCTGCAGCTGAACAAGAGCAAAACAGAGGTTATTGGTTTTGGATCCAAAGAAAGAAGATTGGAAGTCTGTAAACGGCGTCACTCATTACATCTTAAAACACAGAGTAGGTGAAAAACATAGTCATGGACTCAGATCTCACTTTTGAGGAGCACTTCAAGATGGTTACAAAGCCTGCCTACGATCATCTGAAGAATATGTTACGGGTAAAAAAGTTGATGTCTCAGCAGGACCTGACAAAACCTGTCCATGCATTTGTCAGAGGTAGCCTTGATTATTGGAACAGTATCGTTACTGGTCTGAAAAAAAAAAATTGATCAGACACCTGCAATTAATTAAAATGCTGCTGCTCAAGTCCTAACCAAAACCAGGAAAATGCATCACATCACCTCCGTTCTTGAGATCATTACACTGGTTTCCCATCTGTCAGAGGACAGATTTTAAAATCCACCTTTTAGTATGTAAAACTCTAAATGCTCTAGGGCCAAAATATATCAGAGACCTCCTCATTGAATATAAACCACCTAGAACTCTTGAGATCATTTGAGACTGTTCTCCTCTCTGTCCCTCGAGTCAGAACTAAACACGGATAAGCAACATTCAGCTTCTATGACCCGCATATCTGGAACAACTCCCAGAAAACTGTAGATCAGCCGAGACACTGAGTTTCTTGAAATCAAGGTTAAAAACCCATTTGTTCACTGTTTTAATTAGATGATCTTCAATGATTGTTGAACCAATGAATCAGTGCTGAAGCAGAAATCAATGTTTTTGCAATATTTTTGTCGTTTCTTTTTCCCCTTGCTGAAATGCCTTTATTTTTTTACCTGATGTCTTTTTGTGAAGTACTTTGAGTCACTTTACTGTTGATTTGTGCTATACAAATAATTTTGCCATGCTTTGCCTTGCCTTACTGTATGTGACATGCCGTTTTTATTATTTATTTATTTATTGTCCTTTTAGAGCGTATCATCTACTCGGCAAGCGTGTCTTAGCTGTCAAGGTGAGACTGAATAACATTCAGACAACTACTAAATATATATACAGTATATATATATATATATATATATATATATGTGTGTGTGTGTGTGTTTTTCTCATATTTGAAACAATTTTTCGATTAGTTACAGTATGTCAAGTACCTTAACATTGAAGAGTTCATTTTCGTAAATAAAAATACGAAATGAACAGTGTCAGTTTACCTTAATTTCAATGATGACCACAGATAAGACAAAAAGGTCAACAAATTGAATCATAACTGGACCCATGACGAAAAAAATATATATATTGATTTGTAGTCTTCATGGTAACGGACTCCTTACCTCGCAATATTATACATGGGGTGGGATGACCAGATGCTCACCTGTATGCGAAACCGTTGTCTCCTTAAAACAGGCCAACTTGAAGAAGACAAAATAGGATCTGTAAAGTTTGCTATCAACAGGGGTTCACAGAAGAATGTTTTTGTGGTTCTCAAAGGAGCACCAAAGGTTGTCGCTTGGTGCTCATTTTCTTCCTGATCCATCGATCACACTGGCGGTTGCAATTGAAGGATTTATTACTTTTACTATTAATTACTCCCTCATTGATCGAAATGGCTTCAAGCAATATCTTAAATTGTTCTGAAGATGTGTTCACATTGTACAATTTAGTACCTTACTCAATTAAATTGATGCTTCATCAAAGGCATAAAAATAAAAGTAAGAGACAAACCTTGTATTTTCTTGTCAACGTTCGGAAATTAATGGGAGGGGAACGCACTCTTGCATCTGAACACACATTTTAAGAGTATTTCACGGGTGTCAGAGTGGATTTCTGAATGCACGCCTATAATCCATATCGAAGGCGCCAACTTACCTCTGTCACCCAATGTCTATCGTGTAAGATGTTCTACCTCATACATTCTTGGTTATGTCTGATGCGCACAGAACTTAGAACAAAAACTAATATGATACTTTACTAAATAAGATGCCTGGAAACAGCTTTAAAAATGTGGCAAGAAAAAGCATAAATTGACTCCTGTAATTGCAGTATCTTCAATTTTGTATTGTTCTAACAGGTAATTCCTCTCGACATCACTGTGGAGCTCCAGAAGCAGATAATGTCAGAGTTAGAAATTCTCTACAAGGTCAGTTTCTGTGAACTTCATTATATTGAATAATTTGATGTCAAAACCAGATTAACCGTGCAGATTTTATTTTGTTTTGTTTTGTTTTGTTTTTTTGGAAGGGAGGGTTTGTTTTCATGTTTTTGTTCTGTTTGAGTTTTGGATACCTTAATGTACTTGAAATGTTACATCAACCTTCCATGGGACTACAATGTAGTGTGTATTATCTGGCAGATTTTACATGAATATGCACTGTCCCCATTTTAAACGTGATTGCAGTGTACTTGATGGGTTTTTCTTTCATTAACAGAGGAATACCAACAACTTTATCCATGTGTGTATATAGAGAGTGTGTTCTTAAATATACTGTATGAAGACAAACATTTCTATTTGTGAAATTGATTCAGTGTGGCCAAGATATAATTTTGTGCTAGACTGCAAATCTCACGAGTTTCTTGGGACTCCAGAGGTTAAAAAAAAAAACAACAACAACTCAAATACTTGCACTACAATCAGTGGCATTGAAACAACTACTCTCGTTATACCATGCAATAGAGTCAAAGAAACTCTCCCACCTAGATCTCTCTTAGAAAGAACTTATTTTCTCTGCGAGTCATGCACAAATTATTTAACAGTGTGAAGGTTTTCTTGTCCAGTGTTTTCATTCCTTTCACGAGGCATTGGACTATTCTGCTTTTTATCAGCAAAAACGGCCTTTGCAAAAAATGTGCCTCGAAAAACAGAAAACAAAATTATTTTTGTAACATGACTTACGTTAGAAATTTGGAATACTGTTTATTTATTCTGCAATTGTTAATTATTTTATCCTCATTGCAGTGTGACTCACCCTACATCATCACCTTCTTCAGTGCTTTTTTTGTGGAGAACAGAATATCCATATGTACAGAATTCATGGATGGTGAGTTTGCCCTTCATGTCTCTCCCATGTATCCATTTACACATCTGCTGATCAAAAGAATGTCATGGTGTTGTGAGCTGCTTAGCATGCCGGTGTGCTAAAAGCTACAAGGGTGTAATAAATCCAAACTTGAGTGGAATTCGAGGGGCTTTTATGTGTGTGTGTGTGTGTGTGTGTGTGTGCGCGTGTGTGCGCGTGTGTGCGCGCGCGCACCCAAGTGTCAATCAGTGTGAGATGTCTGTAGTTGTGTATCTGTGTGTGTTCACTGTGTTAATGCATTGAATCCCCTGTTTCACACTTTTGCCAAACTGTCAACAAAGTATGTCCAATAGTTTGGCACTTATTTTAAACCTTGACAGTTTATGTATTTTTCGCTTTTCAAAATGTGGATTCTATGAGTTTTTGGTTTCTATCTAAAAAAAAAAAAAAATAGTCATCATATTTTTCAGATTTAAAAAAATGGATTTTTAACATTTTTTTTGGAATACAAAATTGTGAGTGCATATTTATGTGCATACTTAATGAAAAGATTTTGGGGTGAATTTGTGACCCATTCAGACATTGAAATAATTCCCATCCATTTTTGGGGGGGGTTTTTTGTTTTTCTTTTTCTTTTTAATGAAACTGTAAATGACCTTTTGTTGCATTGTAAAGTATGTCATATTAGTTAAATGAGGTGTTCATTGCCAACCAAGGGTGGTCAAAAGCCAGTTCTGTCACGTTCGAGACGAACCGAATATTTTTAGGATCCCACAAATGCAGGCTCAGACAAACTGCGATAACAAATTATTTACAGAAAAATGCACCGACAAAGTACAAACAGAAATCGCTGGTCACAAGGAGCCAGGAAAAACAAGGCATAAACAAAAGCGCATACTATGCTTTTTTTTTTTCTCAAAACTTGTAATCAGTCCCCAGATATCTTGATAACGTGTGCAGCATGCGTTTGTCAAAATACCCCAGAGATTAAGAATTCACAGATATATTTTAGCATACTTTTTGCCTCTGTGCAATCAGTTCGCTTTAGGGGCTGATCAGTCTCCATCTCGCTCCTCATACTGCTGTGCCAGCACGGCTTTGGTATGGCAACCAGTGGCTTCCAACTCGCAGGCGTTTTCACACACCATTGCAATGTCACTTGTGAAGGCACCTTTTGATCACCAAGACACCGAAACACACTTGTCAATTGATGTAGCCGTGTAGCACATGCCATAGACAAACACAAATACGATCCACCCAATACATCATAAACCTAGTCGAACATAATTTTAGAACGTTTTCAGACACTCATGCCGATAGGACTCTTAACTGCATCTCGCCCGCCACATCAGAATGGTTCTCTGTCGAGTCATCGGTGGAGATACATTGCTTTGGGTGGCGGTGGTTATGATGTTAATTAGCCCCACTGTTGTGGGGGACGCAAGTGCAAAAGGTCTCCCGCACAGACAGAATTTTCATAAACCGGCAGATTACAGAGTATGTCCTTGGTTGTTTAATTTCACACTTGATGGCTGGGCAAGCAGTCTTAGCCCAGAGACCCAAGTATTTGCATAGAAACAATAAAAAGTCAATTTTCCATAATATGTCCCCTTTAAGATATCACTGAAATATAATGGAGTAATTGTTTTGGGATAAATGAAAGAGCTCTTTTTCCAATACAGGTGGTTCACTTGACGTGTATAAAAGGATCCCGGAGCATGTCCTGGGAAGGATTGCTGTGGCAGTAAGTTTGAATATATCTAGCTGTATTTGGAAGTTTACATACGCTTAGGACTGGGCGATAAGTATTTCAGATACATATATATAATGATTTTATTTTTTAAACTATTGAAAATAATGACTCGAGAAAAAAAGGCAGAATTTATGTAATTTCATTTAACCTTAAATAAGAGGACAATCCAAAGATGAAAAAGTGAAACGAAAAGATCAATAAAAAGATTAAATGAACTCCTCTTTAAGCATAATGTGCTTCGTGGGGCTGGGCAATATGGCTGAACAATTTCTACAATATAAGTACAGTATTTCCTATCAGTCAAGATTGATAAGTATTTCTTTGCAAAATAAGAAAAAACAATGAGCTGTTTTTGTTTACATTGAAATCTAGTGTAATGTGCTAACTAAGGTTGTAAGTGGTAATTTGCATTAGATGCTACCACAAAGCAGCATCATTGATAGTTACACGGGCACGTCAAAGACGGGGAACTCCTTTACTTATACAACGTATGTATCCATCCTTAGATATTGAATCGGGTTGGTGTGCAAGAGTTGTACTGCATTGACAGCTCATTTATTTGAACAAAGTTACACCACTGTCTCGTTCCGCATGAGTATGCTGCTCTGTTGGTTTGGATGTTTCTGGATTGCTTTGGCAGCCTCTTCCCCGTTTTGGCATAACTGCTTCATCTGCATGTGTGTAGGCAGCTGCGCGCTGCCTACAGCATGCACAATGTCGTAGTCGGGGTCTTTACGATTTTCCATTTCTATTGCGATACATATTGATATTGAATCGTCGGCCAGACCTACATACACTCATCGTGGGCATGAATGTCATTATTTTGGGGTGTTTTATCATATAATTAAACCATTCCTTTTACAAAGCGGCAGGATTATGTAACAATTGTTCAAAGGCGTGGTGGGTTCACTCAATTTCATGTTTTCTATTGGAGTTGGTACATACGACCATATTATACGCGACACAATGCTGGAGATGTAGGCCATACCACTCCTCAAAATGCTTGCAATTTAAAGGGACAGTGCATCCCTCCCGATGAAAAAATACATCAAACGACATAAGTCGACCTTGGCACTGAATGTTTTGTTTGTAATGGACTTCTTAAGTCGCTCTTGGCATTTAATGAGTTAAGACCTATTGAAGAGGAAGGAGTGATTGAGTCAACATTTTTAACCAACCCCACAAAATAAATGGTGATTTCATCTATAAAATAGGTTTACCAAAAGCTGTATTTTCCAATTAAAGTATAAGAAAGGAAACCCAAGTGTCAAAAGATTAATTAGTCTCTATTTACTGTCCTGACAACAGTTATTTGCCTGAATGACCGCCTTTTTTTTTAATCCCCCGTTTTAGAGTACCGTGTCCTTTTTATAGTAATGGCCCTGATGTTATGTGAATGTCCCCTTAGAACAATCATTACCATTCTCCTGTCGCTGTTCCTCTATTCTATCTCCCATTTCAAACCTTGTCATCAATGACAGCTGTTATTTCTGTGTTAATTCGGTAATTTACAACTTTGCCATCTTAAAGCCATCACAACTTTTAATTATCACGTGAGAGGCACTCAAGAGGATCTGAGTAAAGATCTACACATCATTCTCACCACTTTTTCGGCTGCTTGACCTCAGACAATTCCTTTTGCTTTTTGGATGGTCAAACAGCTTCAGAGAAAGCTCCTGCTGCCGGTCGTTGCGTTACTTTTTACAAGTGGTGTACTTTTTCCACTTTGTGCTGTTGAAATGTTGTACTAACTGCACTTTTTAATGTCGTTCAGGAGAGACTCTCTTCAGCTCAATTAACTCTCAGTGTCTGCACTTAGTGACTAATTCAAGGTTTACAGAGCCAAAAGTTTGACTAATGAAAGAGTGGCAATCATAAGGTACACACAAATGGAAACTTTATTTTTTATGACACCTTGTCTTGAACCAACAACCATTACTTGTTTTTGTCCGCTGTCAGACTAACCAATCCTCTCATCATCATTGGCAGTTAATGAGACATTCACAGTCAACAAAAGGGACTCGCTTTTGTTGAGTTAGGTTCAAGACAATTGCAGTTATGAGCCTGTTCTCACAATCATTCCATAGGATACCTGACAAAAATTAATAGACCATCCCAATTTATTAGTCTTATTATCTGAAAGGTTGAATGACATTGAAAAGTAAATATTATGTATTTATTTATTTATTTATTTTTCTTTCCGGTGGACAGGTTGTGAAAGGCCTAACATACCTGTGGAGCTTAAAAATACTTCACCGAGGTAAGTGAAATTGGGTTTGGGCTTTGTGTTGCAAAAGGGAGCCGAGTTGATAAAGATCAGTGCCGGATTGCTGATGTAGCAGTTGTATCACGCAGTTTCTCTCCGCAGATGTCAAGCCCTCCAATATGCTGGTGAACACCCGAGGACAAGTCAAGCTATGCGACTTTGGTGTCAGCACTCAGGTACACTCATTCGTTTGTTGAATGCGAGAGAGGTTGGTAGTTGGGAGTGAGGGAAGAGTTACTTTTCTACGATTGTGCAGTCCTTTGTGCCTGTGGTCAAGCTGTCAATCACTGCATTCATTTTCGGCCCAGTGCTTTCCCAAGGGTCTGTCTCGTCCATTCACATTGCTCCATCCCATTGTTCTGCACCCTTCCAAAAAAAAAAAAAATCTCGTTATAATTATGACCACATTCGCAACTGCAAAGCCTCATTGGTATGCATTCAGGAGAGGTGGAGGAAAGCGTGGGCGACAGACAATACCCCTTGTTGTGTCGGTGTGGGTTTTTTTTCTCAGTCTCTCGATCTGTGTCTCTATGGAAAATGTTGCAATATGTATGCAAGCATTTGGGACATTTATCTAAATAACAAATCTGAATATCTTTTGACCTCCTCATACAGACACAGAACTGTTGAAACTGTGTTTAATTTTTAACCTCAAATGTCTTGTTTGTTCCAAGGTGATAGATAGACTGTGCTTACTGTCTAACATAACACAGTTAACTCCTCTCTGCTCTAAAATAATAACAGCTCTCAGGGATTTCATTCATTATCACTATCAATATTTACAGTTGGTGAATTCAATTGCCAAAACATATGTGGGAACAAATGCATACATGGCGGTAAGTGAACTTTAACTACCATGCCTTTTCTCTGACTGTGATCCTCTAACCAGTTATAACCTAAGGGCTTTTTTTTCCTTCCCCCATATTGTTTTTACACAGCCAGAACGCATATCAGGGGAACAGTATGGTATCCATGCAGATGTCTGGAGTGTTGGAATCTCTTTCATGGAGGTATGACAATAAATTGTCAGATTTTCTGAGATTCATAGGTGCCTGTGTGTCAGTGTCAGTCTGCATGTGAGGGCGTGTGCATGTGTGTGTGGAGTCGAGTGAGAGCTGATGATGATGCAGTGAAGCAGTTTTCATTGCTCCCCAGGGTCTTACTAAAGTGCCTGATTGACAATGTGTTTTCAAATATCATTTAAATTTCAGTATCCCACTCTTGTCACTTGTCTGCCCACTCAGGCTATTGATTCTCAATCTGTTTCTGGCCACAGTAGAACAAATGATTTGCACTTCTGCCTCTGCTTTTTGTGTCAATAATGTTTAATACTATTAAAAGGGGAACAATAAAGATGAGCTTACAGAAAATGAGCCAAGTCAAAATTATTGGCATGAACTCTCTGCGATTGTTTAACCCGTTTACCTGTCCCCTTTTATTCAATTCATCTTGGCTATCTATGCCTTGAGCTACATGAAATGACTTGCGCCTCCTAATCAATTTAGATTGAGATTCACCATCAGCACGTTTCAATCAATAAAACCTCCAATGAACAAGTGACGTGACAAATGTCAAGTCACCTGTCACTTACCCCATCTCGACACCCCCCCCCCCCCCCCCGCTCCCTCTACAAGAAGCATACATCCTCACATTTAGGGTGTATTCATCCATCCAGCCATCCATCCATGCCCTCCCAATTTATTATGTTCACAGTCACTGGGGAGTAGAAACCTATCCTAGCTGAATTTGATTTAACAGCATTCACAACACATTATGGAGGGACTGTGCCAAATATTTTTTGTTGCTGTTTTCTCAAGACTACTGGATAATATTCACTTTCATTTTGTGCTCTTTGTCATACAGCTGGCCCTCGGAATGTTTCCCTATCCACAGGTGAGTTTACACACAAACACACACGAGTTGAATCCACAAAAATACAAATAAAATAATTCTGGTGTTTGAAATCCTTCGATAGAGGAAAAACTAAACAACAAACAGTGGTCTTCTCGAGATGTACGTCTTTTCAAAATTTCATCAACACAGTCAAACTAATGTTAAATAGAACTGAGCATTTGTAGCAGAAAAGTGACTTTGTTGGTCACCGTTCAGGGGAATGATGAAGGATTCTAAAATGTCATTAGATGTCCTCTCAAAAGCCAAGGATGAAGAGGTTTGGATCAACTAGATTGTTCTTTAGTTGGGGTTTTTTTGTTTTGTTTTGTTTTGTTTGGGGGTTTTTTTTGGGAGGGGAGGGGGGTCCATACACGTTATCTTTGATTTGAGTGCAGCATTTTCTCTCATTACATTACCTTAAGTCCCGCTCAGATGTAATTGCCGACCACAGAAGTGACTTCCCAATCTCATCAAGTCTTAATTAGCCCTTCAAATGGGTTTATCTCACTAATCTCTAGTTGAGCATTCCGAATCTGGTTACCTCAGATTCCATCTTGGGCCTGTGCACGAAATGATAGCCTGTGGTTTCAATCTCAAGGGTTTAGTCTTTCAGCTATGCTTTGTTTTTAAATAATAATAACTTACAGGGCATTTCAAGGGACACATTGTCACTTAAAGTTATTAATAAGACAAAGGTTTTTTGTGTCGAGTGTTTCTGCTTATTTTTTTTTTTTTTTTGCTGCTAACCACAAAAACAAAAAAATCCATGTGCTTATTTTCTCCCGATTGTAACTGATTTGTCTCCAGTGTCTACCAAAAATCACTCATTTGTCTCCAGTTGGTTTAGAATGCAGCATCGACGCTTCTCAACTGAGTCAAGCAGACAACCATACTGCACATCACCACAATTCTAGCATTAGTACCTTGGCTTCCAGCTAGTTATAGAATTGATTTAAAAATTGTACGATGACTTTTAACCCTTTGTAACCTGATAACATGATAAGCTGCCCACTGTAGTAACCGCTGTCCCTTAAAGTATGTATTATTCTGGCTCTGAGCTACTGAAGCAAACCTTTCACCTTTTATGCGGCAGTCCACAGCCTCAGGTCCTTGGGTGAAGAAGGCTTAAAACTAAAAATTGATAGAGCCTTCTCCATAGTGCCACCTTAATTCAGCTGGTCCAGAATGCCGCTGCCCGCCTCTTGACTGGTACTTGTAAGTGGGAGCACATAACTCCTACTCTGGCATCCCTTCACTGGCTCCCCATACATTTTAGAGTTATTTTCAAGATCCTCTTATTTGTTTTCAAATCTCTAAATGACCTCGCGCCACCTTACCTCTCTGAGCTCATCCGCCCCTACACACCTGCCCGCCGCCTCAGGTCTGCGGACCAGACATTATTAGAAGTACAAAGAACTAAATTGAGGCTCAGAGGGGATCGAGCCTTTTCCGTTGCTGGTCCCTCTCTCTGGAATGACCTCCCACTGAACATTCGGCAAGCCTCCTCGCTGCCCATCTTCAAATCCCTCCTCGAAACTCACTTGTATTCTTTGGCATTCGACTCAGCATGACTTAGATTGGTTCTTGGTTTTACTGTTTGGTGCTTTCTACCGTGTTTGTTACCGATTTGTTTTACTGTTTATTGTATATGTTAAATTGCTCCATGTACAGCACTTTGTATGCAGCGATGGCTGTTCGAAAGTGCTCTATAAATACAATTGAATTGAATTAATGATGGAACATCCTGCTTGATGAGAAAAAAAGATGCAAAACTGGTGACATCCTGTAATTAAACTCTTAATACTTTTTTACAGACTGACTTTAGTTATGTCCTCTTCTCCAACCTTTTAAAAAAAAAAAAAAAAAAACGCCATCAACCCTCTTGGTCTCAGTGTCTTGTTGGTTTCTTCTACAATTCCTTCATTCTTCAGTTTTATATTATAGATGGAATGACAGCTGATCTGTCTTTGTCCATTTATACTGCAAGTTCACAGTTTTCTGTCAACGCCATTTGTAAACGTCTTTTTAAGGTGCTATGTAATGGATTATATCGATATTATTCCTAGCTCTAAAGACATGGTGCAGTTCTTGGTCATGTTGTTGAAGTTAAGCAAATACGTAAAAGCCCAAAAAGTCTTAGTGAGTGTCTTAGTGTCATGCAGCTTTGTAATCTCTTAATTTTTCTCAGCCTCCATATGGTACTGCTGACCGATCACCGGCAGGCTGTTGCCGAGTGGCCTGGCAAGAGGGTCTGGATTTAGCAAGTGAGGCGCAGCTAGAGCCAAAGTCCTTAGGCCTAGGCTGTCGCTTTTACTGACGTTGGCACAGCTGTTGGTACAACCCCCCTCCCCACTCCATTTTCCCAGAAAGCATTCTATTCTAATATAGACTGTACTGTTTTTTTAGACTGTACTGTAGCGGCAGTCTTTAAAAAAAAAAAAAAAAAATGACGATACGTGTGTGCGTGCTGACAGTAAATGGTAGCATGAGTTGATACTTGATCAAAGCTCTTTGTAAGGAGTTAATTGAGGCCTTGCTGCTCCAGCCTAAAAGTCTTTGACGACACAAGATCTGAACAGCACATTTGGTCCTGACTGACTTTTGTTTGCTAAATGGTATTTTCGTTTCTCATTGTGTTGTTTTTCAAGGAATCTTAACGTAACGCATTGTTTGTGAATGTTTTCACTTGTTGTAGGTATCCCTACCAAGGTCTTAATTCTTCGTAGTACAATATTAAGGCTATGAAAGGTCATAGAGAGGAGAAGGCAAGGCAGTGTACAAATGGAACGAAAACAAAAATTTAAACATTGAAGTGCGACAAAAATGCAATAGACCTTGCAGAGATGTCCTGTTCCGTGCAGATGGACTTAACAATGTTTATATTCCTAAGTGATAATCAAGCTCAGCGTTCAGGAAAAAAAAGATATGGGGGAGATCACTTTGATACGTGGTTAAACTTCCCCATATAAAAATAAGTGTTTGGTTATACTTGAATTGGTTTGTGTTCTACAATACAATTTCAACCTCTGAAGCAGTATGCAATTTGGTCCAAGTAATTATTTCAGGGCAAATTACTTTTACATTGTTGCCTTTAATGTGTCTGAATCAGGCAAAAGTGGATATGGAGGCAGTTTAAGAGTCTCTTGATACTTACAGTCTGTGGGAAGCTGTATTTAATTGAGTGAATCAATAAGTGCAGAAATATACTGTCAAAAGAGTTGCATAATGAACAGTTTGATAGGAAACATTATTACATTAGACAGACATTAGGAGAGCCTCCATCTTGGAACAGCCATCACTCAGTCAATTAGACAAAATATGAACTTGTTTCTCAAAGTTTAGTTTTACTGAGGTGCAAATGGAATTTTTATAAAGGGTTTTTCATGTTATCGCACAGTGAAACATGCAAGGGAAGGCATTGCCCCTGTTGACAACATTTTATATACAGCGAAGCCCGCATATACCACCGTTCAACACTTGCAGATTTTTCTTTCTTTCTTTTTGTCGTGGAACTGATCCATAGCTATTTGCTGTAAAACCTGTCTATTCGCTGTCCTGCGCTCAGGCCAAATCAATAAAAGCATTACTTCGAAGCTGTCGTGTGCAATCTAGGTGGTGTAAGTTTTAATTCATTGATGGTGTCGTCTGTTTGAGATGTCCAATTTTGTTGGTGGTCCTTGACCGCACTTTGTGCAAAGATGAAAATGAAAGTGAATGATTGGTTTTGCTTTTCTCCAGAGGCAGCTACTAATTGTCAACTTTACGTGCTTATCTTCAAAGTGGAAATAAAAGAGGATGAAATGATTGTAGAGTAGAATATGAGTTGCATGAATGCAAGTTATCTTCTAAATTGTTGGTCTCCCTCATTTCTTCCAAAAGTGTTTGTGCATGGGTAAAATTTGAATGCATCTCTTCTTATATATTTGTCATTTTTAAAATGGTTAATTTCATTGTGTACTTAAAAATGTTACTTATTACATGATTTTAATTTTTCTTTTTCATTGACTCCAAACAAATTGGAGACCAGCATCTTGAATCGACTTCACGTTGCACTGTGTTATAGAATGGCACTTTGAACATGCTCACTTTGACATCTGGTCATGCCGATTGTAGCAATTATTGTACATCTCAGTACCTCGAGATAACCTGCAGGGCAAGAATAAAGTGCTACTCTGAGGATTCACATTAGTGGATCTTTTTATGCCCATTCTCCCAAATGAAAGCAAGGCCATTAACAATTGTGTGTTTTCATTATGTAAATGGGGTTACGCATACCCACAAATTGCCACCAGGAAAGCAATAATTTTCTCCTAGTGATCATAATGTCTCCAAGTGGATCGTCTTGATTATGATATGCTAATTACACACTGCCATATCTCCCTTCTCCGCTTTGCGTTACAGATCCAGAAAAACCAAGGATCTCTAATGGTAAGTTTTATTTTTATTTGTTGTTTCCTTGCAAACTCTTTGAATGGGCTCGCGTTCTCACATTTCACTGGATTAGCATGAACATTTTTGCTAATGCTTTAAACTGCTCGTGTTGTAGTCGCTGCTCGTATGGAACGATAATATTCAAGAAAAAAAAAAGCGGGAGCTAACGACGACTTTGTCTGACTGCCCTGCATTTCATTTATCTACGCAGCTGAATCACAACACTGATTTTCCAGATTGCCAAGAAAATCCCTATCAGCTAACGTGTTTCATCTCCTCTTTCAGCCTCTTCAGTTCCTGCAATGCATCCTCGATGAGGTGAGTCGTCGTCTTATGTGCTTTTGCATCTAAAGTCAGTCCTAATGTTTGAAATAGATAGATATGTAGAAAAAAACTCCTCCACGATGTTCCTTACTGCTGTAAAACAAGAAGAAGTATCAAATATTATAAAAACTTTTAAAAATAAAAAGTCAACTGATTGCTTTAATATTGACATGACAATAATAAAGCAGATTATAGAATATGTAGTGCGACCTTTCACGCACATATGCAACCTGTCATTCAAAGCTGGTATCTTTCCATCAAAAATGAAAATTGCTAAAGTTATTCCAATCTATAAAAGTGGAGAAAGACATCGGTTTACAAATTATAGACCAATATCACTACTACCACAATTTTCAAAAATATTAGAAAAACTATTTTCTCGCAGACTTGATAGCTTTATACAAAAGCATGCGCTGTTAAGTGAGAATCAATATGGCTTCAGGGAAAAGCGGACCACCTCAATGGCAGTTATGGAGTTTGTGGAAGCAATAGCCACTAATATAGACAACAAAGAATTTACTGTTGGGGTTTTCCTAGATCTAAAAAAAGCTTTTGACACAATAGATCACAGTATATTATTGAAAAAACTAGAAAGATATGGCATTAGAGGTGTAGCTTATAAATGGATAAAAAGTTATTTAGAAAACAGATATCAGTACGTGCAACTCAACAATAAAAAAACTAATCAACTAAAAATCACTCACGGAGTTCCTCAGGGGTCAGTGCTTGGTCCAAAACTATTCATCTTATATATAAATGATATCTGCAAGGTCTCAAAACAATTTAAATGTGTCCTATTTGCTGATGATACAACTTTCTACTGTTCTGGAATAAATCTGAAACAGCTCCTGACAACCGTAGAAAACGAATTAAACAAATTAAAAAACTGGTTCGACAGAAATAAATTGTCACTTAACCTGAAAAAATCGAAGTTAATTGTTTTTGGCACAAGACCAATCAAACACCAAGCTAAAATTATGGTAAACTCAATTGAGATAGAAAGAGCGTATGAAACCAAGTTTCTCGGATTAGTAATAGACTCAAAACTATGTTGGAAGCCACATATCGATAACGTAAAAAGAAAAATAGCCAAAACCGTAGGGATCCTCTACAAAACCAAGGAAGTGCTAAATAAGAGATCTTTGTACACATTGTACACCTCATTATTATTACCATATATGACCTACTGTGTGGAAATATGGGGAAATGCCTGCAAAACAAACACACTCCCTATTCTCAACCTACAAAAAAAAGCAATTCGAATTATTAATAGATCAAAATATACGGAACCCACAAATCCACTATTTATCAAATTAAATACGATGAAATTTTATGACCTGGTTGACTTTAAAATCGCCCAATTAATGTACAAAGCACACAATAACCTGCTCTGCCAAAACATTCAGAAGTTTTTCGAAATTCGAGAAAGCAGCTATGATTTAAGAGGTACCAACTTATTCAAAAAACTCAAAACAAGAACAAACATCAAGCAAAGAAGTGTATCTATCAAAGGTGTTAATCTGTGGAATAATCTCGAAACGGACCTGAAAATGAGTAAATCGCTTGCTGAGTTAAAAAACAAATTCAAAAAAATAGTACAAACAACCTACATCAATCAGAGTTAAAATGATAAATTCAAAACATTAAATATAATGATAAATCAGAACTAAGTTGATAAATAGAGAAAGGTATATAAATATCCATTATGAATTTAAGAGAAAATTGACACAAGAGTGTCAGGGTGTGTAAGTATATAATCCCGATACAAACCAAAAGTTGTAAAAATATCACGGTTAAGGGTAAAGTATGAGCCTTAATGGAGACTTCTTTCTTCTTACTTTTCTGATTGATATAAAAATGATTTATTAGATACAATCACATAACGGGGTAGGACTAGATAAGTTTTTTACTTCTTCCTACTCCCTTGAACATAATAACTGTGTTGAATGAAGATTGATTTCTTTCTTTTTACTTTTTTTATCTACCTTATTTTCTGTCAAATTATTACTGTATATATGTTTTATGTTCAATAAACAAACAAACAAACAAACAAACAACTAATGGACCAGAAAGCTTATATTTTGTTTCCTAATGAAGCAAACCTTTCGGGCCGCTGAGCTCCCCGCTCACTCAGCCTTCCACCCAAAGCAACTGCCCTAGGCAATACAACACAATATATACTTGCACATTTGAATGACGGACCCTTCATTCACTACATCTTATGCACAACACTGCTGTTGTATATTTTACAAAGTCAGCAGCACCAAAGCAGATTAAAAAATATTTTGAGACAGGAACTCGAAGCACTTTCCTCATGTGAATTTTTTAAGATTTAGAAGTTTTTAACCGAAAACGAGTAAGGTGACTGTAATGAATTTAACTTAATGATGCAAAACCAACATTTATCGTTCAGAATAACAGATGATATATATTCACAATGCACATAGTTACAAACATACTGATATGATACTGTTTACATTTAATTGATCGTGAACGCCATTCCCGATATGACATTTCTGTGAATTGAGTCCTCCAACTCAATATGGCTATGTGTCATGATTCGGTTTGGAACCAACAGGTGGCACTGTAGGGCTCCCCATGCAGCTGCAAACCTGTTGGTCATTAGGTAATTAGTGCTTCAAAAGGACTCCCAGCCCGACCACTCATTGTCGGGTCATTGTTGCTTTTTGCTGCTGTCATGTTTGTTTGTGGCTGTTGGTATGCTACTGTCATGTTTGTTTCAGTCACGTTTTTGATATTGAGAGTTTTTAGTTTCTGCCATGGTTTTTGTTTGTTACTTTGGATTCATTCTGTTTTCATGACTTTGTTTTGGATTTAGTTTTCTGTGTTTTATCAATACACTTCTTCAAATACACCCTGCTCCTCTCTCCTGCCGGCTTTTTGGGGTCCACCACCACCTTGCAACGTGACACTATTCTGGTTGAGGAATATAAATCCGCAAATATTTGAATCCACGGGTGTTGAACTGTATGGCTGGCCCCACTGTAATGGAGGAAATGTGTTTAGTTTTTTTTTCCCCCAAGAAAAAAAAAAGATATATAGGCTGCCAGTTGCACACCCCTGCTCGAAGCAGTGCTGGGAAAGCTGCATCTAAAATGTAAGATCTTAGGAACGTCATAGCCTCCAAATTATCCACAATTTGCAACCAGATCCTTCAAGCAACAAACACCATAGAAGCTTGTTGGAACAATATTGGGAAGAAAAGAGAAACTGAATACGAATTTCCTCTTCGCATTCCTTTTCCGCTATTAGTCTTTATCCCTTTTGTATGTGAAACACTTCCTTGTCAATTACAAGATGAAATAAGGTCTGTGATTTTCACTTTGTAAAATGCCATTGCTTGAGATAAAAGCTAACAAAAATAAATACATGTTTATATTTCATATTACTAGTTGTGATTTTAAATAATATTTTCCATCCGTCTGTGGAGAGTAATAGCTTACTTAGTATTTAAAAATTACATGTTTTTTAAATCGTGATGAATTGTTTTATGAATTCTTTGAAACATTTTAAAATGAAAATGCAAAATTTGAAAACATAGCTAAGTTAATTTGTTATCATAATCTTTGAAATGATTGGTCATTACCTGAGCCCTAAGTAACTGGGATGTCGTCGCAAATGGCAAAGTGGCCGCACCCTGAGATGGATAAAACCTTATTTTCTCAACTCAACTCAACTCAAATGTATTTATAGAGCACTTTCAAACAGCTATCTGTACATGGAGCAACTCACATATAAAACAGTAAAGCAATAAATCAGTCACAAAGATGGTAGATAGCACCAAACAGTAAAACTAAGATCAAATCTGAGTCATGCTGAGTCAAATGCTAAAGAATACAAGTGAGTTTTGAGGCGGGTTTTAAAGATGGGCAGCGAGGAGGCTTGCCGAATGTTCAGTGGGAGGTCATTCCAGAGAGAGGGACCAGCAACGGAAAAGACTCGATCCCCTCTGAGCCTCAGTTTAGTTCTTGGTACTTCTAATAATGTTTGGTCCGCAGACCTGAGGCGCAGGGCAAGTGTGTAGGGGCGGATGAGCTCAGAGAGGTAAACTGGCGCGAGGTCATTTAGATATTTGAAAACAAATAATAGGATCTTGAAAATAACTCTAAAATGTATAGGGAGCCAGTGAAGGGATGCCAGATTTGTTAATAAGGGATGCAGTATTTTGCTGCTTTTCATATTTCGCACAAGCAATAGTAATCAGAATGCCATGTTTGGACTTGGTTTGGTCCAACAATGACTTCTCAGCAATCTTGTGTGCTGACGAAAGGAAAACTATGATGCCTGGCTACCTTTGGCAAGTAAGGAAATTCTGGCTCGTGGTGATTAGTTGACTTAAAAATCAACATTGTAAATGTGGTTTAATGGGCTTTGTCTAATTTTGTCTTGTGGCCCCGATATAAAGAGTGACTGGACTCAGTAACTATAATAAACAACAATATAATGAATATCTCATGATGTGACTTATAAATGCAAAAGATGACTGTATGTTCTTATTTTTGGAGCAAATTCCCTCCATCACTGGCTCTAGTCCTTGAAAACCGCTGACTGTTCATGTAATTTTTACATTTTGGATGAAACAACTCAGCAAAAGAAATTGTTTTCTCCTTCATGTTCTATGAACGATTGAAAGTGTTTTCAGTTGATTCCTTGAAGTAGGGCTTCTCTGTAGTTGGTCCGACCATCTGCCCACTGTTTGCTCTCATTTATGCTCCTCTTTTCGGTTTGGGTAAAAGCAAGCAGTTCAACTGATAAAGAACTCGCCCTTTATTTTCGAGCCTGTAATTACTGATCTAATTTTGCCTCATAATTGCTTCATGGCAATGACATGTATATTTACTCGTACCCTTTTTGTCATGGTGGAACCGGAGGACTAATTCACATAGATGAGCTACTTTCATCAGCCTTCGTGTCTTTTGTGCTTTTTGCTTGTTGCAACATCAAAGCTGCAGCAGTCTTCCTCTTGCTGGAAACATGAATACATGCATGAATATGTGTTTATTTGATACCGCAAAGGTTAAACGTGCCAATAAATACTACAGGTGGACTTAGATGATTCGTCCTATTTAAACGACACATTTTATTTATTTTCCATGTCATATCGTCTATATATTTGGTACACTCATTTTAAAAGCGTACTCCCAGGAGATTTATAGGGTGCAGTGTTCAAGGGTGCGCTTGTCCTTGCTTTGATACCCACGTGATGTAAGTTTACATCCATGATATATCATCCATCCCTGTGACAGTAGCGCTGTAAAGTGTAGCGAGATTCGATGGGACCCATTTCTTTGTTCATTTAATCAGTTTCACACATTGTGGTTTGTGCGAGGTTGTCGATCAGAGCATATGAAATCGAGAACGCTGCCCAGAGAGGTGGTCTTTGTGGTTCAGCAGGGGTTCAAATGTCAATAGGTTTGAGACATCAGTATTTGAATACACCTCTCCTCTCTGACCCTAGATTTATTTATTGATGTATTTATTCAGTTATTTTGTGTGCCCCAGTCGCTGGTTTCCATATCACCAAATCTAATCTCTATTTTACAAAGCTTTGAAAGCACTGTGCACAAAACATCCATCCATCCATCCATCTTCTTTGCTTATCCATGTTGGGTCACTGGAGCAACATCCTAGCTCATTCAGTGCCGGCTGTTCAAGCCATTTTTGACCATTTTGACAAATTTTTGAAAGCCCACAGAAAATTGAGTTCACTAGCTCAGGGGTCGGCAACCTTTGACACTCAAAGAGCCGTTTCGGTTTCCATGGAAAAGACAACGCCTGAAGCCGCATCCACTGTTTGACATCTGAAGCGACGATGTTAGCGTGCATATATATATATATATATATAGAGTGTATATATATTAGAGCTGTCAAACGATTAAAATATTTAATCTAATTAAAAATGCAACTGTCATAATTAACTCAAATTCGCTAAAAATTAATCGTGATTACTCACGCATTTTTTATTGTTTCTGAATTTCCTTTTATATTTTTTGTCCTATTTTTCCCCATTTTAATGCTTTCATCAACATGGAATCATGAATCAGTTTTCTATGTGCAAAATGCAAATATTTACTGAAATAACAATTTCGATTTTCAATTTTACATGAATATTTTTCACTTGGAGCAGTTATTCACACATAATCTCTCACACAATATTACTGTCCATCAACAACAGTGAAAAAAAATATTTTGTCACACAACAGCTGCTTTAACAGCTCTTTTTATTGAATCAAAACAGAGCAATATAAAATTATAAAGTGCGCATCTAAGGTAAACTAGTACTCAGCCTATAGTGGATTTAAGCCATGGTTGCATACTTCGTTTTTCTCAAGTTTGCTTTGAACACAGCAGTCAGGCTATGTTGATTCTCTTGGTCCTTCTTGCGCGCAAGTCTCTCTACGGTTTTGTGTAGACATCATTTCGGATGACTACACTTGGTTCGATGACAACACTGGAGACGTTTTATTTTCGCTAGGTCGCTACGACTGCACCGCTGAACTTCACCGTCACTGTCAGACGAACACAGAGAAGCTCCACCCGCTCTATTTATATTGACACTGTAACCTTCCACACAAAATAGTTCCAAACAAGTAACAATCGCGTCAGTGGCATACATCGTATACCTGTATGATACAGGTAACTTTGGTCTTGTCAGTGGAGCAATCTGGCAACTTTTTAAAAGTAAACTTTCCATTCATAAACTCTTTAAGTATCCGTTTTCGGTGTCTTGCGCTGCCGTGGCTGGCAAAACAGACACGGGCGTGGACTTCTGCAGCGAGCTTGTTGTTTTGTTTCTGGTGTATTTATAGAGCAACATAACATCCGCTTGTGACGTGTGCCGCGTTAATCTCGCGAGAAAAAAATGTATCCCATTAAAATTCATTTAAATTAATGCCAATAAAAACGAGATAAGATAAATTAGATAAGATAACCACCAATAATAAAAATGTACAAACATCACCCATAAACTTCATACGTCTGTATTTATTATTTCATTTTTAATTATCTTCAAAGGATCCGCCAGTGCTCCCTGCAGGACAGTTCAGCGAGATGTTTGTTCACTTCATCACTCAGTGGTAAGTCAAATGTTTCTACAGAGATGTCATTGTTGTCATCTGAATGCATTCACCACTTCGTCAGTCTCGTACACATTTTCATTGTCCACTCAATGTTGCTCTGTGGGAATTTTAATTGTTTTGTTTTTAAGAATATTAATTAGCTTTGTAATCTAAATCAGGGGTCCCCAACCGCCGGTCCACGGACCGGTACCGGTCCGCAGGCCATTTGGTACCGGGCCGCACAGAAAGAACTTGCCTTAATTCCGTTTTATTTATTTTGGAATACGAAAGATGTTTTTTGAAAAATTACCAGATTCTCCATTACATCCGTCTGTGTCACGCTTGACTCACGTCAAACCACGCTTCTCCCTCATGTGACCGATTACGCTAAAAACAAAACGTTGGAGGTCGCAAAATGAGTTAAAAAAACTGCTGGAGATAGCAAATGACGGTGGCCTTAAAAGTACGTTCGAGACAACTGGATTAAAGTTATGGCTGAATACTCTGAGATCGCCACAATAGCACTGTTGCTATTTCCGACATCCTACCTGTGTGAGGTGGGGGGTTTCTGCAGCAACGGCGACTAAAACAAAATTACGAAGTAGACTGGACATAAACCACACACTTGAGGTGTCATTGTCTCCTATTACCCTGAGATGGGGCCGTCTAGTTCAGGGGTGGGCAAACTACGGCCCGCGGGCCGGATCCGTTTGTCTTTTTAATCCGGCCCGCCGAAGATTGGTGCACAATTAAGGTTTGATTGCATTCATTTTGTTTGGACTTGTAATGACAGGTATTTCAACACCAGGTGGCACAGTTACTTCAAGTTGCAGAGCACAGGGAGGGAGGGGAAGACGAAGAAAGAGGGAGAGAGTAATGACCATGGAAGGGAAAGTGATATGTATCTGATTAAACGAAGCGGGTAACAAAGTACGAAACATTCAGGAGACGCCTGGAGTCGGAAAGACTCAAATCTACAAGACTTTGAAAAACAAGGAAGCGATTCTTACTCATTCTGGCAATTTCCATGCTCAGAGTGAATTGCTCGTGGCTCGAGTAAATGAACATTTCCTAGAATGGTTTGATTGTTATGTTAAAAACTTTCCGCAAACTGGACCGCTAATAAGAGTCGGAGAGCAGTCAAATGTGTAGAGCGTGAACAACAGGGGGCTCAGTACACATCCTTGAGGAGAACCGGTGCTGAGTGTGATGGTGGAGGAGAATGTTACATTATTACTGGCATACAAAGACATTGTGCTATCTTCTTTATTTTCTATTTCTATTTCTAACTTTTGGCCCGGCCCTCCACAATATTTTCTGCTTCTCATTTGGCCCCCCCGGGAAATTAATTGCCCACCCCTCTTGCAGAAACTCAAGCTCGGGGCTGTGGTGAGTCGTCATTTTCATGCACTTTGAATTTGCGTTGTATCGTATTTTGAAGGCATTAAACATTACCATAGCGATCAGTGTTGCGGCCAGATTAGACGCTCCTTGTGTTTATTATTATATTTCGAAAACACCACAGTTTTCATGCAGCTCATACCATATTATTTTGTTGTATTAATCCGCCATATCTTAAATGCCGGTCCCTGAAAATATTGTCTGACATAAACCGGTCCGTGGGGCAAAAAAGGTTGGGGACCCCTGATCTAAATGACTAAATATTACCATATAAAACCCTGCAACTGACTGGTGATCTGTCCAGCAGTAAGTACCCCCACCTCTCACCTCCATGCGATACATAGTATCGAAAATGGGTGCTTGAGTGGATTATTTTAAGGATTAGAACATTAACAGTACAGTACATATCTTGTATTGAGTAGATTTTGACTGCCTGCTCTTTCAGCATGAGAAGACAACCCAAAGAGAGACCTGCACCTAATAACTTGATGGTAAGTTAAACCAATTCCCTCTATTAAACGGTTGCAACCTTCAAAATAATCACATTGAGAGTCTATATATAAGGTGTTATCATATTCCTGCGCCCCGGTTCAAGTCAATTAAACGAAGTTTATCGTCGCTTTCATTTTTGTCTACAACTTTACTTTTTGAAGTTGCAGGGTTCGCAGTCAAGGACCTTTAAAATCCGTACTGCTGTGTTATAATAACATGAATGAACTTTTTGCTTGGAATGAAAAATGTCACAGAGGTCTGCAAAAAACCTTGAGATGGATTTACGGTGCACTTCAGCAGTAATTTATTAAATTGGGACTGTGTTGATGATTCCGCCCAAAGTACTGTTCAAGAGTTAACCCTTATGAGGATAAGCGACATGAATAATGAATGGATGGATGCATGAATGAGCCTAACATTCAGGTTTTAAGTGCAGGAATCTGCGCAGATGACTAGGAAAGAAGATGCAAAATCCAAACGTACTGTTAAGATCAAAACCGTCACAGAGTAATTGATTGCACATAATGATTGGTGAAGCAGATCAACAAGTAAGGATTTTTTTAAATAGTTGCTCGAATGGTCAGAAAAGTCACTCAAAACAACGATATTATCTTTCTACAGTAAGTTGGCAACACTGAAGACAAAGTGCTGATCTTGCTTGCTTTCACTACCAATATGCATGCACAACAAAATAAAAAGGGCATACACTTCATTATTTTTTTTTTTTTTTACTTCTTAAAGACTGCAAGGGCCGGTCAGAAGCTGGAGAAGGCCTGGATGTGGTTTGTGAACCCTACTTTGCTGAGCTGTGTTTTAGGTCTTAGGTTTTAGGTTCACACATGAGGTCATGGCATTGGGAAAAGATGAGAACCAAACAACAATCCTTGGTAATCATTTAAGAACCACACTAAAATTGTGACGTCGACTCTTGAAAAATTATTTTGCATAATAATCCACAAATACACACAGGCAAAGATGCTGCTGACAGATTTGTTTGTGTATGCTAATAATGGTCAAAGTACAGTTAATTAAGGGTGTGCTGGAGCCTATCTCAGCTGTCTTCGGGCAGTAGGCGGGGGACACCCTGAACTAGTTGCCAGCCAATTGCAGGTCACACATAGAGAAACAACCATTCACAATCACAGTCACACCGACGGACAATTTAGAGTGTTCAATCAGCCTGCCACGCATGTTTTTGGAATGTGGGAGGAAACCGGAGAAAAGCCAGGCAGGCCCGGGGAGAACATGCAATCTCCACACGGGAAGGCCAGTATGGGATTCGAATCCTGCACCTCTGCACTGTGAGGCGGACGTGGTAACCAGCCCTCACAAAGACATGTAGAAAAAATTGTAATATGCAACTCTAATGTGTACAAAATACACGAATCCTGACTCATGCTAACACTAAAACGTGGGCAGCAGCCTCAGCATTAATATCATTAACACAGATAGGGGTTCACATCATCACCTCTGTTGCGTCGATAAATGAATTCAGTGTAACAATATTGTCTTCTAAATGAATACATTTATCAGACATTTTCTTCCGAAATTGGTACGAATAAGCCCAAGATGGCCGCCTGTGCGCCAGTGTGTTCGGCGACGCTCCTGCCATTTCGGGTTTTTTTACTTTTCGCAATGCTTGTTACCTCCCTAACAGCGTCTCGGTTGGTTTATGATCGCCGATCGTTGTTATTGATTCAACAACACGTCGGAGATTCGGCCGCGTTTTGGCAAGACGGTGGTGAAAAGACGCTACCTCCGTTCTTGGCTAACCTGCCAGCTAATCTCTTCCGCGTTCGCTCGCCCCCTTCACAGAAGCGCCGCCGCGGCAAACGTAGCGGTCAGCTCGTGAAGCTAAAACGGGATCTGAGACACACTTCGATTGCTGCGGCATGGTGTGCCCTCGACCCCGTCGCCTCGTGCTTGCTAACAGTCGTTGGCTCTCCCATCGCGCCACGGCATTTCTACCCTCCACGCCTTTCTCGGGGAGGAATCCAGCGAAAGCTTTTGAGGGAATTCCCCCGGGCTCGGCGATCGGAAGAGGCAATCCCTCCCATTGCTACTCCCACAAGGATCGCGTTGTTAAACGCCCGGTCGCTGACGAACAAGACCCATATTCTGAGGGAGTATTTCCTTTCCAATGACTTGGATTTCCTGTGTCTGACGGAGACTTGGGCAGGTACTGGTGAGTACAACGCTTTGCTTGAATTGTTGCCACCTGACTGTGGTTTCCTCGATACCCCGAGGACATCAGGCCGTGGTGGAGGAACGGTGAGTATCTTTAAGAACAATTTCTAATGTAAACGGTGCAGATTCACCACATCGGCCACCAGCTTTGAAGCAACCTTCTTTGAAGTCGGTCGTGTTTTCCCCATGCTCTGTGCTGTCATTTACCGTCCTCCTAAATACAACAAAGACTTTTTAAGCGACTTTTCAACCTTTCTTGCGGAAATCAGGCTGAGATATGATCATATCCTCCTAATGGGGGATTTTAATATCCATGTGTGCTGTCCGTAAAAAACACTAGCAAAGGACTTCTTAAGACTTATCGACTCTTTTAATTTCGTGCAGTATGTGACCAGCCCGACACATGAACAAGGACATATTTTAGACCTTGTCCTTGCTTATGGTCTACCGGTGTCAAATCTGGAAGTCCTTGAAAATGGGATTTCTGATCACATGGCAGTTTTATTTGACGTAGTCTTATCGCATGCTGCTGTGAAATCTGCCGCTCCTAGTTGTAAACGCCGAATTTTTAACCCTCTCACTGCTAGTCGTTTCTCTGATGCCTTTAATAAGCTTTGCGTACCCTCGTCTAACACAGAGGAACTCACCTCTTGGTTCAACTCATCATGCCGTGCCATCCTGGATTTGGTGGCTCCTTCAAAAACCGTGCTCCCAAAACCTAAACCCGAGCCATCGTTTAACGGCATTACCCGCGCAGCTAGGCAGGGGTGTCGCAAAGCCGAACGCAAGTGGAAAAAAGACAAATTGCATGTCTCTTATCAAATTTGGAAAGACTGCTGGCGTAACTACCAGCTCACAGTAAAAGAGGCCAAAAGAGAATATCTGTCGGACCTTATTCAAGCTAACTGTCACAACCCACGCGCACTATTTAAAACGATAGATTCTGTACTCAAACCCCCTCTGCCTACTTGCTCGGATTCTTCACCCGAGATGTGCAACAGATTCCTTCAGTTTTTCATTGATAAGGTCTCTACAGCTAGGACTCCGGTCTCAAATACCGCATCTGACCCCTCTGTCCATGTTCCATGTTCAGCTGTGCTAAATTCTTTTGAAACTGTGTCCTTGACGCTTTTGGAAGATGTAGTTCGCCAGACGAAGCCATCTGGCTCCCCTTGCGACTCTCTTCCCCCGCACTTCTTTCAGGAGGTTCTCCCGAGTGTTGGCGCATCGGTCTTGGATATCATCAACAGCAGCCTCTCTTCTGGTATAGTTCCCCAACAGTTTAAACATGCTGTGGTCCAACCCTTGATCAAGAAACCTGGTCTTGATCCAGATGTGCTGTCAAGTTTCAGGCCCATTTCCAAACTGCCTTTCATTTCCAAAATTCTGGAAAAAGTGGTGCACATGCAGTTGAAAATTTTCTTGGATGAACATAACATCTTGGAGATCTTCCAGTCAGGTTTCAAGACGATGCATAGCACAGAGTCAGCCCTGTTACACGTTTCTAATGACATCCTCCTGGCAAACGACGCTGGAGACCACGTGTGTCGAGTTTTATTGGACCTAACTGCAGCGTTTGATACAGTGGATCACAGTATTCTGCTGACTCGTTTGCAGCACTTGGTGGGCATTGGCGGCAGTGCTCTTGAGTGGTTTAGGTCCTATTTAGCTGACAGAACCTTTTGTGTCAGCCTTGGTTGCTCTGAGTCACGCACTGCTCCCCTGTCATGTGGTGTTCCACAGGGCTCAATTCTGGGGCCTCTGCTGTTCTCGCTGTATCTGCTCCCATTGGGTTCCATCTTAAGGAAACATGGTATTCCCTTCCACTGCTATGCAGATGACTGCCAGATTTATGTCCCACTGAGCAAGAAAGACGCCTTCTCATTAAGGCCACTCCTATCCTGTCTGGAAGAAATCAAAACCTGGATGGCACAAAATTTCTTGAAATTCAATGAAAAGAAGACAGAGGTGATATTGTTTGGTCCCAGTGGCCCTTGTACATCCCATCCTGTAGACCTGGGCCCCCTGTCTCCCTATCTTAAGTCAACAGTCTCAAACTTGGGCCTTAAACTGGACAGTGATTTCAAACTTGATCGGCAAATTGTTGCCGTTGTCAAATCCAGCTTCTTTCACCTTAGACAGCTGGCCAAAATAAAACCTCTCCTCTCACATGAACACTTTCAGACAGTAATTCATGCCTTTGTCACATCCCGGCTCGATTCCTGCAATACCCTTTACTTTGGAGTCCGCCAGTCCTCCATTAAGCGCCTTCAGCTGGTCCAGAATGCCGCTGCTCGCCTCTTGACTGGTACTCATAAAAGGGAGCACATAACTCCTACTCTGGCATCCCTTTACTGGCTCCCCATACATTTTAGAGTTATTTTCAAGATCCTCTTATTTGTTTTCAAATCTCTGAATAATCTCGCGCCGCCTTACCTCTCTGAGCTCATCCGCCCCTACACACCTGCCCGGCGCCTCAGGTCTGTGGACCAGACATTACTAGAAGTACCAAGAACTAAACTCAGGCTCAGAGGGGATCGAGCCTTTTCTGTTGCTGGTCCCTCTCTCTGGAATGACCTCCCACTGAACATTCGGCAAGCCTCCTTGCTGCCCATCTTCAAAACCCTCCTCAAAACTCACTTGTATTCTTTGGCATTCGACTCAGCATGACTTATATTTGTTCTTGGTTTTACTGTTTGGTGCTTTCTACCGCCTTTATTACCGATTTGTCTTACTGTTTATTGTGCATGTTAAATTGTTAAAATGTTAAACTTTGTATGCAGCGATGGCTGTTTGAAAGTGCTCAATAAATACAGTTGACTTGACTTGACTTGAATGTAGGTAGATGTGATTATATTTATTTAGATACACAAAAGGAATAAGCCATCACATTATAGTAGGCCCTGCGTTCATCTTTCCCCTTACTGGATCCCATCCCATCTTCCTTCGTCAAGCACTGCTTTCCCACCATCTCCCACCTCGTCATGAACATTGTCAACTCCTCCCTCAACTTTGCCTATGTCCCCTCCTCACTCAAACTGGCTGCCGTAACCCCCATCATCAAAAAACCCGGACTCAACCCTGACATCATGAGCAACTTTCGACCCGTCTCCAACCTCCCCTTCCTGTCCAAAGTCATAGAACGTGCCGTCGCATCTCAAATTAAAACCTACCTAGACAACAACCAACTTTTTGAACAATTTCAATCTGGATTCTGCACACAACACAGCACTGAAACAGCCCTCCTTAAAATCACCAATGACCTCCTCCTCGCCTCTGACTCCGGCCTACTCTCCATCCTCATCCTTCTTGACCTTACACCTGCCTTCGACACCATCAACCATTCCATCCTACTCTCTCGCCTACAATCCCTAAACATCACCGACAAAGTCCTCACCTGGCTTCACTCATATCTCACAGACAGGAAACAATTCATACACATAAACAACTGCTCTTCCTACACTGCCCCACTGTCCCAAGGTGTCCCCCAGGGTTCTGTGCTTGGTCCTCTTCTCTTCATTCTCTACCTTTTACCCCTCGGCCAAATCATTCGTCATCATGGTCTCCAGTTCCACTGCTACGCTGATGATGTCCAATTGTACATATCCACCAAATCATTTACCCCAACAACCCACACCACCCTGTCTAACTGTCTTTCAGATGTCAAATCCTGGATGCAAACAAACTTTCTCACTCTTAACTGTACTAAATCTCAACTGCTTATAATCGGTCCTCGGTCCCTCACCCAAACAACCTCCAACTTTACCCTCACTATTGACAACTTCACCCTGTCCCCCTCCTCTCACTGTCACAACCTCTGTGTCCTTTTTGATAATAACCTCTCTTTCGACCAACACATCACCCAACTGCTTTCTTCCACCTCAAAAACATTTCTCGTCTCCGCCCATCACTTTCTTTCAACGCTGCTCAAACCCTCATCCACGCCTTCATCACCTCCCGCCTTGACTACTGCAATAGCATTCTCTACGGTACAACCTCCAAACTCCCTCAATAAACTACAGTACATCCAGAATGCCACCGCCCGCCTACTCACCCACACCCGCACTCGTGATCACATCACCCCCGTCCTTAAAAACCTCCACTGGCTCCCCATTCCCCAGCGTATTCAATTTAAACTGGTCCTACTCACCTATAAAGCCCTTCACAATCGGGCCCCCTCCTATCTTTCCGACCTTCTTTACCAATACACTCCTTCCCGCAATCTCCGCTCCTCAAACACAAACCTCCTCACCATCCCCGTGACCAAGCTCAAAACCTGGGGGGACCGAGCCTTCTCTGTCGCCACTCCCACCCTCTGGAACGCTCTACCACAACACATCCGCAACTGTACTGACATCCAATCCTTCAAATCATCCCTTAAAACTCATCTGTTCCACAATGCTTTTAATACCTTTTAATCTCTTTTACCCATTTTGCTTTTTGTTCATCTAAATGTGCTTTTGTAAATTATGTATGCTTGTTTTAAGTGCACATTTTTATCCTGTGTTTTAAGCTCTTGTAAAGTGTCTTTGAGTGTGATGAAAAGCGCTTTCAAATAAAATGTATTATTATTATTATTATTACTTCCCAAAGGTGTTTTACATCCGAAATCTGTAACCTCTATTGTGCACTGTACAACACAACTTCCAAACTGTGCATGTGTCCTCTGCGCCACAAGGCCGTCATTTGTACGAAGCACCTTTAAAGCGGAGAGACATTTTACTGTCTGTTTTAAGGCCAAGGACAAGTGACAGTTAGGTCCTCAGAGAGCTATGGGGTGAAGTTTTACGTTGTGGGGACAGAGCATTGAAGGGTGTAAATGTGGAGCTGCTAACAGATTGCAAGTTTGCAGTCTGACACCATAGAGGGCTAAATGGAAACCATGGTCTGACACTCATTGGAAGTGAATGTCTCGTGATGAAGAGTTTTTCTTTTAGCAGTATTTTTTTTAGGCAGAAGTTCGTTGGAATTTAATTTTCATGGCTGGTTCATCCTCGGGACAAATGATACCTGTATGTCTTCATCCAAAATGCATTCTTCTCATTTAGATGATTGTTTTTGTTTGTATATATTGCAGATCTGTTTGTCTAATAGATCATTTGATTGGAAATGCTACTTATGATAGCACATCCGGCTCACAATTCAGAGGTGGTGGGGTCAAATTTGGCCTCCCTGTTTGGAATTTGCATGTGGGTTTTCTGCGGAAATTCTGGTTTCCCCTCACATTCCTTATAAAAATCATGGTGGAGTAATTGATGACCCTGAATTGTCTGTAGCCGTGAATGTGAGTGTGAATGGTTGTTTATGCTCAGCAACTGGCTGGCCAACAGTGCCGGTGTACCCTGGTGAGGAAAAGTATTACAGAGAATGGATGGATGCTACTTATCGTCTATACATTGAGGGGTTTTTTTTAAACACCAGAATTAAAAAGAGTTTAGTCTGTGGTCAATAGTCTGGGATAAGCGGAAGTAAATGGATGGGTGGATGGCATCTTGAAACATGCCTTCCATGTTTAGCAATATACAAAGTTCTTGTATTGTTCACTTTTGTCCTACCAAAGTGTCTCTCCGCGATCTACTTTTCCCCTTACCTGTAGTTTTGCCCTCCTGTAGGCATTTTATTTCATTCTTGCTGCTATGAGCCCAGAGATGGAAGGTCATGGATGCCTGCCTTTTGTAATGCCAGTCTGCTGATTGTCTCTCTTTCTCTCTCCTCTGCCTCATTCCTTCTTTCCTCCACACTTCTTACTCTGCCTCCCCATTCCGCCAGCCTCCTGAGTCCATTAAAACTCTTTTACCTATTCTATCTGTATGTTAATGTGCCAAACGGCATCGGCCTGTTTTGCTTGTGCAACCATTTGCCTTTAGTTTTTATCTTAGCTACTCCTTTCTACTGGAAGGCAAACTTCTCAAATAATAGTACAGTACATATGCTGGACAAATCAAAATACCGTGTACTGTAGGAGTTATCGCATCTTGATTTTATGAGGACCAGGTTTCATGGGGCTTGGGCTTGGGGGTCCTATTAGAACCGACCTACTTTTGTGTTCCCAAATATTGATGTAAGGGAGCTTGTTGTAACCTATGGACTGATGTTGGACATTGAAAACGCATCCGGATGTCATTTTGTCGGCCATAGTTTTGAAGAAATCTATAAAGTCAGCTGTCTCAAATTGAATCACCCGTCATTTTTCTGGTTTGAAAGATAACTTGATTCAACCCATTTGTCCACGTCTTAAGCTTTTGCAATGAACATATGATGAACCTTCGAAGAGGGGAGGAAGGTGAGTGTGCTTTTCTCTCCTTATACTTGTGGACACTCTATTCTGTCGTCTTAAGTTAATGGAATTGCTCAGTTGAGGGAACTTTCCATTGGCCTGTCTCCAGGAGGTTAGCTGCTAGGATCTGATGATCACCATTCCTGTATGAGGTTTCTTGCTTTTGCTTCCAAACAGACCATCCTACAGTGGGCCAGAAGCGCAAGACATATCAAGAAATAACTTAAAAAACAACAACAACAACAACAAAACTGAACAAAAACTAAATGCAACAGCAAATGGAAAAAAAAAAGAAAAATCAAATAACTAAAAAGCAACAATAATCTTAATTTGCTGTTTTGTTTGTTTGTTGTTTTGTTTTGTTGGGGTTTTTTCTATTTGCCATTGCGTTCAGTTTTTTGTTATTTTTGTTTTTTCTTGAGCTTTGATGTTGTGTTTTGCTATTTGTTGCTGTCTTTTGAACTTCAAGGCTTCCCTCCCCCCAAAAAAAAAATTACACTTCCTGTAAAATTCCCTTATTTTCGCATTTAGCAGACTTTACTGGTCAACCTTATTTTGTCCATGTGCTTATTTTTGTCGATGAAGGCCAGAAAAACAAGCGCAAGCATTCAACACAATTACATTATTTGATTGGGATTTGATTGACATGTCATCTCTCCCTCCCGCTCACCCTCATCATGCCTCGTTCCCTAGCCAGCAGCCTTCACGCAGCCTTTTAGCACCCTTGTCAATGAAGCCCCCCCCACCCATTCTGCTTCTCTATTCAAAGGCGTGCACAGAAACACATTCAACCCCAGAGACACCAGATGAGCCCCTCTATTTTTCACAAAAGAATCCCTCCCACGTCTGCCTGTTTCCACATTAACACATAAATGCTGTTTTAAAATACAGTTCAGTTCAATATATCTTAATTTACTCCTCAATCTTTTTTAATCAAATAAACTCTAATTTTCCCGTATCTGTCTGCCATAAAACATGTTTTCATCTATTTCAGTCTATTTTCAGTTAATGATCTTTTTTTTTTTAACGCAAAATGTGCAGTTTGTTTGTCATGCCATATCTCCTCTCGACCACAAAAAACTAAAAACCTCACAATAACATATTGTATTTTAATGTGCAATTCCTGTTCTCTTTTTTTGATGTGGCGTTTCTTACTTTCAAGGTGATTTTTTTCCACTCATTTGTCTACCTGTAAACAAGATAGCTAGGAGTTAAAGTATGAACACATTTTGATACATGATGTGGATCTTTTTTAACCTAAGACAACCATCTGTAAATTTTCAGATTTTTGTATTCATATTGGGAATGGGGTCGATGCCTTTCTTCTGGACACCTCAACAGTTGTTGGGAAGCAGACGAGCATCTAGCCAGCATCAAGTTCGCTTTTTGTTTCTGTATGCTGGACTCAAAGTGTAACCCTGCGGTTCCAAAACCCAAATTCTGACAATGAGTTTCCACTTCCCCTTGCTAAGGATTTAGTGTCGAAGGATAGCTTCATGTGGGGGAATAAATTTTCACTTTATTTTAGAACTCACCAGTTCAGTTTCATCTGAATGGTTCTTACAGCAGTGGTTGCTGGGGAGTCTGCAATTTTCACAACCTTGCTTAGCTTTTGTTTTGGGCACACCTAAGATGTGCCTAGAGCTCTTTAAATGGTCTGGTCTTTTTGTGACCGGCAACAGCTTTCAGTTTGTAAGATGATGTCCCTGTGACAAATTCGGCTCACTCACAAGGTCAGCATATCATTGCACCTCATTTGGGTTCCTCATGTGTGTTGTGGGATCTCTTCAGTCTACCCTGAACTTTCCTGTCAGCACCTTGACTCCAAAAGGCTTTCATGTTCGACCCATGGGTTTTTGTTGACAAATATCCCATTCACACATGCTGGCGTGCTGCAAGATGGCACTGATGCATTGTCAGTCACGCCATTGGAGCGGCATTCAAGTCTCATCCTGTCAAATTTTCTCCATAGTTGTTTGAAGCCAGCGGTTTTCTTTGAGCTTTATATGACACAGAATTAACCCATTATTCAACATTAGTTAGAAGACACTGTAGTCAAGTGTAACCAACACTTGTAAAGTTATAGTATAATTACCATAAATATTTGTATGAAAACACTACGGTGTACGTAGGCATCTATACGTATAAATGTACACTGCCAATCAAAGTTTTTAATACAGTTTATTATTCAGTAGTACTAGAAAGCGTGTCGCATTGCCTTCCGAACCGGTTTATGGTGGAATTCTAAACCTCACCTAACTCACATTCCAAAAACATGGATGGTAGGTTAATTGAACACTCTAAATCAGGGGAAGGAAACTCCGGTTCGTCGAGAGCCCAACACTGCCTGTTTTAAATCCCTCCCTACTCGAACACACCGGATTCAATTGTTCATGATCGTTTCAGGCCTCCACAGAGCTTGCTGATGAGCTGATCATTTGAATCAGGTGTATTGACGTAGAGAGAGATCTAAAACGGCATTATATGGTTCTCGAGGAACAAATGTTCCCTACCCCTGCTCTAAATTGTCCTCAGGTGTGACTATGAGTATGATGCTTGTTTATCTATGCGTGCCCAGTGATTGGCTGGCAACCAGTTCAGGGTGTACCCTGCCTGCTGCCCGAAGACAGCTGGGAAAAGTTCCAACACGCCCGCGAGCCTCGTAAGGATAAGCGGATCAGATCATGGATGGATGGATAAATAAAAAGATAAACATAACTCAAACATAAATGTGTGAAATATGAGACGCATTCAATTACTGCTAACAATCACACAGGACAGGGATTAACATGCTTACAACTTCATTAATGAAATGCATCGCGCCACAGGATACAAGACATGTTACCAGGTAAACAAACCCAGTCTGCAATTGTGGAAATCAACACTGGAGTGACGCACATGTACCCAAGATATAGACACTTTTCGATTGCGTTTTGTTGCTCAACTTTCACAGCCTGACAAGCAGATCAATAAAGCCAATAATCACAAATGGCCTGACAAGACATTTTGATGATAAAGTGTTATCTGTTAGTCTTAACTATTTAGGAGCATTGAGTCATCTTCAACTTTGATTTATTTGGGTTTATTGTTATTATTATGCGCGCTTCCAAGCTGTTAATAGTAAAAACGATCATAAAAGATATTGCACTTTGGGAGTGAAACTACATCAGATCGAAAATAACATGTTTATTTTTATTGCTCTTCCTTTTCTAAGGATCGATAAATTATTCTGACGTCAACGGGAAGAAGTATTGTTAGGCCTATTAATGGAAATATTAGCCACCACCAGCGTTTCAATGAAGGAATGTATGTAAAGGAGTCACTGAAGTGTAAGTGAGTCTCAAGTGTCTGTCAAATTGTTACTTGCTGGCTTTTACTCTTATATCATTCAAGCAGCTTTGCGTAGTGAATAATTTTCCACCATTTCACAGACTAAGCGTAATTACAAAGTATATTTAAATAATAGGTCATTCCTCATTATTTTATTTCAGATTTTAAGCCAGATAGTGTTCAAACCATTGCTCTTTGTTGCCACGGGGTCAACTTCTTCTAGTTGTTAGTACAACCGCCAACAGTGTAACAAGTTGCCCACCTATTTCCAATATCCCAACATTTTTAAATGCGATGACGTCTTGTGATGTTTGTAAAAGGCAACACAAACCGTCGAAACAAATGGCTCACTGCTACGTCGGAAGTTGCGCTCAGCCGAGCCATCTTTACCTGCTTGCCGCCGGTAAAGTGAAAGTAACCAGACCATTGTTAGTGTGTTGGAGGCGGCTATTGTCATGTCATTTTCTCCCAATATAGGTTTCATTGTTATCTGTCCGATGGTTAAATGGTCTGTCCCTAAAATGCACTCTATTCATAAAGCTGCTTTGTCTTTCCTTGCCCAAGTCATTTGCAAATGAACAGTAGCAACTGTCGAGCCCCCAAATGATCATTTATGTGTGTATTTATTTTCTATCCATTCTTCACCCTGTTTACGTAGGGATGTGCGAAACCACACCATGCCATTAATGAAGATGCTCAAAAGCAATCGTTGTATATACTTTAACCATCAACCCAGTCTAAGCTTCTGGGCACAGTGGACCCTCCAAAATCATGCACAATCAGTTGAAGGTCCTTCAACCTTGAAATAGGTTTTTTTGTTTGTTTGTTTGTTTTTTAAATCAGATCCCACTCAGTGACATGGGATGTGTGTGTTAATGGTAGTTCGTCACTAAATGTGCCTTGTGACTGATTGCCGACCAGTTCAGGATGGAGTCTGCCTTCCGGCCACAGTCAGCTGGGATAGGCTCCAGCAACCCCCCCCCCCCCCACACACACACACACACACACACACACACACCTCCCTGCGACCCTGTTCAGGATAAGCGGTGTTGAAAATGAATGGATGAAAAAGTTCTAAGAGCTGAAAATAAATACATTTCAGGTTTCGAGCTTTTGCTAATAGTTGGGTATGTCAAAGCAGAAATAAGTTGCCCCAGTATGTTGCAGTTGAATAAGTCAAACTTAAAAGCAACAGCAGTTCTCACTCAGCTCACTTTTTTAATTTGTCATCACCAATACACCTTTAAGAGAAGTTCAGGGGGGGAAATCAGTTGATGCTGAGCTTCTTAGTGGCCTAGTTTTAATTCCAAGTCTGAATTTTAAAATTTTGGCCCTTATTTCCTTTACATTTGAAGTGCAGTCATATTAACAATTCAATGGTTGAAGATTCAAGCTGATTGTTTAGTTCTTTTTTTCTCTCTTTGATAAATTTGTGAACATTTTCCGTTTTGTGATTATATGGTTGCATCAGGAAAAAAAAAGGGGGTGGAGTACTTTTTGAATGCACGGTAAATAAATAGTACACTATATCACCATGCTGACGGTATTCATGATTCTTTTTGCTTTCTCCTGTTTTTAGGATCATTCCTTCATCGTGCAATACAATGATGGAAATGCAGAGGTGGTGTCCATGTGGGTCTGTCGCTGCTTGGAAGCAAGGCGAAACACAGCAGGCTCAAGGGCGTAACTTGCGCCTTGATGGACCAGGACATTTACAGCCAGTGCCTTGACCACTGCAAGGTTTCAAGGTCATGTACTGTATGTCCATCTGCACTCTGCAAATGACTCAGTCGACAAGGTTGCCTGTCACTCGATGTTTGAGCCTTTTTGCATCACTTTTGTGCAGTGACAGGAGCTCACATTCTTTCAACTCACTCTTAAGCTTTTTGCATTCATTATGAAGAAACTCCCCCCCCCCAGCGCTGGTCGTCTTCTGCCGTCCAGCCGGATGAACGAAGATTGAAAAGGTGATTGGTGATCGGAACTTCAACGTTTAAGATTGCAATATTCTGAGAGTGATGGTGGTTTGGGCACCCTGCTTGTAAATGTTAAGGTGTTTGCCTGAGACTACCAGCCATGTGTGTTCCTCCTCTTCCCAGTGGTATCATTTCACGCTTCAGCAACCATAGCTTGTCTCCAGGATAGCAATCTTTTCTGGCAAAATATAGCCATTTATAATACCTTTAGAAGAGGATCCGCCCACTGGTGTCCCAGCTCCTTGTTAGTGACAGGAATCGGGGTGTGCGCAACTATTTCAGCTTGGCACCCAAAAAGGAAATTTGGCTCCTCCTCGGGAGAAACATTTAGCGCCAACAGTATTGACCTACCTATTTGTATCAAATCAACTAATGGTAAACAACTCATCGGACATTAATTTATCGCAGCAGCACAAATCAAAATACCCTTTGCCAAGAATATGTGCACTTGCTTGACAATCAATGAAAAGCTTTTTATTCTGACAATCGTTGACCCAATCGAATGTCCAGTCCTCTACCGCTTTGGTCTTGATCTCGATCCTCATTTTCAGAGTGGCTGATCTCAAAGGATTTTGGAATAGCCTACACCAAGCGTTTTTTTTTTTTAAAGGATATGCATACTCAACTTTAAAAACAGGGTTTCACTCAATTTGGCCATCTTAAATTATACAAAGCCCTTGAAAGAAATCTTGGAAAGGAAAGACTAAGCACTGCGGCTCTTTATTTGCTTTTTGTTTTTGCGAAACACATGCAGGCTTGAAGTAAAAAAAAAAGAAAAACACATTCCTGTCCCTGAGGAATCAAATATTGTTACATTCAAGACACTGCTTTGTGCTGTGATGCATCATCCACTGTCTAAAAATAAAGTTGTAATGTGATCAAACGTTATGTTCCTGGAGGACATTCATGTAGTATACTGTACTTCCCTTCAAGGAACAGCAATATGGATTTTCCATCAGGAAAAAAAATGCTTTGAACGAATGTGTTCAAGATTCTTTCACTGTTCTGAAGACAAGGTAAGAGATGTGGAACAGTAGCACGTAGTTGGTCTTTTCCATTTACTGAAGTTTGTTTTCAATGTTAAAAATTTTGTAATGCCTTTGAGTTCAGACTAAAGTCGACTGCAATGCTTGTACTCCATAACTAAAGGAAAAGAGTTGGAACGGTGTCTGAAATGCAGTATGTCAACATCTTTTTTTTTTTTCTGTAATCCTAGAGAAATGACATTTGGTACAGTATCGGCTGCTTGGTCAGATTGATGCTGTTTTAGCGAAATGAAAAAGTGGTTCGATTTGTTTTCAAATGTCTCATGATTTAATGATTGTTTTGCTCTCCACTCCGAGACATATTTTGTCATTGATTTGTATCATAATCCCAAACCTCATTTAATAATGTTTATAATTTTCCAAACAAAAATCAAAGTCAACGTAGGTACTGTTTGTGAGAGAATTAGAGTTGGGCTGAAACCGATGATTGCATTTCATTGTTCCTTAACAATGCGGCATGAATGCAATGGAGGTAAAGACAGGGTGTTAAGACAAATAATTCAGCATAAGCACATTCTGACCTATAAAACGGTAGTGGGGCATCACAGAAATATCAGTTTTGTGATTTTTATTGGGTATTCATAGTTTTTTAACATTATTGGTTGGCATGTGTGTTCCTCCTCTTCCCAGTGGTAGTTACCGTCTGCTCTGTTTTTTTTATTGTTTTTGTCTTTGATATTTATCTTGTGTTTTGTCATACGGTGTTTGTTCTCCTCCTTGTGGACCTGTTGTGGACCGTTTTCAGCCACGACACTCTTGGAAGGAGAAGATCCTGTTCTTGATGGTTGCGCCTTCTCGGCAGCACGCATGTACGACCGCTGATTTTGATGCAGGGGAATGTCAGCGCCATTTGATTGTCGCCGCTCAACAACCCCCGGGATGCTGGTGTTTTTTGCGCCTGTAATGGGCAGCATTTTTCACAGCACCGTTTTGTTCAGCGGAGATGTCGGCGCTGTTGGACAGCACCGGATGGATGGCTGCTGAAGCTGAGGAGAGGAGCTTCGGCGTGGAGCGTGGATTTGTATCTGGAACCGAGAGTTGGTGCTTGGAATTGAAGCGGATTTACATGGGACAGGAGAGGTGAACCAATCTCTTTTTTTAATCAATGGGCACTAGAGCTTCTTGTTTACTTTCAAACTTAGCTTGTGGCAGACATGTGGGACGTCATGCACGTTTTGAGCATGACGTCTCTGATCTACTGTAAAAGGACACTTTGAATCTTGCCTCTTTCATTTAGAACTGCTTCAAACAACAAGGCGTATGCAGGAATAGTGGTTACGATTGTATGAATGTCCGTGTTTCATACTGTGTTGTTCTATTATTTTTGTTAGTTTATGTTAACTGTTCTGTAAAACGCTTTGTTCCAGCTGCAGCGCTATATAAATAAAGATGTACTTACATGCTTTAATTGAAACATAATATTCACATAAAATTATGACATACGTAAAAATGTATATAATGTAAAATGATTTATACTTCACAAATGTAGACAAAAAGTATATATTTTTTTGTTTTAAGGTGCTATTTGTTGATGTGAATGGGACAGTGGGGGGGGTGGGTGCTTCTTCCACAGAGTCTACCAGCAGACAGTGAGTTCTGAAGAGGCCGTGGGCATTTTTATAGTCAATATACTTCATATTTACCATGGGGGGGAAAAAGATGATGTTCAATCCTTGTTAAAGAAATGAAGTGTTCTATGGATTGTAATAAATAGGTGGGGGAAAGGTTTCCGCTCTGCTCCTAATTTAAAAAAAATAGGAGAACCACTACAGTGGCGGCTTCATATTTTCATTCATAAGATGACATTTTGGATGTCGTGGCAAAGACTCACTCAAACCTGTAAGCACCTTGCTGTCTGAAATTCACCTTTAATTTGCATTTTGTAATTAATCTGAGTCAACCTTTAGTTAAAAGCAGATTTGTTGGTTATTAACTTGTTCATTAACCTGAGAACAGGTGGTGAAACTGCAGAGGTCATGAAAGAGTAGATGAGTTCAGATTTTTTTTTTGGCTTTGTATTATTATAATCTGCAAAGTGTAAATCAACCCAGCCGCATATTTTGTCTAAAACAAATCACAAAAGCAACAAATTCACGTCAGCACGATCTGAAAGATATACAGTAAGTGAAAATTTGGAATACCCACATTACAGTCCAGCTCAAATCATATTCAGCAATGCATATACCTTATAAAAGTCACCCAAACACATGCAGTGGAGTTCATAGTTTATGAGATTATAATATTGTCAAGTTTTTGTCAAGAAAGATGAAAAATAATTGATCTTGAGGTCCTTCATTATGCAGCAAGCTAATGACGAAAAATGTACTGGCAAAAAGAACAAGTCACACTCCAGCCTGAAACACTTAACAGTCCCAACCTGTTTTTTTCCCGCCATAGGCCGGTTTCCTTTTTAAAGCAATGTTTTTGATGCACCAGTGCTGAAACAAAAACTAAATATTAAAACTACAACGCACATTGGATCACTGACAATGTAGTGGTACACTCGCCGGACTTTGGTGCAGGCAGTGTAGGTTCTCTTCTCATTCAGTAACAGCGTGAATGTGTCATTGACGACCAGTCCAGGGTGTAGTCTGCCTTTTGCGTGAAGTCAGCTCGAATAGGCTCCACCTGTCTGAAACTCTTAAGAGGATAAGCAGAATTCAGAGAATGTTGGACAACTCACCAGTACTCTAAATGTAGTTGTTATTAGTTGAAGTCCTGTGCTTGTTGTTTAATGAGCCGGTCCCATCTTGGAGTAATGGGAAACAATTCCACCCATTTTTGTCATTGCTTAATCTGGCAGTTTTTAAAAATGTCCCCAAATTTGTCATTCGTCAGCACAACAGGCGTCCATCAATCACTGATTGACGGACCTTCCTTCACTATTGACGGAATGCTCACCTCTGGTCGTTTAGGCTCCTCTTCATGCACAAACTACTCCAGTTCTCTCACGTTTGGGCAATACTCCAGACGGCATGTGTCAGCTCCTTCCGCTGAGGTTCAATTGGATTGAGATCAGGGCTCATAGGCCTCTTCAGAGTAGTCCAATGTTTTGCTCTGAGCCATTCTTGGGTGTGTGTTCTTGATCATTTTACTGTTGCATGACCTGCGACTGAGACCAATCTTTCTGACATTGAGCAGCACATTTCTTTCTAGATTACTATCCTGGATTACTTTTGAGATTTCGTTGTACACTGCACAGATTGAAGACACCCGTGCCAGATTAAGCAAAGCAACCCCAGAACCTAACAGAGCCGAGGGACAGTGTTCTTTTCTTGGTATGCTTTCCAGTTTTGTCTCATCTGTCCATAAAACATTCATGCCCCGCTGTGCATCGACCGGTGGGTGGCAGGGTGTAGGCGCACTTACCACTCCAAAAAAACAAAACATGCAGGATGTCTGCGAGTAAACCAAATCTGATCAAAGTTATTTGAATGATGAGCCACAGCACATGAGAAAATGTTTCTAAGTGTAAAATATGAACATATGGTTTCCTAAATTTCTGGGAAGAATAACTTTTTTTTTCTTTTTGGATGCATCCTCAACATACGCATTGACCTTAAAATTCTACTACGGGTCTATTTATTACTGAATGGTTCACGTCCGGAATACGTTAAGGAAATGCTAATTGAATATAACTTGTGGAGTCTGCAGACTCGGACTAATTAGAGCCCCAAGTGTAAATACTTTATATATCCAGGTTAAAATAAATTTCCATTTTGTCCTTTACCTATGATTGTTTTTTAAAAAACATTTTCAAGTCAAATTTCTTGAAGTGTAACGCAATGTACATGATATTTTAAACTTGTTTTTTTTTTATTTAATAAACTGAAAAGTGGGGCATGCAAAATCTTTTGCAGCCTCCCAACAGGATTTCTTCCAAAATGTCCCTGTATTTGGCTCCATCTCTCTTCCCGTCAACTGTAACTATCTTTCCTGTCCCTACTGAAGAAAAGCAGCCACAGACCAGGATGCTGCCGCAGTGGGGATTGTGTTTTCAAGGTGAAATGCAGTGTTACATTCACGGCAAACATAACGTTTTGCATTTTGCAAAAAGTGCCCATGAATACAGCAGTTGTTTTATGGCGATCTATAATTAGAGTTGAGTTGAGAAATGCTTTCTTCTTGCCACTCTTCCAGATTCAGGCCAGATTTGTGCAGTGTGTGACTAATAGTTGTCCTATGGACAGATTTACCCACATCAGCTGTGGATCTCTGCAGTTCATCCATCTGGCCTGCATGTTCTTGTTTTGGCCAAAAGTTTCAAGGGAAGGCCTTGGTACCTTGGTTGGTTTGCATTGCCATTTTAATATGATTGCCTGAGCAGTGCTCCGTGAGATGTTTAAAGCTTGTGAAATCTTTGTACATCCGAATCCTTCTTTAACACTTTTCCACAGCAGTATCTCGGACAAACAGGATTTTAGAGCAATTAAGCCTATTACCAGACTCGAACCCTATATAGCGTGTGTTTTACCTGCTAAAGAAGAGAGTGACGGGAATAAAGAAACAGTTCAGTGACACAAGAAATCAATCCAAAAGAAATAGGAAAAGCAACATAAAATGTCTTTGTTTGATGCTGTTGATTCAATCGAAGCTTTTCTACCGAGAACATGAAGTCTCAATCACACTGCTCGATTTTAAGTCTTTCTGTACCAAGGCTTTTGTTCACCTAAGTATTTGATTTTTCATAACATTAACTTTGACTGTAAAATGGATGTCACATCCATATTTGAATACCTGGAGATATAAAAATGTTGAGCTCGTCTCATATTAATCTTCTGACTATCCAGCAAAATTAAAGAAACTGGCCTTACTCTGCCAACACTTTTGGAGGCGGCTGTAAATGCCTTTTGTAAGCCGCAAATGAAAGGCTTGGATTGAAGCAGTTATTCAGATGTAGCTTTATCACCGTGACCTTTTAGAAGCTTAATCATAAGAGACAAATGGTTTGTGTCGATGCTGACTGCTTTTCTTTGAAATACCTTCAAAATTTCTTTTTGGGTCTCTTTTTGGAGCGTGTCAAGTTCACTAATTAATTTAGTCACTGCTATAACATTCAATTAACAAATGTCATTGTTGTCTTACTTTGACTCCCATACGTATGGACTTTTAAACTTCATCTTTCTTTTACTTACTGCTAGCAAAACGTTGCCTTGTCACCACTGACCTTACACTACGTTATTTATTCAAGTAGACATCTGAATACATCTCTGAATCTTTGTTCAGACACGCTCAAGTTGTGTACCGCGGCCGTTTTCGAAGACCCTGACCACCTGCAAGGAGTCAATCGTTGCTCATTGACTTGTATTACATGTATTTTGGGCTTTTCATCAAGTTCCTCAGCTTCAAGAAAGACAAATTCCTTGTTTTGAATGTGTCTATCAATCATAGAATATCTCCAAATTCTCTTAAAAATGTTGCGCAAAACGTAATTACATTTGTATATGGTAGATATTTGTTGTAACGGTGCTTCTTAGAAATAAGTGTGACACTTTTGGAAATGCAATTCTTTTCTCTTTTAAATTGAGCCACATGTATAAGGAGCATGCAATTATGGAATCAACAACAGAGCAGAATATGTGGGCAGTGCCCATGAAAAATTGGGTGGGGTCTGGCTCCAGACATGCACTGTTGGACCACTTCTGATGGACCCCCCCCCCCATCTCTTGAACACGAAAATAGATCTGCTCAAACTCTGAAGCGATCGACGAAGAACATTTACCACGTAAGCCACCAAAGTAAGCCACTTTAGCACTGTCCGCTCTGGTGGAAATATGTATATTATTTGTATTATTTTCATAATTTTATCTGATTTAGTTTCCTCATTTTTTTAACCTACTCTCATAATGTTTCTTTTCACTCACCAGCCCCTTCTTGTGTTGGGAAAAAAAAGACGTTGTCAGTCAAAACTTGCAAGAACAAGTTCTTTAAAACAGTTATTCTCCTGACTTATAAATCCCTCTCCGTCTCTCCCTCACGCACACACACATATAAATATACTGTATATATAATACAACAAATTACACAGTTTGGGAGGTACATGATGTACACCGAGGAACATGCAAAAACAGTCCAAAAAAGTACTTGTACACATTAAACATTTTGAATGTGTCTTTTTGAATGGTCTTATGGTCCACGAAAACTTGAAACACAGAGTAGAGCTTTTGTGAGCCGTTGGGTGGGACCTTGCACCACTTAACTAACATCATTTTCTCTCTCTTGCTCTCTCTTTTTTTTAAAACCTTCATTAGGTGGTTCCATAACAAACATAAGGTTAGCCTCGAGAACTGATGAAAAAAAGTGTTTGGACTATTCTGAAGAAAATGTCATTTTTCAAGTTGGTTTGTATGTAGAGACCTTTTGTAACTCGGAGTGATAAGGAGGCACTGAGCTGTGGTAGATTGGTATGTGCTGCATAAAAAAAAGTCTTCTTGACTAAAGTTGCGAATAAATTTAAATGTGTAAGAAAACCCTGCATAATCACACACATGCAGTTAGAATTTGCACAAAATTGTGCACTTTGATGAGAATAAAATACACATAAAAAGGGAGGACACATTTTTTAATAAACTACTACATATCACATTATTTTGATTACTTTTCACTGCAGTCAACTTTGATGGAGTAACATAATCAGTAATACAACAAATTACCATTTAGTTGTTTTAAGATAGGCAGCACCCAACTATGAGGTCCTCTTGGATGAAGTGAGCTCTCACTTGTACATGACACTTTACAAGGGGTTGGCAACCTTTTTTCTTTCACAGGCCGTTTTTTTGTTTGTTTGTTTGTTTATATTATATCATAATAATGAAAGGGTTTCACTAAATTTACAAAACAATGGTGATGCAACAGTCAACCTAGCAATGTTAAAAGTTCATAACTGTTCCTGAGCTTTGATTTGTTTTTTAATTGCATGGTGGGCCGGATCAAATGCTTTTGTGGACTATTACTGGCCCACCAGCCATATGTGTGTCACCTCTTTTCTTAAACATAAAAAGTATGTATTTGTCTGACTAATGTAGTCTGATTTGCAAATGCAAGATGATATCAACACTGTGCTTGATAGTCCGCAATGTTAAGTACTGTGTAAAGTTCAGTTCAAATGTTGCACGGTGCGCTTCCCTCTTACAAGTGGTCTTGGGGTGGAAGTGTCAATCACGTGGTGTGATTTAAATTGACTGCAAACGTGTGCATGCGCGCGCGTATGTGACAACTCCATAATTTCCCTCAACAGATGATCTATGGGTCTGCTTGAAGTGACCTATAGTGCTAAACGTTTCCCATTGAGATTGTGGATGCGCCGCATGATCTCATCTGGTGATATTGAGCGCGCATTGTTTGAAGATGCGTCTTCATTTGGCTTCATATTCCCGAATTCCCAGCGATCTCCTTTGAATGGGGTGGTGACCTTTTCCACCCCTCCCTTCTAACCGCGCGTCAGTCCGACTTGATTAGTACGTCAAGCGGGACAATGAGTGGGTGTCCCGCGTCCTGCCATTAGCCACATCCCTTTATCAATGCCCTGTAATTAAAGTGTCACCGTTTAATTTTCGAGCCATCGCTTTGCTCTCGGCGGAATCTTTGCTCCGATTTAAAAAAAAAACTGCAATCGAAATGCTCTATTCACTGGAAACAAAAAAAAAAGGCTGAGCGCACACAGAGGGATCAATAGGCCCTTTAGTCCAAGAGAATTGATTGCTCTCTAAAATGGGATTTATAGGATCACGGTTTTATAGGGTGCTGATACAACTGTTAATTATAAAACATTTGACTTCAGTTGCTACTCTTATTAAAGCTGCCCCATCTGACTTGTCTGTTTACTCTACTATGCTTACTTAGAGAAGTCAACTATAGTATTGAGTCTACGTCATCAGTTAAAGCTAAAAAAGAAATCGCACCAAGATGGCCAGCATGCAATCTGATAGAGGCTCTCAGAATAACGGAAATCTACACGTTGCATTTGGAGAAATCGGGCTCGTTGATCGCAAAGAGATGCAATATGACCTATTCTGCTGCTTATTTTGAAAAGTTTAGGGATTGAAAGTCACACACCCTCATATGACCAAAGTAATCAAACGCACTAATCCGTGATCAAGGCAAATATTCAAAGTAGTTTAAGATTCGTGTACCACTTAATGATGAATATTAAAAATATATATAATAATGGGATAGTCCTTCAAGTCATCTAAAAGAAAATGTTAGGGAGCACACAAATCCAACAGGTGAGTAAAATGCGTTGACGTCATCCGCCATGCGTAAAGTAATCCGTCAACCAACATGGATCGGCCCGCCTTGAGTCGTTCAAACACGCATGCACGTATGAAAATTTCAGGCCACCGGTTTGTTTGGACAATCGTACGTCTGTCCGTGAGTCCCATTTGTATCCAACAGAAATAATAAGGGGCTCGCCGAAAACGACCGCTTGAGAGTCTCATTAAAACCTGCCGGCTGCACGCGGCGCGGCGGCCGCGTCAGCTCATGTTTCCAGCGGAATAAGCAGCCACAACGGCTGCACTGAGCCGGGCCGTGTAAATAATTAAGAGGAGAGGAATAATTACAGTGTAAAATTGTAATTATTGCTGGGGGTGGCAGAGAAACCTCTTGATGGTGAAAGACGAGATCAAGGATCATGTTTTAGACATCAATATTCTAAGAGGGGATGAGGACGCAGCTTCGCTAGCTTGCGTCAACTGTGTAAAATTGATCAGTCTTCCTCGTGTACAGTCACCCAAACATGTCAGCAGATATGTCCAAAATGTGCTGCCAGTCGCCATCAAAGCACCAATGACGCCATGATTTCCAGTTTAAAACTGTCCACTGGTTTTTGCACATATTCAGAGAGAGACATACTCACTTGCACCAGCTAATGAAATCCACATATCCGATTTTACAAAGATAATAATGGACACTGCATTGACACCGTCAGAGAGGTGGCATTTTTTTAGCAACGGGTCCTCCTTTGTGAATGCAAAAATACACACACTGTTCAAGCTGAGTCTCTGATGTTGTCAGTCAAAACTTGTATCGTGTATTTTGCATGTCATTGAATTGCGTATATGAGTACCTAATGTTGTGGCTGGTGAGTTATGTCCATTGACTCATAAATTGAAGTTTTGTTTGATTTTATTTTTTGTGAATAAGTGACTGTCACTCAACCTTTATATTTTACTTTGTGTTTATTTCTTTTTCTTTAAAAAAAATTGAATAGGTTTATGAGAAGCCAACTGTCCTGATGACAAACGGCATGTTTTTTTTAAATTCATGCCCTCTGTACCCACTAATGTCAATTACTGCCGTATCCTCCCCCATGCTTCAGACCACGACCGCCTCAAGGCTGCATGGCCTGCAGGCAAGCCCCTTTTTTTTTAATGTAGAAGCCTGCATGCAGCTGCTGCGTTGAGCAAAAATAAGTGCACCCCACACCCCAATCACCCAAAAAGGGATACATTTTGGAATGTGCATTTTCATCCTTCAATTGACCCTCTTAAAATCAGGTCTGATTTTAAACATCATGATTTATGAAGAAAAAAAAGATTCACTGACTGCAAAACAATTAAATGTTGGCGTTAATGTAATCAGTTATTATTTTTTAATAATAATAATAATGTTATTTAACTACCGACCTATAGCTGAATGGTTTCATACTGACTCGTGAGCATGAGCAATATCGCGGGATTATTGTTCATACAGTCAATTTTGCGGATTAAATGCAACCGTATCTGCTTCAAGCCTTTCCTTGCCATCATTATGTATACGATCTTTTGACTCTGTGCACCTGCTGCAGGTGTCCACAATGTTTACACTGTCTCAAATCACCCCCCCCCCCCAACACCCCCCGGGCTAATATTTATACATATGAAAACATTTTTGAAACGTCATCTCTTAGCCCCTCCCTCCCTCTGCCACGTTTCCCTTCACTGGTGAGGTCTCATTTTGATTTGCGTGGCCGTGGAAGCCAACCAGATGGTGGTGTAACTTGATAAACGATCTGGGCCAATTGTCTTTCCGGGTGCACCCCTCAGTGCGCATCAAGCGCAATCTGGTTTTTTTTTTCTTTTTTTCTGTAGAAAAAACTAGCTGTAGACCAATCTAAAGTGACACTGTAGCTCTTGTGGCTGTCAATATGGGGTCCGAGGGCACCCTTACGGGATCTAGATGGGGCATTTTCTATTTGTGTGTGTGTGTGGGGGGGGGGGGGGCTTTCAAGTATTGACACTGCCCCAGAACGCACTACAATAGCTGTTCTGGTTTAAACCGCAGTTTTATGACACAAATCAAATCAGTGATTTACTTCTCTAAATTGTCTCCATTAAAAAACACAAGCTATTTCGCTTCCCATTATGAGTTTGCAATGGTGCGTATTTGACAAATATAATATCAGGCAGAGTATGGTGCCCTCCCTGTAACCAAATGTGTTTGGCAATGCATTTAGCTTCAAATTGAACATGACGTGAATTAGTGAGGTCTCGGTTAATGACTCACATTAACTGTCACGTGCATCAACTTGTGAATGACGTGTTTAATGTTCACTGCAAATTTCAGGAAGGGACCAGACCACTACATGATTATGCGGCGATTCTCAATTATTTTTGTAGAAACTTCAAGAGACCGCTCTGACTCCTTACAGGTTCATTTGAAAAGTTCCACTTTTTATTTTACCAACGATATCAGATGGGAAAGAATGCACCAAATTCAGTGAGGATAAATACAATAAACATTGATTGATTGGATTTTTTTCCCCCAGCATTCTCGCTCCATTCTTTTGCTTACTAGATGGTTGCAATGTGCTTAATATTGTGACGGATGCCTCAGCAACCCTAAATTTCACCCATACTTCTTCTAACGGGCCCTAATAAAAGTGTTCGGGCAGCTGTGGCCTAAAATGTACGTGACACGCTTGGTCGTGTAGTGCGTCATTGCCGCACAATTATCCCAATCGGGCTTTTGTTGCTCATCGCGACTGCAAGAGAGAAGGGCAGCCTTATTTTGAGAGCGAGAGAGAGGGCAGGAGAGTGAGCGAAAGAGAGAGGGAGATAGAGAGGGGTGCCATGTGTTCGCTGTCTACCCGCCATTCACCTCCCTGCTGGCCAACAGGATGGAGGCACCTTGCCTGCTGCAGCATGTGTGCGTATAAAGTCAAATAACGCACGCAGCATCTTTTATACTGTCTTAGACCTAGCTGCTCTTTTGCTGTGCATTTTTATTTATTGATTTTTTTTTACCACCGTTTTTGGGGGGGGGGGGTCATCTTTTGGAACAAGAGGTAAGAATTATATTATTTATTCATGTAATTATTATTTGTTTCTTGTTGCATGCCCAATCCGTATTTTTGGAGTATGATTTCTTATTTTTTTATCACACTTTGAATGCCATGCGTTGATTTCCAAGAGCCCCGTAGGCCCGCGTAAAAGCGCGCAAAAGAGTAAATATGTGTGGATGAAGGCGAGGTGGACCCGCTTCCTGCCAGTTTAAGGCTAATCCGTGCTGATGCTTTAATTATATATCGGGTTGGTCTTTTATTAACAATGCCAAGAGGCACGGTTGGATCTGTGTAATTACCAACAAAGGAGCTTACACTTGTTCTTTTCCTCATTGCTAAGCGCATTGGTGCAGCTCAGGCGGCATCTTCCTGCTGTCCTTATCTGCCTCTAAAGGTCTTATGTGGCTCTTTTAAGTAGTTGGCTCCTAAGTGCTGAGCCGATTTGAAGATAAGATGAGCAGCGCATCCACTCCTCAGCACACGAAGGACGTTGCGTGGGGGAGTGAGGACAAATGTATAAGTTCTCTTTACAGCAATTTATGTAAAGGCATAATATCGAGTTCTTTTTTCATCGACACCCCGGGGCGATTATGTTTTTCGTTCTCGCGTTTTATTTATGATGTATATTGTTTTGTGTGCAGCGTCACTCAAGTTTTCCACGTGAATGACAGGCTTCCAGGTATGGAGCCAATAACCAGACCGCTTCGAGAGCCCGCAAGAGAAGCCAGCTCCACCCCGAGTCCCAAACGGGATGCGCCGGGCCTCTCCGGCCCACTCAAACCGAATCAAGTGAGCGAGACCTCCTTGTACGGGGTGCCCATCGTCTCGCTCGTCATCGACGGGAGGGAAAGACTATGCCTGGCCCAGATCTCCAACACCCTGCTGAAGAACTACAGCTACAATGAAATCCACAACCGCAGAGTGGCGCTGGGCATCACCTGTGTGCAGTGCACCCCCGTGCAGCTGGAGCTCCTGCGACGCGCCGGCGCCATGCCCATCTCGTCCAGACGCTGCGGCATGATCACCAAGCGGGAGGCCGAGCGGCTGTGCAAGTCCTTTCTGGGGGCGCACAGCCCCCCAAAGCTGCCCGAGAATTTCGCCTTCGACGTGTCCCACGAGTGTGCGTGGGGCTGTCGTGGCAGCTTCATCCCGGCCCGATACAACAGCTCCCGGGCCAAGTGCATCAAATGCACCTTTTGCAACATGTATTTCTCTCCGAATAAATTCATTTTCCACTCGCATCGCACCCCAGAGTCCAAGTACCTGCAGCCGGACGCGGCCAACTTCAACTCGTGGAGGCGCCACCTGAAGCTGACGGAGAAGAAGCCCTCGGACGACATCAACCACGCGTGGGAGGATGTCAAAGCCATGTTCAACGGGGGCAGCAGAAAGAGGACGCTTCCGATGGGGAGCTCGAGGGAGCAGTCGCCCATGAAAGCGCAAACTTCCTCCGCGCTCGGCCGCACCGCGTCCCCGGAAGTCCCGCGCAAAGGTTTACGCTGCGACGAGGAGCAGGGGAATAAGAACGTCACTTTGACGAGCAGCGCGAGGAGCTACCCGCTCATCCCGGTCCCCAGCAAAAACTTTGGCATGCTGCAAAAAATCCCCCCACCCCTCTTCCCACCCCACCCGTATAGTTTCGCCAGCTACGGCTTGTGCCCGAAAAAAAGTGACGGCGTGCCAGATGTGACGAAGAGCAACGTCCCCGGTGTGTTTTGGCCCGCTACCAAGGACGCCCTTTACCCGGCTTTCCCCGTGTTTTGGCCCACGGCGAGCCGCCTCCACATGCCGCCCTACCCGGCCAAACCACCAGAGCTGCCCGGGGTCCGCCAGGCCGACCTCGACTTATCAGACCAAAGCGAAAGGACTGCGACCACCCCCAAAGACGGCCGTCGGCACCAGCGGCAGCTTGCGGACGAGCGATCTCCCGGTTCGTCCAGCAACTGCAGGAACAACGACGACAGGTCCGAGGACGAGACCACCTCACACCGGAAAATCAGCTACATCTCCGCCTTCAGACCCGTCGTCAAAGACGCGGAGACCATCGCCAAGTTGTACGGGACCCGAGAGGGCTTCGGCGTGAGGCCCGGCTACCTCTCACCGGACTTTGTCAGCGAGACGTCCAGCTATAGGTCCATGTCCCCGGACAGAGATACCGTGGAAGACGAAGACGACGACGACGACGACGACCCCGACGTGGACGTGGAATCCAACAGGGGAGGAGAGGATGAAGAGCCGATCCGGACATCGCCGAGAGGGAGCCGCCGTGAGTCTCCCGCGCCCGAGACGCTCGAAGAGAGCCAGGAGAAGATGACACCTCGCAGCCCCGCCATAGCATCACCCGAGGACTCGGCGCACACCGGATCGTCTGACGAGGGCAGGCTCACCCGGGACGCATCGCCGATTCATCATGTAAGATGGCATTCAACTCGTACATGACGCGAATTCGTATTTGCACTGATAGGCTGGTCAAACGCTCGAATCGATTGTTCAAAATCAAACGGCATTGCTTGCATGCAGGTACACTAAAATGACTTGTGACTTTTTAACTATATTTTAAATAAATCCCTGTGGCAAAAAATGCGCCTTAAAAATATTTTCAATTTATCCAGATAAACACACCTTCATGCTACCGTTTAATTATAGTTGATTTGATCACGGCGATGTTCAGTTTGAACATTTGCGGACACAAGGCCTTCATTGAGTTAAACGTTGAAATCATATCATTCACTGTGCGCGTTTGCATCATTTTGCAGGTGCATGCGCACGAAAAGAACTGCGAAGTGCAAGTGGACGAGACGTTCGAGTCGCCGAGCAGCCCCGGCAGATCAAACGGTGATTATTTGGGTCATTTACCTGACGTGTGTGCGCATATGAAGCTTTTACGGCTTCCTTTTCAAAACTCGATTCGGTGTTTTAATATATACATTTTTTTTAATTTCCAGGAGTTCATCACTATCAACAAAACCTAACATCCAATCAGGGCCAAAACGACAGCCAAGGTATTATTACATTTCTAAGAATGTTCATATATAGAACGTGTGCTCTGAAATGTTTACCTGCACAAGCTGGTTTACAATTTCTATATCGTCTGTTCTTTTTACATTTTACTCTTCCTCACTTTTCCCCCAGCTGAAGGAGCTCTACGCATTGACATTAGCGTGCATGAAAGAAATCTGGAGAACATGGCAAAAGGTAAAATATTTCGAAAACACCTAATTTTGAAGTGAATAATGGTGGCAGCACAACAACAACAACAACAACAGAGGCTCCGCTTAACACTGCAGTTTCATATTTATGTGCATATTTATTTCATATCCGTATTAAAATGCTATATTCAATGCGTTCATTGTATTAATTTATACACAAAACGATCATTTCGTTGCTGACTCCTGATTAATGAATCCCTCCCCACACTTAAAATGCACGCATCTGCCCTGCTAAATATCATGTGGCACATTATGCGAATTTGCATCTTCTCAGGCTAAACCGTTCCCATAGGTGTTGCGCACTAAATCACAAGACATGGTCGTTTGGACTTATTATTGTAAGAGGAAATCGTTTAGAGGCTATTAATATTTTAACGAACAGAGCCATAACCCCGAGGCGTGGCAGCTAATTATTTTTGAACGCTTGGAAAAACCCCAAGACCCAAATATCATGGCCTCGTGTAGCCTGCGGCCGCTGTGCGACAATAATTGTGACGCACACACACACGCACGCACGCACACACATTCAAGAGACCGGGAGGCGACGCTTGTTGTGAATTCATCCCATGTCGCGGTTTGCTTTGCCTTCTATTCACGTGCATATATTCAGTACATATTGTAAATCAGTCATGGGAAAATTGAAAAGATTACCTCATTATGCACGTATTCGAGAGGTACTCGTGCGTAGTCTGCCTAATAATTTCGATCGGCCTAGTCAGAAATATAAGAAACAATACTGTGTTTGTGGTGGCACCGCGTTACTTATCTTACTTTATTTTGCTACACGGGACAGTCCGAAAATCTGACACGGATGCAGTGCATCAAATATGCTGCGAAATTAATTCCGCGTCAATGAAAATCAGGCGTTATGAATCCCGCGGTCGGGTGTGCGAGTGTTTTCCAAAGAGGTGTCAAAAGCGCAGAGTGTATTTTTAGCTGAGATTGGTGTATTGTTTGGCTTGACAGAGGAGTTGCAGAAGCAGCTAGTGGAGCAGATGGAGTTGAGGAAAAAGCTGGAGAGAGAATTTCAACATTTGAAAGGTAAAAAACGCTGAGCGCAGAGGAACACCTTGATATAGCTCGACATTTCCACACTCAATTAGATGTTTCAATCATCGTCTTGTGTCTTCGAGGCACTTAAAACAGGAATTAGACGTAAAGTTCCACGATATCTGGTGTTCCTCAGATAATTTTCAGGATCAAATGAAGCGTGAGCTGTCCTACAGAGAGGAAATGGTCCAGCAGCTGCAGATTGTTCGAGGTTGGTGTCGCCCCGCTTTACGCGTCATACGACACAACTTTTGGAGCAGAAGTAGATGAGTGCTCTTTAATTTAATGGAAACGACTCGGAGCCAAATTTTCAAACCGCTATAACACAAATAAAAGGGTAAAATGGACACTTGCATCCCGGAGTATTTGGACATCGTGACGCCGTTTAAAAAAAAAAAACTTTTATCGACGACACGATGCAGTATTTTAATTGAAACAATGTGACAGAAAGTGCAAACTGTAATTTAAGCGTTTTCACCTAAATATGCAATTTATTTAGGAATCCTACTGACGAGTAAATACCCCAAAAGCAATGTCACCCAAGTATTAAAAGTTCTGGTTATAGTTCCATATTGTATCAATTGTCTGCATACAATAGAAAAGCAAAACTCATGGCTCCTCTGTCAGTGTCCCAATAATTTTGGACCTAAGCGCACGTGCCCCTTATTTGTCTTTCCAACTGCAAGCATATCTTTCTGCTGGCGTTTGATTCAATGAATAGATAGATCCAAAACAAAAAGTGAAACCGAAACCACATTGTTTTGTTTGCCGAGGTCATTCTCTCCTAAATCATACCCTGGAAAATTGAATAGACAGCCCATTATGTGCTGCTGGATCGGTTACACGCACGAGACAGCAACTAAAGCCACCCGATAAAGGATTGGATTCGTGTTACACTTGTTTAAGTACACACAGGCGGGTCACTGTAAATATCACGAGGGCAAACAGCATGTTTGTACTCGATCCCTTATTTAGTTTTTCATTCGTTTTATTATTAATAGACGCTTTTGTGCGACGAGTTGGACCAATAGGGAAAGACTCTTGCAACACGACACAAGATAAAAGGCCATTTAAATTGCTGTTTATTTAATTCATACCTGTCAACTCATACGGTTTAGCCATAGTTCATACGGATTTTGTGGTGAATCTTACGTATATGGCCGTATCGCACAAATCATACGGATTCTGAAGATTTGGTTTAAAAAGTAACGCAGGAATACAACTCTGAACACAGTAATGCCACTAAGTAGAATGATGATTAGACATTAACCAGACATTGTATTATGGAGATCTACAATAAATATAATTGAAAATTTCGTGGGGGGGTTTTCTGCCGTTATTTTGACATCCTTTGGTATGTTATAATGATTTTTTGCTCTTTATAAGGATTTTTTGGTAGTTTATACAGGTTGGCGCTCCGAAAAGTTGACAGGTATGTTAATTTGATGTGCTACTTTTTTTTTGTCACTAGACGGAAAACAGCTTTCAAAAGGGGGCGGGGTCAATGTCAATATTTTGAGTGAAAATCGAGCGAGTAATTTGAATGAGAGCGGACATGTTTCTTACTGATGGACCCGTTCCTTCCTAGAAGCTCACGACGCCCTTCATCATTTCTCCTGCAAGATGTTGACCCCACGCCAGTGTACTGGAGCCTGCACCTTCAAACCCCCTCTGCTGCCACCCTAAATTCCAGGACCACCACTTTACCCTTACGCACACACACACGAACTAACACTAGAGATACACCGGTGATTCAAGCACACGAGTGAACACACTGACACTCAGAGAAAGCAGCATTTATTTCAACACTGTTTGTTTTTTTTTGTTGAAACTCCAGTGATCGGATAGGAACGCTCGTGTCAAGAATCCACCTGCTCTTATTTAAATCGTCTGAAAATGGAGGGAGTGGGGTAGGGGGGAAGCACTAAATACACTATAAACCATGTGACAATGTGCAATTGCATGTATAATTGAGAAAAAAAATTTCAAACCTGGCATACTTTAGCTTTTTGTTGCTTGTTTAAATAACTTCAGTTGTATATTCATCTTCTTTTCTTTTCCAGATTATTTGTACCACCGTATGTGTCGTAAAGCACTTTAAATGGGCAACATCTCTGCTTTTGTCGTCCTTTATATACCAAATAGTCATATCATAAAAAAAAAACAAAAAAAACCGAAGGATGTTTATGTTGAAAAGGAAGCACTTACTTCAACAGTTGCTGAGATGATCATAATGTATGTTTGAGATCATGCAATAAAAGATTTTCTCTCACAGTGTCATGACGCTTTCGTACATTTTAGGCGTGCTGCCCGTTTTTGTCAATAGTCTTAGTCTGACACCTACTGGAGCCGGAGAGAATAAGATCCTCTTGCCTCTCAGTAAATTTGACTTCAACATGATCTCTTTCATTAGGCACCAACATCAGCAAGTCAATTTATAATGTTTGACACGGTGTCAGGGGAGCAGGGTGATCTAATAGTGAAATCTAATTCTTCTGAAGGGAGTCCTAATAGATATTGATTGTGCCGCTGCAAGTCCCTGGATGCTTCATGCTGAGACATAATGTCACTAAAGTGACACACAATGAATGTCAATGTTCTGTGATTGTGGATTGCGAATGCCTACCTTCGCAAAGCCTTTTCTTTATGCATGCTAAAATGTCCACAACTGATGAATTGGTCATTTTATTGCGTTGTTTTTCATCACATAAGTTCCTCAAGGTCATTTGGTGGTCATTCAAAGAAAGCCTATGATAACCACTTAGGATCATTTATTGACTGATCATTTTATCGTAATAAACTTTGCACTGAAAGCTTTTTTTTTTTTTGATAACACCAGAGAAGGCTGTCCGTGATTACAAAGACGAAAAGCGTGATGACCATACAACATGACTGAGTGCACACTTTTTTTTTTTTAGTTTAAACATGCATGGTTGAGCCTATTCCCAGCCCGCTGACTTCTGGTGAGAAGCACGGTACACCCTGGACTGGTTTCAAACCCTTAAGATTACACGTTTATACTGTATACACTTCCCGATTTCATGACTTTATTTGTCAACCAATTTCAAATATAGTATATATCAGGGGTGGGCACTTCTTTTTGTAAAATGGCCACATGAGAAAGTGGAATGTATGCTGAGGGCCAAGCCAATATGCTCATCCCATCTTTGTTCTATTTTATTTATTTATGTGTTTAGGAAAAGCGCATTGTACACTGTTTCATGAAAACGCTATGTGTGTCGATATGGCATATATTGTTACGATTAGGAAATACAAATTTAAAACAAAATTATAAGCGGTCATTAAAAGGACATCCTTTCACTGAACATCTTTATACTCGAACATAGACTCTGTGCACCAACTACAACTCATATTAGCCGTTCCTAATCAGGACTCCCAAATATACAGATAAGCAGGAAGTATTATAGTATTGACACTGCTATACAGTATAGGGGATACCATGATGACATAATACATCCAATTCACACGTCAATAAAACTGTAGATTTGCGTACAGTATGAGCAGGGCAAACCTTTTTGGCTCTATTTCCTCCGAGGTGCAGCAAATACGAATGTTGCCAACATGAGGATAACTGTTGCTATTTTTGCCCAACTCTTTTGGGTGAAAAGAGTTGCGAGAGAGGTTGGAAAGGCCACTCAATATAGAAAAAGACTTGCTAAGTTAGCAACACTGCAGACACAAGTCTTGTATACCAACATCCACACGGGTACATACAACAGAAGCAAAACTTTCAAAATAAAAGCATCGCATATTTTAGGTTTTATCTTAACTTCATGGTCACTGTGAGGGGGCAGGTCAGAGACAGTGAGTATATAGACCGTAGATCCCCATCAACAATGTTTTATTTTACAATATTGTATTTTCAGTTGTTTGGCCTTAATAACTTATGGGCTTCATTTTCTTTGAGGGCTAAACGGTTTCTGGTCAATGATATTGGGAAATTCTAATCAGTAGGATGCTTCCATGACCCTTAGCTGCTGATGCTGGTGATTACCTTTTCTAGCAAGATGGTGCACTGCCACACTGTCATTTCGCTGTCAAGAAATTGCTTAATGAGCTCGTGCCAAACAGATTGATGGATGGGCCATGCCGGATCATGTGTTCTGCAAGTGGCATGCAATAACACTTGATATAATTGTTCATGACTTCTTTCTGTTGATCAAAGTACACGCATCCCCCGACTTCCTGCAAACGCACCACATGAAATTGTATGAAATCATGCATCTCGAGCTAGTTTAAAATGATCATCATTTTTGTGGCCATGTTGTATCATATATTTTGAATGGGCAGCACAGTGAATTAGTGGTTTGGATGTGTGCCTCACACTCCGGAGGTCCTGGATTTAAATCTTGACTCAGACCTTCCCTGCTTGGAATTTGCATGTTCTCAAATTGTGTGGATTTTCTCGAGTTACTGTGGCTTCCTCCCAAAACATGCATGCTCGATTCATTGAAGACTAGAAATTGTCGGGATGAACCCGACCTTGACAAAGGTGAGTTTGGATAGACTCCAGCTCCCTCGTGACCACACTTAGGAAGGAATAGATTTGTTTTTTAACTATTACTAACTATAACTTGTGTGACAATTAAACATTTTATAGTGTGTTGTGTGAACTTGGCATGGCTTCAGCAACGCTTCCTTTGTATGTTACATAAGATAGGGGTGGTCACAGTACGTGGTTGACATACTTTTATACTTGTGTCACTTTTTTCCGAACGCTTAATGCACTTGCACAGCCAATATTAAAACCTCATCAGTCTCAGCACTCATGTGTTAACCACCGGTGACATTGTTAGACTGTATGTGCTGGGGTTATTTATAAACCCGTATAAACATATGTGGTCACATAAACCTGTCCTAACAATGACTATTAACAATGTGACAGATGACAGACATACTGTACATACTGTTAAAATAAAACCTCGTTCTACTCAATTGAAAGACTTGTTTCACTCAAGAGTCTTTTGTGGCTCAATCTTTGTGTGAAAATAGATGAATGCCCCAAAGCAAATTATCTGTGATGTACAAGCATTACGTTGCAGGGCAGACGTGACAAATAATAACAATTACAATGGAAAGAGGTAATTGGAGAAAAAGAGCAAAGGATGTTGTCCTAGCTACCATTTTTTGGGGGCTCTTCATTTGACGGACTTAGACGCTCCCTACTGGCTCGTAAAGGAAACGCATTTATTGATCGCATTTACTGCTAAGTACAGTAATTATGTACAGCAAAGTGCAGTACCTGTAATTTATTCTGTTCTATGCATAATTCTGGATTTGTATGTGTAAACCCAAGTAATAATTATTGTGATAATAAAAACGACAAGACAATTGCATTCCCAAAGACATTTGATGATGTTTTGATGTCCCTGTCGTGTCTGAATTAATGAAAGAATTTATTCTATGATCGCAGAAAGAATAAAAAAAAAACAGATGTTCCTTCCGGTGTTTAATTATTACCACTGGAATACTTGCCTCTTTGATGGTTGGGATCTCACTGCAAATAAATAAAGCAAAAAAACAAACAAACAAAACCCCCCCCCAAAAAAACAAGACTCGTGGATTGAAATGAATTGAATTAAAAGAAGATTAATAACACCAGAATCACAACGAACTGAATATATAATGACTTCGACGAAAATGTATTTGGAAATAAAACTTTTCACCTGCTCTTTTTGTCGATTATCGCGTTGTGATGGTGAGCAAAACCTATTGGCTGGGTGCGCGTTCGCGAAGCGCCGTGCGCGTCCCCGTGGCCGGGCTTCCTAACCACGCCTGCGCAGAGAAATACAAGATGGCGGAGAGTGCGGAACTGAAGGTAAGGCGCAGCCTGAAATCGGGCTCGTTTTCAGCGCTTGCCGAGTGCTCACTTGTCAAGTCACTCGTGTCTCTGCCGGCTTAAGCGTCCGTTTGCTGGGATTGAATCCGATATGACGTTGACGGCCCAAACAGTCAGGCAACTTTTGGGTGCACGCGGAAGCGTGTTTATGTTGATATGGAGACTCGCGGGTTTGGTTGAACTGGACAGACCCTTTCGCCCCCCACCCCTTTCCCAATTGAGCAGCTGCTGAATGGGCGGGCATCAATGTTTCACGTTTAAACAGCACGTTGGAAGCTCCCATCACTGCCGTTCTAATGTGCTTTTTGCAAGAAGCAGGCTTGCAGATGTCGGCGAGCGAGCGATTTGTCTCGCCGACTGACTGTCAAGACTGTCAAACGGGGCACGAACATGACAGCGGTTCGTGTGTGAGTGAGAGTGAGTGTCGGTGTGCGCGCTCTTCACGTTGAATAATTACCTCACACTCACTGTTTATTGCACACTTATTTACACAGCTCAAGCGACGAGTCCAAGCTCTTGAAGCCGAAGTTGATTACCTGTCCCGTTCATATGTGACGCTCACTTTACCTGTTGATGAAAAGAGAAATGCTTTCGTGAACCGTTAGGCACGACATCGCACTTTTCGTGAACCTTGTGCACGTATTTAACATTGGATACTTGGCATCAGTATGTCATTTGCAGCTGTGAAAAGTGAATATTTTGTCTATAATTATTTTGATAAATTCAATATTTTTCATGTAGGTTTCATAACTTTACAATTTAAAAAATAACTTAGCTGGACACCATGTTCATTGAACTCATCACTTGGTAACGGTCACATGTGTATAAATATTGGACTTGACTGCACATTGATCTATACACACAGCTAAGCCACATCTACCATATACTGCAGCATTAATCCTGAAAGAATGAAGCCGTATAATTATCAGCCAAAACTATGAAATAAGTCTACCAAGTGAGATTCCACTTTTTATGTGAAAGATGCAATGCCGGATGGTGTTTCGTAGTGATGGGTCCATGAGGCCTCATGAAGCATGTTGACACAGTGACACACTGTGTTGATACTGCATTGATACCATGTCGCTGACCACTGACACCTGCTGGACTTTCAAAATCCCTGCAGACAACCCACTTGATAGACTGAACTGACTGATTTGATGATGAAGCGCATACAATACCATTCACATCTATGCACTCATATTGTATTATTCAATGTGTTTGAATAAGGTGAAAATTATGTAACTGAGGATGCTTGTGGGCTTTGTCTTCACAAATTTTTATTCAGAAAAAAAACCCCAAAAAAAAACCAAACAAACAAAAATTTTTATTCAGAAAAATAATTTGCATAAATTTATGGCAGGTATGGCTGGACCTCAGGTATAGCATCTGCTGTTGCACTTCTTCCCAGTCTCCCTACCTCATCATCCAAATGTTGCCACAGGTCATCTAAAAAAAAACAAACAAACCTAACAAATTTGGCATTTAGAACAGTTTCAAAAAAAACCTAACTTATAATGAGCCAGATGGAGTTGCAGAGGTGCTTTTGTTAGTATATGATATTTCTGTATGGCAAATTCGACATTTCGACTGCAATAAAATATGTGAATAGTAAACATGAGTTACCATGAAATGAATTTGAATTAAAATGGAAAAAGACATGTCAAAGATCCGAGAGGCACTTGGTGAGACAAGGAGATTTAGATTTGAATAAATACCTTATTCTCCAAAAGGAGATTAAAATGGCTCTACACGGCGGACAATTTGCGTTTCTCCGGGAGCTGCTCCATAATATGCATGTACTGTAGCAACGTCACTCGAGTGAAGTGCGCCTCAGCACTCGATAGTCCGCTGCTCTCTGCTGTGCGCGCGCGAGCGCAAGCACGTACTCACGGTGCCGACACAACCCACGTCACATATCAAAGAAGCTTTGAACTACGACAACAGCTAAGATAGCCTGGCCGACACGAAGCTCAAAGTCAGACGGACACGTTTTTCTGATATTCTGTGTGTTTTCCTTTTTACCCAAATATATATTTTTATTCGAGCAAGGGTGAGGTCTGGCTTGTTTCGGCAGGCGGCATCGCGTCGCTTGACGCACTCCTTATAAACACAGTTTGGCGGGCTTTTGCAGCGTCGACGCAGCCTGGACTGTGTCGATGCAGTTCATGTGTTGGTCACGTGATCGTCGCAAAGCAGCACACGCACAGACACGTGGATTGCTCTGTGAGCTCGATGCATCGGTGTTGCTGGATCTATCACTAGTGTTTCGGCACAAAATACGCTTTGGAGAATGGGGTGGACCAGGAAGTGGAACAGACGTGGTGTTCATTTGACAGTTCCACACGCATGGACAATCCTGCAGTTAATACAGTATGTACTCCTTAATTTACGATGGAGAGAGTGCTGCTTTGGTCCGGTGTCTGAAGAGCTTCATTTACGAGCGCAGACTTTGTTGTCATGATGAACATAATGCCCAAAACACCGCTGCCTATGCCTGCTGGGAATTGCGATCCTCCCTGAGTCCGTTTAGATCACATCACACTTCTTGCTCATTGAACAATACTCGGCACAGCATTTGTTTTTAATGCCACCTGCATGGCATGTCTCCTCTCTAACTGTAAATCACTCTCGGAAATGTTCACTGCATATGTACGCGTGCCCGTCCATTCTTGCATTCATGATTCATGGGGGTTGGACAGAACTTGCGTAACTAAATTGTTCGGAAAAATGTGGAATAACAGGCCAGTGTGCATCTTGTTTGCTGTTTCTGGATGACCCCTTGCTGATATTTGCTGTGCATTATGCCGTTGTTTTTTTAATCTTTCAATGCAAATACAGTTGTCGGGTACAAATTCATAATCTGCGTCCTCCAAAGGACCCTTCGCAGGCTGGGCCCTTAGAAGTCTCTTCCTCATGAAGCCTCCGTGGACCACAAAAATAGTGGTGAATTTGGACAGGCTTAGCGATTCTCACTTGTCTGTTCTGTACCGGCGCAAGATAGTGGCAATATGTTTGCCTGTTCAAACTGATGAAGTGTAGAAGAAGAACCGCATCGAAGAAGGGAGTTGGCATGTACGCCACGAAAATGTGCTCCTAAGCAGCTTTCGCTAAGGGCCGTCTCCAGGGAAACGAAGGCTAGATTTGAAGGCCGCTTGTATTTGGACACCAGAATGAGATTGGGGCGCACTGATGGTACGTCATTTGGCTTTTAAATTCGTCCTTTGAAGGGCGCAGCCTAAAAAACATAATCAGTTTTGGGTCTCATACAATTGTCTGTCTAATCTGTTAGAACAAATACTGATAACGTTTATTTAGTCATTTTTAGCACTTCTGGTTGGGCTTGTTGTCACAGCTGGTGGAATGCATTGTTTTGGGAGCATGAAAGTTGGGGCCAACACTTGCCAGCTGTTGAACAATGACATGCGTCTTGTAACATGAATTTTTTTTTCACCCTTGCACTCTCAGTTAATTAAAAAAAAGCAAGTGTTTTGTGCACAAAGACATTTTTTCTCCCCCATTGAGTGAAGTTATGAAAATGGGTGATCTATATAATTGGCAGTTCAAAAATTGCTTTTTTACACTTCAGAGTCTGCAGTTTTAAATAGTACTATACTTTCTATGGCAGAGATCGCACCTTTGTAGCAGGTATTGATCTGAGATTTTGTCTATAGACATTACCCTGATGGTATATCTACAGTACAGGACAGAAGCAGAGAACTTTTTCATTTACTTTGATTGCCATACTAATGTTCAATAATCAAACAAACGCGGCAGCCTCTGGATCCGCCTCACAGGCAGCTGAGATTCTGGGTTTCGATCTCAGCTGCCTTCCTGTGTGGAGTTTGCATGTTCTCCCCTTTGGCTGTAGGCGATTTCTCCAGGTACTCTGACTTCTCCCACATTCCAAAGATTTGCATGTTAGCTGAACAGAATATCCTAAATAGCCCAAAGTTGTGACTGTTAGTTTTCTTTTATTTCTCTGCTTTGTGATTGGCCGGTTGCCGGTCCAGGGGGTGCCCAGCCTCTCGCCCAAAGTCAGCCGAAGCTCACATGCTACTTTGGGGACCAGCTCGACAGAAAATGGATGGCTCAAACAAACGCCTGTTATTTTATATTATGAGCCTTTGCGGATTAAATGTTTTCACAGTTCCTCAGGTTTGATTTTTGCATGGTGAAAAAAAGTCACAAGTTCTCCACCCATGCTGTGGTTGTTGCTTTTTGGCATTCTACCCCCATTATGGTTTCATTGAAGAGGAAGGCCGAAAAGATATGGACAATATGGACTTGGCTGTATAAAAAAGATATCTACATCTCATAAAATGAGAACTTGAGCCAGCAGCGTAAATCTAGTCAAAGATGAGTGACAAGCCGGAACTTGAATGTTTACAAAAATCTCACTGAAAGTTTAATGTTTTGATTGAAGCCCTGATAAGTTAGTTACTGGTTTCCACCCTGCTCGAGGCCATGCTTGTTTTATGTATTATATTCGGAGGCTTTGAGGTTGTGTGGTGTGTATCTCAGTGCTTCATAGTTTGATTGAGTAAAAAGAAAGTTTAGATGAAACAGCTTTGATCTACACAGGTAGCTTTTTTAACTCTCTCTAAATAATGGGGTTCTTGCATCTAAATTAATCTATGAAAGTCAAAAGAAGATTTTGTTTTGTAGCATGCTGATAATGATGATCTCTGGCCCAGTCCTAGAATATGTCGTGGCTTCTTTGGGATTAAAATAACAGATAGACCACGGACGTAAGCACATTGAAATGTACTGCGACTATCAACATGTCACTCTTCTTTCTTCCAGTGTTAATCGGATAATTTTTTTTAAAAGTCTTTATTTATAGCTGGGATAGTAGTTGTCAAACGTTTTGCGGTATTTTCAAGATAGAAACCTTGTCTACATTTGGCCCTCATACAGTCGCTGAACATCCAACATTCGGAAATTGAAACACATTCAGTACAGGAAACCTCCAAGGTCAAACAGCAGCTCTTCTGGCTGAGTAAGTCATAAGATTATATTGTCTCAAGATTTTGGAACGATAGCCTTAGTAGTGTCACTCTATAATATTGTACTTAATAAGAACACAAAGTACAAACTTCAGTTCTCAACTCTGTTCTCGACCAAATCAGTTTTCGACCAAAAATTTCGAGTTTTTTTATGCCTCGGATTACGACCAAAAGTCGGTTCTCGACCAAACTGCGTGCACTTGAATGCTCCACTTGACTCCTCTCACCTTCTTTACACGAGGAAGTGACGCTTCCTAGTGTAGCGTTCCATTTTGAGCAGACGTGTTCAAGAAAGATTTTTTTATTTTTTTTTTAAAGAGTGTGGTTTCGGTTTTCTAACAAATCGGTTTTCGAACAGCCTTCTGGAACAGACTATGGTCGAAAACCGAGGTATGACTGTATGTCAAAAACCTGATGTGCTAGGGACAAAAAAAAAAAAAAAAGAAATTTCTCGAATCAGCGTCAATAATAAGTTTAGGGCACATAAAATTTGCTGTTGACCAGTGTCATCACATGGCTATGAAAGGTGAAAACCACTCTTTACTCTCGTTTGCTAATAGTGAGTATAGTCACCACCACAGTTCTTTGCATGTTGTGGTTAGTGGTTACCAAGCCAACAAGCCTGGTGTCATGATCACTTCACAGGTTCTTGAAGCCACTTGGTGGTGGTTCAAATCAGAGTTGACGCTCCTACAACCAGTTTGTGCCACAAGATGAACAGTCCGCTTAAAGTTGTTCAAGCTGCCAAAGAGGTGCTTGTGTGTGTCCTCTGTTTACGTTCACTTGACTTATGGTTTGTACGTTACAATACAACACTTACCACTTTCCATGTTGGCTTTGAATTAACCTCCCCCAGTGGGCAGGGTCCCCGTCGAGCATTTGTTTGGAAGTTGGAAATTCCAATATCTTGCCAACACTAGTCTGTGTGATCATGTCCTCCTTCCTCTTTCTCTTCTGTTATGACAGACAAAGAGATAAGTGTGATTTTTCCTTCTTAAAATCAAAAATGTTTTGACCTTTTCCCTTGAGAGAAACCGTAAATGCAGTGAAAATTGAACCAGTTTTTTTTCACATGACACGTAAACAAAAGAGCTGTTGTCAACCAGAGAAGAGCTTGATTTATTCTTTGGAGGCTACGGTGAGGACGGGGCACTCTCGTTCATGTTGCAAGTTCGGAGAATTTCCTCTCAGAAAAGTGCTTTCTTTATCTACCCATTTTTATGCACGAAATGAAATGTGCTTACTGTGTGTTACTATTGCCCAACTATAATTTGGATTGCTGGTGTGTATAGATTCTGTTTATCAATATAATGTACCTAAGATCGAAAATCAAGTCATACCAAGGAATATGAATCGGGAAAATTGTCCCTTGTTGAAATTGAAACCTGCTCATTTTAGAATGCTTTGCCATAACATGATACAAAATAATTCAATCTCGAATTAGGGAAAGAGGAAGTTACCTCCCGGTATTTATCGCTGTTTGCTTTACAAAGACAAATCACATTTTTAGTTTGGTCTTTTTTATCTTCTTGGATTAGTTTTTCTTTTTTTCCCTGATACCATCCAAGCTTTGAAACGTTGCTCTTGGCAATGTTTGGAGTGAATGCTTTGTGATTCGGTGATTGCCTTTCACGGGGATCCTTTCTTGATATATGGCAAACAACGGCAAAATGATTTCACCCACACTATGTTGTAGTTTTGTCATGAATCACAAATTTTGACTTTGATACTTGTCAGAGATTCTCACTTGGACAGTTGAACAGAGACTCGACCAGGAACAGATTGTCTTTCACTGCCAGGCAGGAGGTACGATTCTTGAAATCAAAACCTGGATGGCACAAAATTTCTTGAAATTCAATGAAAAGAAGACAGAGGTGATATTGTTTGGTCCCAGTGGCCCTTGTACATCCTGTAGACTTGGGCCCCCTGTCTCCTTATCTTAAGTCAACAGTCTCAAACTCCCAAGACCCTCTGACATTTGATTTGCCTCTCACTCGGAGTGTAATTAAAAAAGGTGACTCCCCCGTCATACTGAAAACAAGCGGCCACAAGAGAACACATTTTACCTGTGTTTTGAGCCGCGCAGCATCGGGCCTAAAGCTGCCAACGATGATCATTTTTAAGCGGCTGACTATCAAAATAATTTCATATATCTTTTCCCATTTATATGATTTGCATTATTCTATTTAAAGCCTGGGGCGGCCCGGTAGTCCAGTGGTTAGCACGTCGGCTTCACAGTGCAGAGGTACCGGGTTCGATTCCAGCTCCGGCCTCCCTGTGTGGAGTTTGCATGTTCTCCCCGGGCCTGCGTGGGTTTTCTCCGGGTGCTCCGGTTTCCTCCCACATTCCAAAAACGTGCATGGCAGGTTGATTGGACGCTCTAAATTGTCCCTAGGTGTGAGTGTGGGCGTGGATGGTTGTTCGTCTCTGTGTGCCCGGCGATTGGCTGGCAACTGATTCAGGGTGTCCCCCGCCTACTGCCCGAAGACGGCTGGGATAGGCTCCAGCACCCCCCGCGACCCTAGTGAGGATCAAGCGGTTCGGAAAATGGATGGATGGATGGATATTTAAAGCCTAGTGGGCTGCAGTATTTCTCCTCGTAATTACGCAAATGCACATCAAGATCTCTCTTTGTCTGGCCTCTTATTATGTGTTTCAGCGTAATTTCGTTGTGCAAATGCATTTATCATGCTCATAAACATATGGAGATTATTTTAACCTTAAGATATCTTTCGTTTTTTCTGCGGGGGTTTCGTGGGGGACCGCCCCCGGAGGCGCTCCATGGCGGCAGGGACGCAGAACCAAACCCCCGCCTACTCATTGGCCAGCGGTTTATAGTATGGTGCGGCGCATATAATTACAAAATTGATTTTTATTCATAAATCTGAGCATGCGGATTAATCAGGTGCGGTCTGTAGCCCGGAATTTACGGTATTTAAATACAAGTCAAATGGAACAAGACATCCGAGTGATCCACTCGCTTTTATAAGCACAATAAATACGTTTTTTCCTTCAACTCTAGCCATAGCTTGATGGAGACCCAACCAGCCGATTTCTGTTTTATAACCGCATACAATAGTATTTATAATCGAATGAATGGTTAAGCGCTCATTACAAAAGGCACCGAGTGGGTACATAACGCCAGGTGCTCCACTTCTTGTCGGCACGCAGACTCGCCGCTGTCTTTGATGAGGCAGATGACTGCAGTGTCGTCTGTGAACTGTATGAGTTTGATAGCTGGGTGCGTTGAGGTTCAGTCACTCGTGTCGAGGGAGAAGAGCAGTGGAGAGAGGATGCATCCTTGGGGGGGCCCCAGTGCTGATGGGGCATGTTGATGATGCCCTTCCCAACCTCGCCTGTGGTGTCCTGCCTGTTAGGAAGCTGAGGATCCACTGGCGGATCATAGGGGACACACTGAGCTGGACAAGCTTGGACGCGAGGAGTTCCGGGACGATGGTGTTGAACATAGAGCTGAAGTCCACAAACAGGATCCTTGCGTAGGTCCCTGTGCCGTGGAGGTGCCCCAGGATGTAGTGCAACCCATGTTGACTTTGTCATCCACTGACCTGTTTGCCCGGTAGACAAACTGCAGGGGGTACAGCAAGGGGCTGGTGATGTTCTTTAGGTTGTCCAGCACAAGGCGTTCGATGGACTTCATGACCACAGATGTCAGAGAGACGGGCCTATAGTCGGTCAGTTCCGATGTTGCAGATTTCCTGGGTACTGGGAATATGGTGGACTGTTTGAAGCAGGATGGGGCCTCACACAGCTCCAGGGATCTGTTGAAGATCTGTGTGAAAACCGGAGCAAGCTGGTCAGCGCAGACTTTCAGGCAGCAGGGGGACACTTTATCCGTCCCCGCAGCCTTCTTTGTCTTCTTCTGCTTGAAGAGCCGTCTTGCGTCCTGTTCGTGGATCACCAGGGCAGGGAATGGGGTTTGCTGTGTGACTAAGGTATTTTCTGATGGGGGTGGACAGGTGTGGGAAGTGGAGATGTCCTTTTCGAATCTGCAGAAAAAACATTTAGATTGTCTTATTGTTCATTACTTGCGGGGGATTGTGTCCTGTAGTTTGTAACTGCTTTCATTTGCGTTTTCCCCTGTAATTCCCGTGGCCTATTCGTCCGTTTAATATAATGTTTCACCCAATTAGCTGTAAGAGGACATCCGCCTCTCTCTAAAAATATTTTAATCAGGGAAACTGTCATGAATTTGGCCAATTATACCCAATTTGAGATGATCAGAGTGCTTACTGGACGAGTATTGTTATAACAGGTGAAATGAACCATTTGCCAGTGTTGAACCTTTTTGAATTATTGTATGAATTCATAATAACACAAAGTACATTGGTCTACCAGGCCCTCAAATCTGTCCTGTTGCGTTTAATTGAGTTTCAAAGGAGTCCCGGCCTGCCACAGCTTCCTTTGAACTGTCTTCTCTCTTCTCTGCAGCAGCAACATGGCAATACAAATAAGCATCTGTGCTTTGGCAGCTTATAGGAGGAGACAGTCTATTTGTAGAGCCTGTGGCTAGGTTAATCCCCAATGATACAGGCCCTCTGCTCTGCTCTCCTACCTGTTCTCTTGCCTCTGCCTTTGTGTGCATGCAAAGCATTCACACTCTTGGCACCTCACTATTAAATTTAATTACGATGCGTTTACAGATTATGGAGGGATGTTCAATCAATATCTATCTATCTATCTATCTATCTATCTATCTATCTATCTATCTATCTATCTATCTATCTATCTATCTATCTATCTATCTATCTATCTATCTATCTATCTATCTATCTATCTATCTATCTATCTATCTATCTATCTATCTATTGAGATATAGATACATAAATAGATATATTTTTTCCTGTAATGGATTGATTTCCTTTTCCTTCCTTTTCAATCCATATTCGTGTCGACACATATTTTCATGATTAAAATAAATTAGACCCACTCATGTCCATTAGTTTTTATTCAAACAAAAGGAAGGCAGAGTCATTGGAATATCATCATATTTGCCAACACACGTTTCGTCATCATTTCAGAAATCCACCAGTGATGTTTCAATTGTCTGCAGTCAAATTACTGTCAAGAATCCTCACAATAGTGTTAGTGACGAAGGTTAGAATGTTGATATTTACGTTCAACTGGATAACTGTCTTATTGCCCACAAACTACTTTACACATCTCCTACTTCAAAAACACACTCAGTCTACTGCGTCCGCATTCATGTCACCTAAAGCTGATGCTCTTGCTCTGTGATGTCACTGATGTGTGATGTTGTCTCCTTCCTCAGTGACACAGACAAATCAAACTCGCGATAAATATTATTTAAAAAATTTAGCTTGTTTGGGCATATGTAAGGAAACATGCTTCATCTGCCCAGTTTTTGGACGCAATTGTCGCTGTCGCTCCAGTATAGTGTACGTCACACCAAATACTGGCATAGACTGCAAGATGCAGCGAAGTATTTGTTAGCGGCAAGTTACTGCGTGAACATTTAACAGACGTAGCAATGAATAATCAATCATAAAAGTTGCACCAATTTGGTGTAAGTGCTGTGTGAAAGTCGTCAGTTGATTATAAAAAATGCATTTCCCATTGTTGGATGCATTTCTACGGAAGAGGGTTAGGTACATTTCTTAACAATCTGAGTAATTGAATATATATAAAATATGTATACATATATATATATGTATATATTTATTTACTTTTTCTGCCATAAGTTATAAATAATGCTCACATTTTGCATAACAATATTATGTTCCAGTCAGCCTAACTCAGGCTCAGGCACTGGCTTTCACTGTGCCTCAAATTTGTCAGCAGCCATTGATGTCTGGAACGATTTAGCAAGGGGGAGCTCTTGTTGACTTCTGTGGTGATTTTGTTAAGCCATTCTGTTGCCATGGAAACCTGTCACATTTGAGACAGACATGGCTAGATAACAGTTTGGATGTAATTGTGTACTTCCAACTGGAAGAGAGAGCCATTTCACTGGCCACTCTCCTGTTGGGTTTGCTGACAGCTGAAAACGTGCTCTTCTCATTTAGGTCGCGATTGATCATGACAAGCATTGTCCTAAAAAGCAACAATCAAAATAAAGATAATTTTGAGAACAATTATTGTGCAGACGTGAAAAGTCAAAATCAAAACCCGGGACTTTATTGTCAAATAACATAGCTGATACACATACTGTATGCTAAATTAATCTTTTTTAGCTTTTTCAGCCACTATTCCTGGCTGACGTATGTCATAACGCAATTGAACTTATTTCCAGTTTCCAGTTCTGTTCAGCGAGTATGAATCCAGACGCTTTTTAATTTGCCTGCTGTTCAAAGTTGGATGTTCTCCGCTTAAAAGTAGTTGCAGCTATTTTAACAATTAGCATAGCTTCTCCATCTTTCCACGTCATCCCTTCGTGAAAACTATACTTGTCAGGAATGTGGCTAATATGCTGCCCCGGGGGCAATGATTTCTCTTAGTTATGACTTCACTGTGTGTTTGGCTGCACTAGTAGCCAGCAGAAGCTTGTTGCTCGCTAGCTGGTGCGGCTTAAGTAGCATCAAGCTTGCCTTGACCTCCGACTGCCCGGAGGTGATGTGAGCAAGGCTTGTGTGTCAAGTGCGATGAAGCATTCTGGGACGTTTCGACACTTGATTCTAAATTTTAACATTAAGTGTGTTTTGATGAGGTGCAAAATGCAAAGTTTGCCTTGCAAACTGCAATTTTGAGACCGTTTATTTTGACTCTTGAAAAGTAAAAAAAAAAATTCTAAACCTCTAATTGTATGTTGTGATGACAAAATGAAGTATGTGAAATTTAGTAAATACTGTAACTGTGTTGTAAATGCAAAATGCTTTCAACATGAGGGTGGGCTGACAAGTTAAATTTTTTTCCATCTCTTGGTTATAAATGAACAAAGGTGTTGCACAACCAGGCTTAATAAGTTGCAACTTGAAGAAACAAGAATCATGTGTTTGTGCTTTTCTTCTTCACTCCACCACTTTTACTACACATTACATTGTGTAGTAAAAGTTACCTTTTGACCTTTAAAAATTAAGGGAAAAAAATCCAGTCGACTCTCTTGATCGGACGGGGACAACCCCATCTTGAAGAATCTCTCTTGTAAAATTAAATGTGACGGAGCAAAAATCTGGCAATAATTTTCAAACCTTTTGAGGATGATGATGACGATGATGCTTTAAAAAAATGCCTGATTTGCATTTATTTTCTTTGAATACAAATACATTTGCATCATAGCCAAAAACAACACAAGGTCCCAAAACAGTATGTAAAGCACCCTTCCAGGCCAAGTTTCAATAATGATTACACAAGCCACACTTTAAGATAATTCATCTTTCGGGTAATATTTTTCTTGAGAGAAGGATTTTCAATACAAGATGTGTAGTTGAGGTCAAATCAGTACAATACATTTCTAAGTGGCGTGATTTCAAATATGTAACCTGATGTTTCCATTGCAATGTTTATTGAGTTGGGCTCAAGAATTACAAGACAGCCTTACGTTAACTGTGTCAAACTGGGGTTAGCATGACATTTTGGTGGGTATGGTTGCTGAAGTCGATGACTTGACTCATCCGGGAGCACGTTGTAACGTAGCAGTTTGTTACATCTGACTGATGCAGGGATGTCACAAATGAGTCTTTAGAATCGATTATCCTCTCGATTATTCCATAGAGTAATCGCTATCCCAGCATCCCCCTGTTGCATTTTTCCCTTCATTGTGAAAAAAAATGCAGTGTGATTATATTGTCTCTTTGCCTCTTGGCCTGCTACTTCATTCCAAGTCGAACTGTGACATTGCAGCTTAGTGTTACCATGCATTTTTGAGGACGGGTTTTATCTTGGCGACCTTCCTGTCACAATGTGAGACTTGCCTCAGGTTTGGTGGCGATATTCCCACCGAGCATTACATTTGTACTTTGTAGTTCAGTTGTGTTTGTTTTGGTATGTGACTGTTTTGTGTTTCTATTCATTGAAACTTGAAAAGGGTGGCAATTTAATGACCAATCACGGCTTAGCTGTTTTCTGGATTTGCTCAAGTGATGTTTGCACACTGATCCCTGAGGCGCTGTGATGTCATTTTCGTCGACAGTGAGTGGAAATATGTCCACCCCGAGATGGATCAAAAAACACATTGCATTTTGCTGCCTAATTCATATTCCACAAACACAATATTAATCAGAATACCGTGTTTAGACTAGTGGGGCTGCATTGTATTTTATCGCCAAGAAAATCTTGATTTGACTCCCCCTTTAAAGCACAAATACACACAGTGCCACATTAACCAATACAGACGGAGGAGTTGAAGTCAACCTGAATTATAGATGATAATATATACAGTTTAATATCAGAGGTTGAATGCCTGGCTGGCTGTGTGTAAGGAATAACAGGAAGCCGTGATCAAAATGTAAAGTTTAATGTTTGAGATTTCCTTCCCATGCCCTTAATGTGGAGTGAGTAATTGCCTCTCTTGTAGTTGTTGTTGCTGATGTGAAATGATCTGACCCTACGTGCGAATGCTCCCTGCCGACACAGGATTGTCCCGTTTTCCTGAGTTCTGCCTGAAATGACAAATAAATGCTGGCTCTACTGTTATGCTTTGCCGGAAAGGGGCTAAAAATGAAGAGTTGGCTCATGGCACTATACTGTGTTGCATTCCTCTTTGTCACTTCTGAAATAATTTACTGGTTTCACACAATCCAACGTACACACCCTGCGGTGTAAATCCAATCCAGATTGAGGTTTATCATTCCAAACTACTGTGGTGAACTCAAGTAAACCGTACAGCTTGGTGGAAGCATGTCTTCAATGTGTTTGCGTTATATCCTCTCAATTCCAGTCTCTGTTGAGCTGTGATATGAACTGTGATTTTGGATACTTCGGAGGCCGGAGGAAGATAAAACAACAGGCTGAGGCATTTCAGGGACACTGGAAGGCTACGAGGTGGGGGGATGGAAGCACAGAGGAGAGGAAGACAGGGAGGGATCTGACACTCAGTGCAGAGGCCTTAAGCTGAGAGTGGGAGCTTTATATAATGGCCAGGTAGTGTGCGGTCATGCCTACACCACCGTTAAACACCCGCATACAGTCTGCACAAACACACACTCGACAAAACCTGCTTGACACAACATTATTACCCCCACCATCTTCCAGTCTGATGGGACTTGTAAGAACTGCATTATTGTGCAGCTTTTCTGAACCATGTGCAGCAAAGTTTCATGACTGTGCGAAAACATTGTGGAGCGCAGTCAGGGAAACGATGTTGAGAGCTTAACACTTAACTCACAGAAATTTCTGTCGCCACAATGTCTTGTTTACAAGACATTGTTTTCATTTGAAATGCATGTTTGTAGCTCCAGGATGTAAACTTATTTTTTTTTTAATTAAAAAGGGGGGGAGGGGGGAGCTGTCAAGTGCAATTTTTTTCAAAATGACACCGTTATTCTTTTTGTGGAAAAGTGTTATCTGAGAAAATGAGACATCCGCATGTGTGAAGACATGCACTAAACCCAAATCGACAAAGAAGCGCTGGGCTGTTTTCATGTTTTGCTGCTCAAGGTAATGAATTTGATAATGATTCTCCACACAGTGTATACATTTACTGCACCGGTGTTGTTACCAGTGGAGACCTACAAAAGGTCAAATTCTAAACCCACATAAATATAATGACAAAGGGGATGGATACACTTTGATACCATTTTGGCTGCCATTATTTATATGATACTGCAGTCCATTAAAAAAAAAATCAATGCAGATCAATAATTTCTCTCTCGCCAAAGACAGAGGCTTATGTCTCTGTCAGAGATTTGAGCTCATGCTGTGTAGCTCTTAAAAATAAAATAACATTTTAAAAAATAAAAGCACCATATGACTTTGTTTAAATGCCTGTCCAAGCACGTGTTTATTTAACAGCTTTTGTGATCCGCAACATGTTAATATATTTTTTTAGATCTTGTAAAACAGATAAAATAAAAAAGTAAAACAAAATAGTTTTAAAATTCGAACAAAAAAAATGCAGGGATCTCCCAAGCTCAGCAATTAAAACAAACAATATCTTTTTCAAGTTTACTACAGTAAATAGTTTTGAAAAAAAATCTATACAACTGAAATGATCATTTTTACTTGTCTTTGTTTTAAAGTTCAAAAACCAATAAGCGCATCCTCCACTCAGCTACTGGTCGGAGAAATGAAGGCTTTGCTAGTTCGACCGTCTCCATTGTTTTTTTGTGGGTGTTCCGTCATTCTTGTCTCCCACATGCAGCTGCTTTCTCCGCAATACTGCCTTTCTGTGACAGCAGAAAAAGTGAAATTTATAACTCCAAAAAAACAACAACTTTTACCTGCCGTGCCTGACCGTCAATTTTTGCACCAGTTTATCTATGATTTACACACAATAAATAGACAGTCCATACCGCCCTCTCCCCACCATCTAGGAATGGTCCATACTTTCTTTTTTAAGCTATTTATTTACTCTATTTACTTTTGATTAAAATGTTTTTCGTGTTTATTTGTTTGTTTATTCATTTTATTTTCTGAACATAGGAACAATGCACATGCACATAATGCCCTCGTCGACAGCTGCTTGTCCCGCCTCCGCGACTGAACTCCTCCGACCGTACAGCGATTGGCCAGGGTCTAGTGTGAAATCTCCTCCAATCCAAAACAACGATATTTATCTGGTAATCTGACAGCGCTACCGTCGTGGACGACAAAGAAGTCGTGTAGTTTGACAAGGCCGTTAGCCTCAAGGAAATGCAGCTTACTGCATTGAGCAGAGCGGCCGCTTGTGTTTGGATGACATGAATGGGCTCATCGTAATGTTACAAGTAGTTGTGAGTTTGAGAAGGCAATTGCATTGAAGTCTCAAGCCATACTTTTTTGTCTGCTCATTGCACCTCTCCTTGTGCGTGTGACACTCGAGAACAGGGCAAACATGCAGCTTTCACTGCTGATTGGTTGTTATAGCCACTGCACGAGGAGCCCGTCAGATGCTGCTGCACTGATTCAGAGCAGAGAGAGAAGCATGCTCCTGCATGAGAGCCAACATTAACCCGTTTTTAATTCATCAGCTGTCAAATGGAAAAAAAAAAGAACAATGCAGATTATCGCCAAATATCAGCCCCGATAATTGTCTCTCAGTACTGTACCGTGTTAAAAAAAAATAAACTCCAGCTACAGGTCTCAATGGTTGTCTCTAATAGGCTAGGAGAGGGATTTATTTTTTTAACAGCAATGAAAAGAAAGGCGGAGAGAGACAAAGATGATGAGACAAAAGAAAGTGACCCGAAAGCTCAAGTCAAGGAGATATGACGAATCGTATGTAGCACTTGGCTTCACTGTGACTACAGTGGGAGACGGACGAGGATAGACCGGTGTGTTGACTGTGTCGAAAAATGCTGGCCGCGGACAGCAGGAAGCCAAATACATCAAGGCGGCATTTAAAGACATTACACGTCAAACACGCTGGAAAAGTTGTGCACTGCAAAACGTGCTCATCGTAGCCATCAATCCTGACTTCCCCATTTTGATATAAAATAAAATAAAAATAATCATAAATCAGGTCAAATTGTTTTGTTTTTGTTTTTTAGACTAACGTGCTTTATATATTCTGCTACTGAGTTAATGTTGCTGAGCTGAATTTGAATTTATTATTTCTTGATTTTATTTAATTTTAATTTTCAGAATGAAATGGTGCAGTAAGTTGGTCAAAAGTGTAAACAGTTTAAACATGGCAAATTGATGCACTTAAAATCTTTTCTGTTTCAGACTAAAAACAATGTTAATAAAGTTTTTCTTTGCTGTAAATTGAACTATTTTTCTATTCTTTAATAATAATAATAATAATAATAATAATAATACATTTTATTTGTGGGCACCTTTCTAAGCACTCAATGACACCTTACAACAAGCAGTTAAAAACACAAATACAATGTTAAAAACAACATCAAATAAAATAAGATAAAATAAAACAAAATAGAGATCCTTAATGTTGATTAGGATACAATGTGATATTTTTAGTGGCGGCAAAGAGTGGAGGGGGGGGACGCAAAGTGTTTTCTTCTTATTGGGGGGGGGGCGTAAAAGAAAATTAATTGAGAAGCACGGCTTTAATAGAAGGGTGCATTTTTCCCTGTAAGCGTATATTGTTCATCCTATATTCTCTATTAAGAATTTTAGGTGGTTTGCATTTTCAACAGAATTATTCATATCGAATATGCCTTAAGTGTGGTCACGAGACAGATGGATGCCTTGAGGCCGTGCGCACCAGCTATGTGACAATAAGTGCAAGGCCGATAAGCTCTGGGTGGATTCGAATGCTTTGCGGGTGTCCCTCGCATGCCAACCTTTGATGTGCCAGATTTGCGGCACGCATGCACTCTGTCTTTGTGACTGCCCTCTGCGTGTGTACTTACCGGTAGTTCAGCTGAAGCCTCGCACGATAACATTGCTTAATATTGTGTACATGTGCTTGTGCATGCTGGTGTGTGTGGTTTCTTGATTTTCCAGTTTGTGGTATCTTCTGTGTTAATGTGTCTTTACCATGATGACTTCTAATTGTAATGAGTCCATTTCACTGACAGTGCTTCGAGCAAACGCCAGTGGCTACTACTTTCATGAGATCTTTTTTCAACAATTAGTCGTTCACATTCCAGTTTTCGAGTACTTATCACTGTTGTCTCAGAGCAAATGAGGTCAGGGTTACAATTTCCAAAATAAAACACATAAGCTAGGGCTGGGCGATACGGCTGAAGAGTGTATCAAGATGTACGTTTTCCATACCGGTTGATCAAGTTACATTTGTTGTTCACACAATGTCTAATACGCTCTTGGAGTGCATAAATTACAGTTGACCAACCGCCTTAGTTCCACTTCAACTTTTGAACACGCTCATGATAGCCATAGTGACTGCTTGTGTTTTTACCTGATTGTAACTTCATGGCAATGGTGAGCGTCTGAGCCAGCTGAAAAAACACCGGAGCCAGAACATCGAAGACAGGGAACTCCTTCACTTCGATCTCCGTGTATCCTTCCAGAGGTGTGAGTTTGCACAGCATAATCTTATTGCAGAAGCTTGGTGCTCAAAATTTCCTCCGAGGGGCTTGTAATTGTGGCACAAATCTAACGGCACACTGTAGCCTCCGTCTTCAGGATGCAGAATGCAGGTGTTGGGGTTTTCGGGCTGATTTTTTTTTTCATAGAACATTTTATTGAACACATTTTATATTGATATTGATCACATGTCCATCGCGATAGAAATTTACATTGAATTATCGCTCAACCCTAATATATGCTAATGTTAACTAGCGCTGAATGATTATGGAAAACAGAATTGCCTTTTTTTCCCTCCTCAAAACTGTGATTGTGATTTGATTGGCATTTTTTTTCCAAGGTCCTTTTCTAATGTAATTTTCAACAATTAATCTTTATTACAACAAACAATATCAGATTATTATGCATTATAAGCAAAGGAAGCATTAATTAATGTCAAATAAAGTTGATTTACTACAATTACAGGTGTAAGCTTAATAAATACTAAATTTTCTACAACATTTTCACGACCATAAGGCACACTGTAAAGTCTTAAATTTACTCCAAAATGGAGGGGGCACCTAATAATGCAGGTCACCTTGTGTATGCACCGAGTTCCAAAATCTGGGAATGCCGTTGAGTGACTTTGATGAGGGGTCCGTTTGACTTTCTGATGTTTTGCCAACATGCTGCCTATGTAGAGGAAAGGTGGATGTAACTGACGTTAGGGTGGGAAGAGGACGCTCAAGTCAGGCCCCCATAGTATGTGCATTGCGCAAAACAACATCCCGAAAATGGCACCTATGAAGAGACATGCTTACAAAGCACAGTTTTAACTACAAGATATCGGTTCCAGAGGACCTTGAGAGCAATCAAGGTCAACTCATGCTTTGGTTTTGGTCAAACGGCGTCATATATCCATCTGGGCAAGGACGACCGTGGCGCAGCAACATCCGGCGGATTACAAAAAAAAGCTGGCCATCGTCCGCTGCTACTGCCGTAAAAAATGAAATGTTCTGCGTTACATTAAATAAAGATTCTTTGTTGGATATTTGAATCCTTTATTCTACTGCTCTGCCGGCCTCACTTGGCTTCCATAGCTCACTGTTATCTCAACCAATCCCCACATTGGCTCTCCATGACGTCTCCAACATCATGGGGGGGGGTCTCATTTTTGCTCAATGCGAATCGACTTTCACCAGAGAACAGCACTGAGACCCACTGCTCCCTTGTCCAGCGTAAATGCTCCCTGGCCCATGCAAGACGGTGATGCCTTTGCAGGCCACGCTGATGTAAACGTGCCCGGCAAGTTGAGTGACATTCACCGTCCGGGCTCTCAGGGCATTGTTCACAATCATTTATATGATTTTGAATTGAACACTTTTATAGTGATTTGTTCCAATCATTTATTATTTATTCGTTTTACATTAATGTTGCTCTGCAACTGGTCATTTGTTATGAAGTGTCTTATTTTCACTCTTAAGTTCATACTAGTGCTTCAACCAAGCAAAAATATATATTTTATCCGAATACTCGACTATTCAATAGAATTTTCAGTCAGATACTTGAAGACTAAAATATTTCTTAGCAGCAGCTTTACATTCAAATCCCCCATTGCCCTATTTTTATCGTTGCGTCAGGTCCCACGGATTAAGTGGGGAAAAAATACTTCTTAAAATTTGAAAATGACAACTCCAAGTTATTGATCAGCAACACTGCTAGAAAAGTTATTTTGAGCGTTGGATTGTGTTGTTTCTGTTTTATTTAAATGTCACCGTACAAAGTGAATATTGCCCCGAAGCTTAATTGAGGGGGCGATTGTGAATTAAAATCGCAACAAAAAAATTTCCAGAAACCACTCAGCTGTGCTATTTTATCATGGGCTCAGACATTAAAATGTTTTGTCTGCTCATATCTGATCTGATACTGCACGTCAGTACTTTGTGGCACTATCGGTATAAATTCAGGCTTGCCATGAAATAGCGTTCTGACAAGCCACCGGAGCTATCGTTAAAACAAACACGAGAACAACTATTTTGTAACTGTGTCTTCCACTTCTGACTTGTTTTGTGAGCTGTCGTGTCGAGGCTTAGACTGAAGTTCTTGAAAAATAATTTTTTGGTTATCCAATTAGATCGGCACACTGATAATGTCACCACAGTGTCAAGATTCCGGCGAAAAATGATGGAGCTTGGTAGCTTGCAGAAATGTTCCAGACAATGTGGAGCTGCAAGTGTATCTAGCAAACAGAGACACGTGGTAAACTTGCCTCAAAATTGCGGCCCGTTTTGGCTGTATTTTCGCCTTTCTCACATGATGTGTCCATCTTAGCGGCACCTTCTTTTTCTCCTTCCTTATCTTTCCCCTCCCTCTTGTTTTCCACTGAAAGTGTGGAGAATTCCATTTGGTCTGTAGGCTCAGCTGCTCTGTCGCACTCTCCCCATCCCCCATTGCTTCATCCTCCCGTTCATTATTTTCACTTGCAATTATCATCCTACACACCGCTCTGTCTGTCCACCAGCAATCGGCTAATTTTGATTATTGGTTGGAGCTATGAATTAATGGTGCGCTGCCAGCGGAAATTTCTAAGCTACTCCTGATATGCTCTTCCCGGAAATCTGTACGACTCCCGACATGATGGACTTCTAATACATCATTTTCATTTCAATATAACGAGGAGAGATAGAGACCCTATCTCATTAATTAATATCATCCTCTGTGACGGCGCGCTCTTAATTCACAATTTCTAGTAGCACGGTAATGTACAGATATAATGGAAGGTACATTTTTATGTATTTATTTTAACCCGGAAGGCTCTATTAGGCATCCATTATGTCAGGAATTGTATACAGATTTCTGCCTTGTGGATATTCTGGGAATTCGAGAGACTTGCCATCTCTGGACACTATCAATTTTTTTGTCGACAAGTCAGCATCCACAGAGATTTTTCATGTGCAAAATGTTGGTTACGCTTTCCATATTTAGATTGTCAACGCTGTGTATTGGTACTTGTGATATCAGTGTGAGGTAAAATTGTTTTCTTTCTTTGATTTGAATGTAGTTAGGACATTTTTGAAGATTTCAAGATGACCACTTGAGTTGTAAGCAACATGAGTATTTGGAGGATTTGTGTTGTGCAGCTTTGACTGTGTCAGTGCAATTAGCAAGGAAAAGTGGTCTTTCTTTTGTTTTAAATGTGTTCCGTGAAAACACAATTTCACATCAATATTTGAAGTGCCTTGCTGAAATAGGAAGTAGAACACGTGATACTCTTGAAACCATTCCCAGTTTTTGTGGTCTGCACCAGTTCTGCAATGCTGCAATGTTTCTGGGGTGGTGCACTTCCTGCTTAAAATTGGCTTCGGTCAAAGCAAGTTATCAGCACTTTCTGGAAGTATAAAGATTAGAGTGTTGTTTTTTTTTTAACCACACATTTACAATTTGGAGCCAAGTTTTCCAACTTTGTCCTGTTTTTGATTTCAAAGAGCCTGCATGGATTGAATTTCAGACAAAAGATGAATTTGAATTTGGCAGCCACACAAACTCACAGCTGGAGATGAATGTAAATATCACTATTGTATAGGGATGTCCCGATCACACTTTTTTGTCACCCCGAGTCCGAGTCTTTGGTTTTAAGTGTCTGCCGATAAAGATCATGATCGGTTACCTCGGCAATACATTAAGAAAAAAATAGCGCACATCCCAATCGTCTCAAATTCATATAGAAACATGCATAATCGACATATACTGTACCTACATGTACATAAATGTTTGTTTATATTTGTTCTTATTTGGCATGGGCGAGTAAGATATCTGGCCTTTTTTCAAGATATCACGACAGCAGCCCGCCCTCTTGTGGCCAAGTATGTGTGTATTCATGTGATTTATATTTATGCTTTATAGGAACTGTTTTACACACAACCTAAAGTCACGGTTTGTTTGAAAATAAAATAAAATAAAAGCGCACGAGCATTGCCTTTGAGGGAATGTTTCTGCCATTAACGTTACTATTACTGTGCCATATATAACGGCAGTGGACGGTATCATTCTTAGTTGTAGAAAAGAAGACATCTGCTTGTCTGCTTTAACCACATACTTGTGTAATGTTATATTCCAGTTGAAAAATATTATAGAAAAGGCTCAGCCCGTAAAAACGTTCTCTGGCTGGAAAACATACTAAGCACGGTCGAGATGCAAGAGCTGACAAAAATCAAACAACAGGAAAGCTTCTGCTGATGTATTGTCGATTCTGTCGCTCTTCTACCTCCATCCCTCCACAGTTTCTCCCCTGGATTGGTTTCCCTTTTTTTTTCTTTCTTTTTTTTTGTTGTCGCTCTGGCAGAGGAATGTTACACATCCACAGCATGGTGGCTGGTGAAAGTGTGTGCATTTTTGTGTCGGGTTTTCTGTGCATTTTATTATTATTTTTGTGTGTGTTTGCTTTGGAGTGAGAGTGGGTTGGCTTGCTTCGTATGTGTTTGTGTTGAGATATAGAAACGTGTGTTTGAAATGGTGGCCAGCCTGTGACATCATTTGGCCAAACCACCCTCGCCATCCTCATCTGTCCCATTCCACCACATGCATATTTCATGGAACTGGTCATTTGTGTCACCAACAGGGCAGTTCCTTGGCAGTGCGTGTGTATGTGGAAAGGAGATATGAAACAGACTAACACTCAGTTTGCAAGTCATTCGAGTAAAATCCACAGATGGACAGTTGCTACTTGCGCGCTGCTGCTGTGATTGAAGCTCCTCGTCTTGCTGTCAGAGCCATCTGTGTTTGAATGATGTGTTTTTATAACTGCTCTGTTAGTCACATCCAGACCCTCAGAATTACATTTGCATAATGTGCGCTTCCAGTGAGGTCCATGTAGTGTGCATCTGTTGATACAAAGGAGAGAGTTAAGCCATAACTGCTAGTTGTGTCGAGATTTCATGCAGGTGCAGGTGTCTGTACATGGAAAATGCTAATCTAAGGATGCTCATACAGTGATAATTTTACAGTTTACCCCCAGCGAGTCCCAGGGACTCGCTGATCACAAAAGTATGAGTCCCATTATGCATTTAGAGGGTCCCAAATTTCGAATTCTGAAATGGTCTACTTATTCAATTGCATATGATAACAACACAAACAACAACATATACATACAATAATAAACAAATGCTGCAAATATTTAAATAATTCAGGAGCAGGCCTGAGGATTTCGGAAATTCACAGTAACCGTGTTCGGTTCCGTCGGATTACCCAAGGGGAAACCACGGTAACTAATTTTGGGTTCCGTAAACATTCATCATGGGAACCCATTTTTCTATTTTGACTGATATTCATAATCAAGAATTCTGAAACTCAAAAGTATAATGTTTCAAGGGTAAATGTTTGAAAACTATCCATGAACAATGAACATTACATCAGCAGCTGTGTACTCCAGGTTTATTCCAAAAAAAATAAATGGATCAAAATATGGTGTAGTCATATGGCATCATGAATACAGCATACCACAAAATCAGAGGGTTTTTTTTAATCTCACACGACAAAGACTAATTTATGGCTTGACATCTTCCCAAAACGATGCATGTGTAATCTACTATCAATTTGACGAAAGAATCTATAGGGGTGTTCACACGGCACACATTTGCTCCGGCGCTGCACCGATGTATTTTGTTGCGATATATTTTCCACCGCAGCAAATTGTGTGGAGCGTTCACACGTACAAAGCCGCTGAGCGTGTCTGCACCGGCACAGCGTCGGTGCAGCCCCACTTGCGTTCACACGGCAGTTTCTGCAGCGGAGCAAAACGACAGAAAACAAATGAGCTGTCGTGTTGGTTCTTTTTAAAACGTATACACAACTCAAGCGACTACTGGACAGGCACGTCCTTCTCCTTCTCGGTCTCCGTGCCTTCTGCTCGAGAGTGACCGCCCCCGAAAACGTAAATCAACGATGACTTCAATGACACTCAGTAAAGCAAATACGTAATGCGCCAAACAGAAAATCAAGAGAGGAAATCACAAAATAAATTATATGGGGGGCGGGGGGTTGTGGACACACAACAAAGAAACAAACTACACAAACAACTCCTAGACAGTCCAGTCTCCTACAAAAGGAAAGATGTTACCAGCCAAGTCTTGTGTCGTTATTAAACAAACACATGACGGAAGTCCGACAGAGCGCGAAAGCAACGCATTCTCGCCGTACGTAAACTCTTCACAAGCATTTGCTCTGGAGCAAATTTAACCCAGTTGCGTTCACACGTGCAAATTTACATCGGTGCTGCTTCGCTAACAAGCATTTGCTCTGGAGCAAATTTTTAAACCACCTCCCTGAGGTGGATCAAATTTGGTCCGGTGTAAGCTGTTTTCCGGGGCTACGCCGGAGCTAATTTGCACGTGTGAACGCTCTACTGGGGCAGCCCCGGCGTAGCACCGGACCAAATCTTGCCGTGTGAACACCCCTTAACACACATCATCATTAGTTCTACAAACAGTTAACGTTAGCATTACTGCACCTTGTGACGAATGTTTTATTCCTGAAGTTATCATGCTACAACCAGTAAATTATAGAATAACCAAGGCTGTTTCCTATAATTTTTCATAGCGATTAGCCTATAGATCTAATGACCAATTTGCCTCGTAATCGTGCCTCGCGTCGTATTTCGCTCTCGCGTTCTGTACATACGTCACAGGTGAGTTTCGTGATACGCCCGTCGGACGATTCATACGAAAAATCAGACTGGCATTCCCATTTCTTAAATGTCGTAATTAGACCTTTGTGAATTTTTTTCGCCGCCATCTCAAACTTTCATCCATGCGATTCCTCAGTTTTCAGACAACCCGCATGCGCACATAACGTTATCTGTTCCGTCCCCCCTTCCACTGCAAACAAAACGAAAGTAAATTTGAAGAAACCCACTCACACACCATACCACAAACACCCATACAGACACAGTGAAATCGCGTTGATCACACAGGACTTGATCGCGTACAGTTAACTCGTGTGCGGTGACTTTTATGCTTAAACGATTTTTCGGTACCGTCAAAATGACGCCACGGAAACGACACGCTACCGGTAACAATCGTTACCGTGAAATCCTCAGGCCTGCCGTAGTTTTTTTTTGTTTGTTTGTTTTGACTGAGAAATTTCCTTGCGTCCCAAAAACGTACATTATTTGGTACTGTGCGTCCCGCGGGAAAATTGTGCGTCTCGGACGCGGGACGCAGAGGTAACGAGACGGCTGCTCATATGCTTTATGCTTTTTTTGTGATAAGCTCAAGCTTTCCATCCCTCTGAACGAAACAACCGGTTGTAGAAAATGGGTGGCTGCATGGAGGATTGTGCTTCCCATAGTCTGCCATTGCGCTCTCTTGCTAGCCTTTTGAAGAGGTTACACACTGCACAAACCATTATACTCAGCATAAGTATAATGGTAACGATGAAATGACTTTTTTTTCTCTCGATGTGTCATTTTTAGGGCTAGTGTAAAATCGGCTCAACTGGCCGACAAACATCTTGGCCGTGTGTGCCACACGGACATTTGTGACAAGCACACCAAGTCAATAGCATTCACAAAAAAAAGAAAAAAAAAGATGCACAAGGTTTGGGGTCGATTTAATCCAAGGAGAAAAAAAAGACAAAAATGAAGTTTTATGGAATGACGGCAAACCGGAGCTGGAGCTTGGAGACGGGAGCACACAACCTGTATGCATGAATACAAGCTTGCTGGCAAATACAACTAAAAGTGTTGGAACAGTGTATTTTCTTCACTAATTAACTCATGTACTATATCCTATTATCAGTTTGTAGAGCACACACTGTTGTGTATTCATTTTGCAAATGGCGTTTCAGTGCCTGTTTCATGCCTTTCACAAAGTGCATCTCGCGTTCGGCGGTTGAAGCTTCTCCAGCTAACCCTAGCTTACTGCATGCGTCTCTTATCAACTCTTTTCGAAGCAATGGGTGGAAAGTGACGTGATTATTGTGCGAAATGTGTTTGAAAAATAAAGAGCGGGCAAGCGTGACAGTCGCAGGTGGATCTTTTTTTTTTTCTTACGTCCTCTTCACGTTCACTGCCAACGGGCCTTATTAGCAGTCATTAACGGTTGCGAGAGCCACTCGTGACAGAAAGAGAACGCAATGCCAGACCTTGGCTTATATGAGAATTAAGAGGAAAATGTTTCAGTTGAAGTGCATATAGTGTTGATAATATCCATCAACTTTATCGAACTTAAGTGTTCTTTCAAGAGGTGTGCTTGTAACAGTCGGAAATGTCCAACCCTGCCCACCCTACCCCCTCGAAAAAAAACATTTGTCAACTTCAAGCAAGGCATGGCCTTGTCAAATACAGTATATGAAATTCAAGCCCCACATTTTCATTCTGCTAACTACACATTTGTTGCATTGCACATTGAGGCCTTGTGAATAAGCATTACCCTTGTCTCATTATCATAATTCTTTTATTGTATGATTTTCACAAGTCTTGGGACTTACTGGGCTACACTGGGACGTCGAGGAAGTGTCTTTCGTGCCAGGTCATGTGGAATTGTGTATTTGGATGACAGAAAAGTCCCGAGATCTTTGTATCTTTGAGTTTTGAGTAAAGTAAAATCTTTTGAAAAGTGAAAATATTACTTGAAAGGCCAACATGATAAATTAGTTTCAAGGTAAATGAAATTATACTACAATAATAACAATTGGAAAAAACAATAATAAATACCAGATCTTCCTGCGCATTTTGGCCTCTCAAGGGCAGTGTAGTCCGGCGTATGGATGAAGTTTACACTTAGGCTCGGTTCACACGACAGGTTTTAATGTTCATTTCAAATTTTTGGGTGAAATCTGATTTGTTTTTGGTTTTTTTGGTGTGTTTATCACCATTCACATTGCATATTAAATGTGACTTCAGTCGGTCTGGTGTGAGAACATGCGCTGAAGAAGAGACGACGTCACTCACAACAAAGTCTTTGCGCAAGTAAATCTAGTCCAGTGTGGAGAGACCACGGAAGTGGCAAGGGCTCATACCGTATTGGCCTGAATACAGGACGGTGTTTTTTGCATTGAAATGAGACTGAAAAAGTGGGGGTTATCTTATATTCGGTGTCAAGACATTATACCCATTCACGACGCTAGATGGCGCCAGATATCAATGAAGCGAATGCTGAACTTGACTCCCCAGGCCGAAGTGAACCTCCGCCACGAAGAATAAAACTAAAAATAGCGGTAGCACGAAGAAGAAAAATAAAAAATAGCGGTAAGAAGGAAAAGAGAAGAAAATAATGGAAGAGATAACAGAAAATGGAGAAACGTAGCGACAATCTGGAGAAAAGTGGGTTGAAGATCGGCCAGATTAACCGGCAGCTGAGGAGAAGTTATGATGTAATTTACATTTCAAAAACCAGAAGCCATTCATTTACGAATGTGATTGCACTTTAGATTTGAATGAGGCAAAATAACATGCTTTTTCTCTCAAATACATTGTTATAATCATTTGTTTTAGATGTATTGTAATTATTTTCTGTATAAAAATTAATTCGGTGTTCAAAAAGTCTTTTTTGAAACTTGAGTCTTGAAAAAGAGGGGGTCGTCTTATAATCAGAGCTGTCTTATATTCGGGCCAATATGGTATTTTTATTATCTCATATATACCAAGGAGCGATGCATGAGGAGGTATAAATATTTGGGGGTAATGAGGCGAACCTTTTCGATCTTATGTCATGGAATTGTCTCGAAAGATTACATTACGTCAATGCTGCATATATTAAATGAAGCCTCCACGTTGCTGAATTACTACTAGCACCCCAAGTGTCCATTTTATGCTTCATGTCAATACTGTTGCTCAGAACAACTTCACTGATTCACTGTGTCAGTCTCACTCGCAATTGTTCTCTCCCTCTGCCTGCGTAGTGTATCTTGATGACGTGTTGGTCGGATATATGCGACCTCGCCGTTCAGACTGCGGTCGCATTGCAAAAAATCCGACACGTATCACATCTAGGATCACATATGAATGTGGCCCATGTCGGATTTGCAAAAATCAGAATTGAGGCTTTCAGACTGTCGGATGCAGGTCGCATATGGGCAAAAAAAAAAAAAAAAAATCCAAATTGGGTCAGATTTACCTGCAGTGTTAACCAAGACTTAGAATGAGGAAAGAAGAAGTTGCAATTCAACTCGATTAATATAGAGTGACCATATTCTGGAATCCAAAAAAAAAAGAGGACACAATCACATACACTACGCTGTGCAAGCAACATGATGCAACTTGTAAACGCAGTGTGCCGTTCTGCACATTAATCGTTTTAATTATAACATTTTAATGATCGAGAGAAGCCAAAATCAAAGTCATGATTCAATTTCGATTAATCGTCCAGCCCTAATATACTGTACATTGTTCAAATATCATACAGCTCTAGGAGTGAGAATTATTGAAACAGTTTTTATTCACCGTTTGAAGTTTGATCACTTAACTGTGTATGTGTTTTGTGGAATTACAGGCAAAAATGGATGGAAAGACTTTTATTTTTTTTAAAAAAGGGATTTTGCACAAGAGTCATTTTGTTTTCAAGTATGAATATCTGTTGTTAATGTGAGGTCACTAGAAAGCCTGAGGCTGTCATCTGTGTAATTTTGAATGTCAATTCAGGAAAAGAGGCATGGGTTGGTCTGACTTCTTATTAATTGAATTATATGGGCAACATAATTGATTTCTATCAATGGGAATTTACGTCCATTTTGGAGTTGTGTCGTTGATATAACCAAATATCAGCTGTCTATCGGTTGTGAGGCCCAGACAATGAAACACACAATGAGCGGAGGGGCGTGTCCATTGCGAGCAGGTGGCAAATAGATGTATCTGCAGGAAACAGGAAATGATGCAAGTGGATGCGCCACATTAAAAAAACATGCAGAAGGTTTCCAACTCACAGTAACAAATATATTTGTCTAAAAAACGAAACCAACACATTGGAGAGCTATTGAATGAAAGAAAGAATGGTTTTATATGAAAGGCAGGGCAAATTTATTTGTGTAGCACATTTCATGTACAAGACAATTCAAATTGCATTACATTAAAACGAACAAAACTAAGCATTAATCGACATAAATTAAAAGGTAGCATTCAAAAAATTGATTGAAAAAACACGAAATAAAGGCTAGATTAACAAGAACGCTTCAGTAAATGATGTTTTCAGCATGGATTTAAATTTAAAGTATGTGGTAGTGCTTCACAATCTTAACATGGGACAACATGTAGATATGAAATCGAAATGCTCCTAGAATGGACCCTTGTGGAACCCCGCATATTATCTTTGTTCACTCAGGCTCACGGCCATCAACTGAGTACAAATGGAGACAAAGTAGTCCCTAACTTGCAGGTAAGATTTGAATCAAGTCAACTCAGTGCCAGCAAGTCCCACCCACTGTTTTAGTCTGTTGAGCAGGATGTTCTGATTCACTGTGACAAATGCAGTATTGAGTTTGAGCAGTACCAAGACGGTAGATTTGAAGGCATCATTATTCAGGTTTATATAATTTAAGACTTTAATAAGTGCATTCTCAGTACTGTGGTGTGGTCTATCTGTAATGTACCATATTTTTTCCCTTTTGACAGAGTCATGCACAAACACACCTGCAAATGCCCAAACGGATCACAAAAGAAATAATCCACACATTGATGTAATCAAAAACAGTGATTAACATTCAACATTAAAAAGCGGTCCGAGTCTATGAAGCATCTGAAAAAAATTCTAATCAATTTGATGTTTACTTGTTTTTTTGTCTGTGGATTGAAATTTCCCTCTTAGATCATAGCCATTTACTCTGATATGAGTGGGAATGCAAGTTCTACATGTTTGCACAATTTTCATTCTTCCCCTTCTATCTATTTGTGTCTGCTGCAGCAAATGGTGATGAGCCTGCGGGTTTCGGAGCTCCAGGTGCTGCTGGGCTACGCTGGGCGTAACAAACACGGACGTAAGCACGAGCTTGTAACAAAAGCATTGCATCTGGTAAAGGCAGGCTCGAGCCCCGCCGTGCATATGAAGATCAAAGAGCTGTACCGCCGACGCTTCCCTGCAAAAATGGTGTCTCACTCCGAGCTCTCCTTGCCCGGACCACATCACCCAGCCACAGCGGGGCTGGTCGGAGGAGGTGGAGCTGCTTTGCCTGCTGGACTGACACAGCTGGCATACGAGGGCCACGCGGGTCACAGTGGAACCCCGTCACCTGCTGCCTTACTACCCCTTTCGCTACTCGGCCCTGGGAAGCACGAGTTCACCGGGTTGACGCACCACCTGTCCGCTGCGGTCCCACTACACCCCGTCCACCCAGATGTGACGCTTCAGAGGTTGCCATTTTATGACATGCTTGATGAGCTCATCAAGCCAACCAGTCTAGGTGAGAGCAGCATTTCATCGTTTTTCCTTTGTGAAATGGTTTAGTTCTCAGATGAAAGTCCTCCGGATTTTCCCGGAATTCCAGGTTTTCAAATTTTTATGAAAATCTCTCTGGAGAATTGAGGAAAATTTGCCTAAAATTAATTCGGATATGAGTTGACAACATTGAACGAAGACGCGTTTGAGTTCGTTGTTTTGCTTTCACGAGCGTAGCCAAACGAGCCATGTTGAGACACTAACACTAGTAACAGTAAAGAGATTTTCGTCTCTTTATAAACACACTTGCTAAACCCCAGTGGAACAAATAAAAGACACCGTGGACAAGACAGTTGTCGTAAAAAAAATATTTGGACAAAAAGGGAAACACACAGATTGGCAGAAAAACGTGTCCGTCCGACTTCGAGTGTCGTCTCGGCTAGTTTAGCTTAGCTGTTGTCGTGTGTGACGTCGGGTGTGTGTCGTCGTTGCGTCGGCGCTGATTGGTTGAAATCAAAAGACGCGCTTGCGTACATGTTCGCGCTGAAGCACGCACAACAGGGAGTAGCAGACTATCTACTGCTGAGTCTCGCTGAGCTTGAGTGGCGTCGCCACTACAGAAATACCCTTGCCTCGCATTCTCATGGCCTCGCCATTTCTCGGAGATTTCGAAATTTCGTCGAGAACGGAAGCCACAAAGGGTGTACGTGTGCACACAAAAGGAAGATTAGTCATTGAATGTCGAGTATTTGAATAGCGTTTTATGTAAACTGATTCATGCGTGATCGGCCAGGTGTGTGTGTGTGTGTGTGTGTGTGTGTGTGTGTGTGTGTGTGCGTGCGTGCGTGCGTGCGTGTGTGTGCGCGCGTGCGTACATTTATTTATTTATTTTTCCGGGATTTTCAGAAAAGTCCAGTTTCATCTCTGAGTTCTGTTTGTTATGTATGTGGTTTTTGGGCAGTGATTGAGGTGACCAAACATCATGTAACCAAAAAATTAGCTCGAGATTTTCAGTTCATCCTTCAGTCACTCTTGCAAACATTTATTATGCCCGCCTGGACCTCAAAGAGGCTGGCGAACAGCACCAGGTACCTGTTTTAAGTGCCTTTCATTTTACACCTAACACACCAGAAAACACACCGTCCGACTTCGAGTGTCGTCTCGGCTAGTTTAGCTTAGCTGTTGTCGTGTGTGACGTCGGGTGTGTGTCGTCGTTGCGTCGGCGCTGATTGGTTGAAATCAAAAGACGCGCTTGCGTACATGTTCGCGCTGAAGCACGCACAACAGGGAGCAGCAGACTATCTACTGCTGAGGCTCGCTGAGCTTGAGTGGCGTCGCCACTACAGAAATACCCTTGCCTCGCATTGTCATGGCCTCGCCATTTCTCGGAGATTTCGAAATTTCGTCGAGAACGGAAGCCACAAAGGGTGTACGTGTGCACACAAAAGGAAGATTAGTCATTGAATGTCGAGTATTTGAATAGCGTTTTGTGTAAACTGATTCATGCGTGATCGGCCAGGTGTGTGTGTGTGTGTGTGTGTGTGTGTGTGTGTGTGTGTGCGTGTGTGTGTGTGTGTGTGTGTGCGCGCGTGCGTGCGTGCGTGCGTGTGTGCGCGCGTGCGTACATTTATTTATTAATTTTTCCGGGATTTTCAGAAAAGTCCAGTTTCATCTCTGAGTTCTGTTTGTTATGTATGTGGTTTTTGGGCAGTGATTGAGGTGACCAAACATCATGTAACCAAAAAATTAGCTCGAGATTTTCAGTTCATCCTTCAGTCACTCTTGCAAACATTTATTATGCCCGCCTGGACCTCAAAGAGGCTGGCGAACAGCACCAGGTACCTGTTTTAAGTGCCTTTCATTTTACACCTAACACACCAGAAAACAGCGAGACCGGCATATGCATAAAACACACTACCTATTCATCCGTTTTATGCATCAGAAATCTTGCATTGGAGAGGTTACAAATTGGTTGGAAATCGCTATGGTAATACAAAAATGTCAGGCATGCATCATAAAAGTCGAATTAGACTTTTATTGAGGGGAGTAATGATTATACTGTATAACATGTCCATTTTTATCATTGCAGCAGCTGTTTTAGGCACATTAGCTGCTGTAAACATTCATGCAAATGTGAATAAAAAAAACATGCATCCTTCAAAATATATTCATGCATGTATTTTCAGAGATTTATGTTATTTGTGTGTTCATTAAATCTTGATAGCTATAAATGTACTGTACATTTCTGTCTTGATCAGTGAAAAATATTTTTTCCTCACTCCAATAGAGTATGTTGTGCTGATTAAGATTCTATGACTTGACTTTTGACTTGCTTGAACAAAGTAATGACTTGACTCGCTTTTGACTTTTGGCGTGACAGAAAGACATACAACACAGCCAGCTTTCTTAACTGGCTGGATTGATCGTTAGTGAAATGGGTCTCCGTAGGTACTTTATGCTCTTTGATTGTACACTAGGTAGCAGTGTTGCTATAAAAATACCATTGATATGAAAAAGGTTGTGATGTTCATCGCCTATTAAGAAAATACACTGTTAGGCTGCACCCTGGCATTGTTATTTTGCCTCGAGACACCACAAACTTAACCCGGTTAGGACGATTAAAGGGACGGACGAAAATCCACGTTCCTCCTTGCTTCGTCCGTCCTTTTTAAAAAACTTCTTGTCTTCCCTCCCAAAAATGGATGTCCTTCCGGGACGGACGGACGGACCGTTCTGTCCCAGGGACGGAATGCCCACCTCTGTTGTCTGGAGTGCCCATCTAGTATCTACCAGTCATTTAGTATAGCATTTAAATGCTCTGGCTTTGTAATTATAAAAATCATTAAAAAAAAAATATATATATATATATATATATATATATACATACGTATACACATATATATATATATATATACAGTATAATAATTCCTCGTCTCACCCCCCCTCGAGTGGTGTCCGTCCCTCATTCAGCTCGAGTCCTCTACCAGAGGCCAGGAAGCTTGAGGGTTCTGCGCAGTATCCTTGCTGTTCCCAGCACTGCACATTTCTGGACTGAGATGTCCGATGTTGTTCCCGGGATCTGTTGCAACCACTCATCTAGTTTGGGGGTCACTGCCCCGAGTGCTCTGACCACCAGAGGCACGACTGTCACCTTTACCTTCCAGGCTCTCTCCAGGTCCTCTCTGAGCCCTTGGTATTTCTCGAGTTTCTCGTGTTCCTTCTTTCTGATGTTTCCATCACTTGGGACCGCTACATCCACTACAACGGCTTTCCTCTGCCCTTTATCTATGATCACGATATCTGGTTGGTTCGCCATTACCATCTTGTCAGTCTGGATCTGGAAGTCCCACAGGATCTTCGCTCTGTCATTCTCCACCACCTTCGGAGGTGTTTCCCATTTTGACCTTGGGGTTTCCAGTCCATACTCCGCACAGATGTTTCGGTAGACTATGCCAGCCACCTGGTTATGGCGTTCCATGTAGGCTTTCCCTGCCAGCATCTTACACCCTGCAGTTATGTGTTGGATCGTCTCAGGTGCCTCTTTGCACAACCTACACCTTGGGTCTTGTCTGGTGTGGTATATCTGGGCCTCGATGGCTCTGGTGCTCAGGGCCTGCTCCTGAGCAGCCAGGATGAGTGCCTCTGTGCTGTCCTTCAGGCCAGCCCTCTCTAGCCACTGATAGGACTTCTTGAGATCGGCCACTTCAGTTATGGTCCGGTGGTACATCCCGTGTAGGGGCTTGTCCTCCCATGATGGTCCCTCTTCCAGCGCCTCATCTTCTGTTCCCCATTGTCTGAGACATTCTCTGAGTACGTCATCCGTTGGAGCCTTCTCCTTGATGTATTCATGGAGCTTGGATGTTTCATCCTGGACAGTGGCTCACACACTCACTAGTCCACGGCCTCCTTCCTTTCGGCTTGCGTACAGTCTCAGGGTGCTGGATTTGGGATGGAACCCTCCATACATGGTTAGGAGCTTTCGGGTCTTAACGTCCGTGGTCTGAATCTCTTCCTTTGGCCACCTTATTATTCCTGCAGCGTATCTGATCATTGGCAGGGCATAGCTGTTTATTTTGCCCGGGTCTTATTCTTGCCATTGAGCTGGCTTCTTAGGACTTGCCTCGATGGAGGTATTTGGCCGTAGCCGCTTTCCTTGTTGCCAGTTCGAGGTTGCCATTGGCCTGTGGTATACCGAGGTACTTGTAGCTGTCCTCAATGTCTGCTATTGTTCCTTCAGGGAGTGAGACCCCTTCAGTGCGGACTACCTTTCCTCTCTTAGTCACCATCCGACTACATTTCTCAAGCCCGAAAGACATCCCGATGTCGCTGCTGTAGATCTTGGTTATGTGGATCAGGGAGTCTATGTCCCTTTCGCTCTTAGCATACAGCTTTATGTCATCCATGTAGAGGAGGTGACTGATTGTAGCTCCATTTCTGAGGCGGTATCCATAGCCTGTCTTGGTGATTACTTGGCTTAGGGGGTTCAGTCCTATGCAGAACAGCAGTGGGGAGAGTGCATCACCTTGGTATATGCTACATTTGATGGACACTTGGGTAAGTGGCTTGCCATTGGCTTCAAGTGTGGTTTTCCACATCCTCATCGAGTTCGCAACGAAGGCTCTTAGGGTCCTGTTCACCTTATACAACTCCAAGCATTCAGTGTGCCATGTGTGTGGCATCGAGTCATAGGCTTTCTTGTAATCAATCCAGGCTGTGCACAGGTTGGTACGTCGGGACCTGCAGTCTTGTGCGACTGTTCTGTCAACCAGGAGCTGATGTTTGGCTCCTCTGGTATCTCTACTTATCTTAGCCGCAATGATGCCTGACATGAGCTTCCATGTTGTGGAGAGACAGGTTATTGGCCGATAGTTGGATGGGACTGCACCCTTTGAGGGATCCTTCATGATCAGGATCGTTCGCCCTTCGGTTAGCCATCCTGGGTGAGTCCCATCCCTCAGCAGCTGGTTCATTTGTGCTGCTAGGCGCTCATGGAGTGCTGTGAGTTTCTTTAGCCAGTAGGTGTGGACCATGTCCGGGCCTGGTGCTGTCCAGTTCTTCATATCTGAGACTCTTTCCTGTATGTCTGCCACTGTTATGGTAACTGGGTTCTGTTCAGGGAGGTTGCTGTGCTCCTCTCTCAGGGTCACCAGCCATTGTGCACTGCTGTTATGTGCAACCTCTCCCATATGCCTTTCCAGTACCTTTCAGTTTCCAGTCTTGGTGGGTCAGCTCTGTTGTTAGGACCCTGCCACTGAGCGTACACTTTCGCAGGTTGTGTTGCGAACAGCCCGTTTATTCGTCTGGCCTCATTCTCTTTCGTGTACCGCTTTAGGCGGCTGGACAAGGCTTGGAGCCTTTGTTTGGCAGTTTCGAGTGCTTCAGGTATGGTCATCTGGATGTACCTCTCGGGTATCGGCCTTTTCATCACACCTCTCTGGGCCTCCGTCAATTGACTCACATCTTTCCGAGCCACCTTGATCTTAGCCTCCAACCGTCTTTTCCATGGTGGGTAACGTATCTCATGGCTTCCATGGTTGCTCTTATAGCCAAGCATCTCAAGGATCACTGATGCTGAAGCGTATATCAGCTCATTTTTTTCCGTGATCGTTACGGTAGGGATCGCCCTCAGTGCTGCATTCACACTTTCCATGAGACTTTCAGGTGGTACTTCACATAGCCGTTGTAATCGGTTTCTAGGTTGCCCAGCTTTCATTCTCGCCATGATCTTAGCTTTCAGGTCACTTGCTGCCTCGCTCAGCATTTCATTCATTGGGGCTGGCTTCCCAATCTCATCATCTGCATTCATTGGGGCTTGCCTCCCAATCTCTGGTATGACCACCATGGAACCTGCGTTGTACCTCATCAATCTCAAGTTGTGACAGCAGTTGCCGTTTGTGGATGTTGGAACACTGAGTTACTAGTTGTTTCGTGGTCAACCGTGACTGTGGGTTTCGAAGTAACCATTCAGCCCACATTCTCTGCATGTAACCCCTCTGACTAGGGTTGCTTGAGTAGTAGCATTCCAACAGAGCCATGTTATCGCATCTCACCCATCTCCGCTTTGTTCCAGTAGCCCATTTTTCATCGAGGTGCTCTGGTTCCCCAGCACCTGACGCAGACCTTGTTTGGCCGGGCGACGTCTGAGCCGGCATGTCATTCATTTTATTGTCTCTCATCATTGTATGAGGTAGGCATTAGCGTGAAGGATCTTGCCCAAGGACCCACACTGGATGGTGTTATGTGCTCATTTTTGCCCCAAGTGGGAATCGAACCACCGTCTCCCGTACGCCAAACCGATGCCTTACCAACTGAGCTTGTGTGTGTGTGTGTGTATATATATATATATATATATAAATCATGGAAATATGCTGGTAACGTTTTTCATTAGCATTTTAATCGAGACATAAACGATCATGTCATTTATTTTCCTGCCAATGTGTGTACAAGCACAGTGGCTGCAACTCTGTCATTGCAACGTTTCCTCCTTCTATTGTAAAGTTGTACTAAATGTGTTCTACCCGTTCCTCTTCTGTTTTCTCTTACCAATCTGTCTGTCATCATCCGCTTTGCTTGCGAACATTTGCATTCAAAGTGAGAAAATTGCACAGACCCACCACTGTGCCTTCAATTTGATTCTGAATTGCATATAGACGTTGTAGTCACTCACACCCTGATACCGTACTGCACATATGGTTCCTTCCAAACACAGACATATTTCCATGTTAAGAATGTATACGTGTTCTCTCATTAGTGAGAGAAAGGGCGAATAAGAAAAAAAGAACGAGGAATATGGTGCAAATAATTTCACCAAGCTGAATATTTGAATGGTTGTAAAAGACTGCTCAGGCTCGTGTGATCACCATATTTAACCTAATTATGAGGAAGAGAGCTCTGTTACCTTGTAATCATGCACATATGCCTCCCTCAGATCCACTGATTGGTATTCATAGTACTCCCACAATTGTGTCTGCATCCCCTTTTGCTTCATCCACAGTATCATTTACAACAATCCCCCCAACCCCCCCCCCCCCCCCCCCCCCCCACACACACACTTCTTCTGCTGCATTTGTTCATTCCCTTACAGCCTATTGCCATGTGTGTCATAAAATGCTAAAATGATACTTTTCTTAATTCCAAATTATCATATCTGAAAAGGTTGAAATTATGACAACAGTGCATTAATGTTAACAGTCTTGGATTATATGGCAAATACATTAGGTTCCAGGAGCACTCACCTCACCTCAAGAAGTATTACGACAGTGAGTCTGATTCATTTCCAACTCCAATGAAATTGAAATGTGTACGACAAAAATAAAAACAGATTTGCAAATTCTGTTCGACCTTTATTCAATCGTGTACACTTAAAAGGCAAGATGTTCAGTGATCAAAATGATATACTAATACCCAATCTACGTTTGGGAAAAAAGGACAATATTTGTTGAAGCTTTGATGGTGGAATTCTTTCCCATTCTTGCTTGATGGTCAGCTTCAGCTGTTGAACAGTCTCCATCCATCCATTCATCTTCAACAGGGGTGCGCCTGAAGAGGGTTGCAGGGAGTTGTGGGATCTTATCCCTGTTGACTTCGGGCAGGAGACAGACTATACCCTGAACTGGTCGCCCTCTAGTCACAGGGCACATATAGAGTATCCATTGTCATATTTTACGCTTCATAATGCGCCACACATTTTCAATGGGAGACAGGTTTGGACTGCAGGCAGGCCAGTCTAGTACCTGCACTCTTTCACCACAAAGCCACGCTGTTGTGACACGTGCAGAATGTGGTTTGGCATTGTCTTGATCAAATAAGCAGGGGCCTTGTTTCTCCAAAACCTGCATGCACCTTTCCGCATTAATGGTGCCGTCACGGATGCTGGCTTTCGAAATCTGCACTGATCACAATCCAGATGTTCTTTTCCTCTCGGGGCTCAGGGTGTACGAAATCCATGATTTCAAAAAAATATTTGGACTTAACAGACCACAGCTCACTTTTCATCTTAGCGTCAGTCCATGTCAGATGAGCTCAGGCCGGGAGAAGCTTGCAGCATTTCTGGCTGTTGTTGAATCCAGTCACCTCCACAAGTGTTGGAACATCAAGGTCAACTCCTTTGCTTTTGTTGTATACTGAAAACATTTGGGGTTTTGACGATATCAGTGCAGAATTCCAGCTTTTAATGAATGGTATTCACATCAAGGTGTGTTTCACAGCTAAGAAAGGAGCACCTTTTGAAGCCACCGCCTTTTAAAGTGAGCAAAATTATTGTAATGAGCAATATTAAATCACATTAAAGTGAATAACATTTAATATTTGGTGGCATAACCCTTTCCTTGCAGTAACTGCATCAAGCCTGCGACCAATTTGCGACTTCACCAAACTGTTGCATTCTTTTCCATTCCTTTGCTGCAGCCGTTTCTTGGGGTTTGTCCCTTCAGTCTCCTCTTCAGGAGGTCAAATGCAGCCTCTATTTGGTTACGGTCCAGTGATTGACTTGGCCAGTCTAAGACCTTCCACTTTTCAACCTGATGAAGTCCTTTGTTGTGTTGTCTTTATTTTTGTGGTCATTTTCTTGTTGCACGATGTCGCTTCTCCTGATTAGTTTGGTTGCGTTTTTCTGTAAATTATCAGATAAAATGGTTTGTCGATTTCAAAATGTATTCTGCTCATCAACAAAGACTTTGAAAAAAGAACTGGAGACCACAACACAAGTGGTCAGATCTTGGTCCTCATGTGATTGCTAAGGTCTACAATTCACTTAGCATATAAGGGGAATTATCCTGTTACGTTTACAGAGAAGATTTGATTCACTGTGGCGACTCTTGCATAGGGTTAAGCCGAAAGCAGATAGTTTTACTCAGTGTGGCGCATGTTCTCTTTTAAAAGGAAAAATAGAACTATCCAAAAGCGCATAAAAACTGCCTGTAATTCCTCTTTTGTGGTGATTTGACCTATTTTTGTCTATTAGTGTTACAATGCCTAATGTTGTTAATTGTTGCATGTATGCTTGAGTTTTATTATAGGCTTATAGTTTGGCTTTACTTTGAATCACTTACCGAAGGGGTAGATAATATTTGTCGTTATATATTTTTTAAAGTGTCGAATTTGAATTAACCTTCCATATTGAAAGAAAAAAAAACGGAAAATGGCATACTGTATTTCCAAGTAGCCTTCCTGCTTGGCTCTCGACGAAGGCGGACGCTTTTTGCTGAGCTACTGTCCTCCCCCCCACGCTCTCCTTGCTCGCCACTTAGTCTTTGTGCTGTCTTTGTCTAACTTTTCCTAGCCTCCTACCGTATTTTCATCCGAAGAACTAACCATGGAATTAGTTGGCTGGTCTCTCCATGCAATCGACAAAATTTTTTCGACGAAAAGAGCAGGCAGTGGGGAGCCTACTTGCCCCTCGGGGACATTTGCTGCCGGATACGCCCTTGATCCATGGAGAAAGTGGAGAATGGTGTGCCTGTCAATACTGTCCGTTGAGGATGTGGAAGACATCTACATTATCGGCCTTCTGATAGCAGGTATGCTGCTGTTTGGTGTTAGCAGCTTCCTGTTCTATCGCAAAATTCAACCGACGGGAGTGGCTTTATTGGAAGTGAAGAAGCTGCCAGTCATTCTGGATGGTTTGGCGCGAATGTCCAACACTCAGACTCAAGCGGTGACTGAGCTCAACCGCAATATAGATGCGGTTTTGGAGCGACTCCGTACGATCGACAACAACATGGAGAAGTTGGAATCCGCGCTGCGGAAAGAGATTGCGGATTTGGCTGATCGGTGCCAGTGAAGAGATACAGGCCACGGACTCAAGGCTGTCTGAAATTGTTGCCGGCCGTCCCTCCAAAACAAACAACGCTATCTGGACCCTTTCCCCTGGATGGAAGTATGCATGGAAGCTAGTGCCCCCCACCATCACCCCCATCCTTCTCGGCCATGGACTGATAAGCCGGGACTGTCTTCATGAGCAGACCTTGACGAAGCAGCTGTGGCCTGTACACGCATACACATACACAACTAGACAATCACACGCGCATACACATCCTTATCATCACCGTCTTCATCGCTCCGATTCTTTTCCCCCGTGACGTGGAACGATCTGCGGAGCGCAAGGTGGTCCGTGCAGCTGGTCGGACGGGCCACGTCGCGCCCCCCCCCCCTCCCCATCCCCCCTTCCCATTCATCCTCCCCCTTATTACATGTTATGTCTTGTGACTTGTTGTAACTGGCATATGCTTATTTATGTGCTAGGGCAGTGGTCCTCAACTAGAAATGCTGTAGGTCCACTTTTTCTTTTTTTTTTTAATAAGACCAAGGTCCGGTCCCATGCACGGCGGTCATGGGGAGCAGGGCTATATGCCCATTTAGTATGGTCATGCCAAGCTTATACAAATCAACACTCCTCACAACCAACCAATAATGGGGTGCATGAAAATAACAATTACTCACTTTGCCAGTACACAGCAAATAATGAGAGGTATTGTGTTGAGGCACAGGAACTCTTTTATTTTGTTAAGTTGTGCCTGCTTAGTAATAGAAATAGCCCTTTTAGGGAATTAAGACATTTTTACTTTAACTTTGTTAAGCAGTAGTTGTCTTTTTTCCCTTAATTTAACAAAAACAAAACAAAATACTCATTTTACCAAAATAAATACTAAACATAAGATAAGAAAACCTTTATTAGTCTCGCAATGGAGAAATTCCCGATTCACAGCAGCAAAGTTATGAAAGGAAGAAGTAGAACAACAAAATATGGGAGCTGCTGGAAAGGCAGCCACTCACGCGGCGCCATTTTGAAGTCAAAATAACAAACATAACACAACACAACACATAGGACACAGACAGTCGTGCAATCTTCACCACTTTTCTGCATACACTTTGTTCTCTGAAGCAGTTATAGATGAAAGAGGAGAGGATCAAAGTGTCCTTTCACCAGTGGATCAGAGACGTCATGCTGAAAATGTGCACACGTCTGCTACAAGCTAAGTTTTGAAAGCAAACACGAAGCTGTAGCGTCCATTGACGAAAAAGAGATTGGCTCACATCTCCTGAGAACAAAAATATCCTTTTCATTTGTACAATTCCCCTTTTCACATCCCCTCTGAAATCACTGAAAAATATATCAGAAGAGGAGTTAAGAACCATTTTAAATACTGACACAAGGGAGCAAAGGAATGTGCAGTGCTGTTCTTCCACTAAAGGTGAATGCAATGTCTGAGGCATGCAAATATTATTTGAGGACGCCATTGAGATGTTCATTTACCATGTTGCGGTGTTCTGCTGTTAAACAGCTGCAAAGATCCCCGGGTAGACGGGAGCAAAACTGCACACAATCGAAACCTCCCGCGATTCGTCTTGTCTAATTGTCTGTGTGCGGCTCTCCTGGGCTGAAGCTGTGAGCACACTGGCGTCGCGCATGCGTCTGTTTCCTGACACAATCATCCATTTTGAATGCGTGTGTATTGGGGTAGACGCGTGCTGACGCTTATGTATGGGCACACTTTAAGTTCAGAGGAGCCAATCAGCGCATCGTACTGTATATGCTGACGCTTATGTATGGGCACACCTTAAATTCAGAGGAGCCAATCAGCGTATCGTTATCGCCGACATGCCCTGATCAGCCAGGGTCTCCAGTTAGTCAAACATTATTATTATACACACACAGTCGCGCTGCTGCGGTCCTCTGCATTACATCTGTTAGTGCACGCAAAGAATACAACGGATAATTCTAACAAGCGATCGGGGTAATGCGCAGATTATAGTCCAAAAATATAAAATGTATAACGTAAAAATCACATTATAATTTATTATTTTATACAATTTGCCGAGGGTCCGGACAGAGGAGGTCGGCGGTCCGGTCGTGGATCAGGGTCCAGCAGTTGAGGAAGGCTGTGCTCGGGTCTTTTTTTTATCCTGGACTTAAATTATCCTCAGAAGAGGATAGTTCGAGCGTGGGTTTTTTTTCCCTCTCCCTACCCAGTGTTTTCCTTTCTGAATTCTGACTGTAATTTCCCCATTGCGGGACAAATATAGGATATCTTAATATCGATTCTGATTTGCAAAATCAATTTGATTCGATTCCCTTTGATTGGTTTTCGATTCGGTTAGCGAAGGATTTCAGGCAGTGCTAATTTGACTTTATTGTGGAAGACATTCTCCAAAGACGCAATACTGCAAATAGTACAAACTTCTTGTTTTAATTTGGTGCATTCGTAAATATATGAATATTGACTTAAAATAATTACATGAATCATGTATGTTTGGGCGACCTGATCAAATTAAAAAAATAATAATTTAAAGCTATTCTAACCACAGTGCAGTCTGTGTAAATAAAGTGGCAAAAGACACTACAAACTCATGACATTCACATTCCTGTGTTTGTCTCACAAAGTGTCAGCACAGTACTGTCTTTGTGTTTGTTTTAATTAAACACATTGTTCTGATACGCTATTCTCGTGCAGTGACAAGATTTCACGTGATGCATGAAGCCACGTGAATTTATGGGAAAAGGATATTAAAAAGATGGATTGATGGTTTTATGAATCAACATCGGGCTATGAAAAGGAAAATCTACTTGCTTCGATTAATCGAAAATCAATTTTCAAACCCAGCCCTATTACCAAGTGATAGAGACTTCAGTTTTTTAAATGCATTTATCCGGTTTTTTTTCTTTCTGCTAAACTAATAAAACAAAGTAAAAACGACCCAGCCTCGATAAAACAAATGACCAGAACTCCAAGCTGTGCTGACCAAAACAGAGTGCCTCCTGACCACTAAAAATCTCCTTCAATGCGAGAGTGGCTGCCTTTACAGCAGCTCCTATACTTTTTGTTCTTCTACTTTCTTCCTTTCATAACTTTGCTGCTGTAAATTGGGAATGTTTCCATTGTGAGACGATTAAAGGTTTTCTTATTCTTATGATAATGTTCAGTGTTCCTATGCATGTTATTTGCAGCTGCGTTGTCTTGGGCCTGGCCCGCCTAGCACAGACTCAGCCTGGAAAATGTGTATTATTTGCATTGAAGAGAATAGTGGGACCAGCTGCCAGACTGCGAACACAGCCATCTAAGCATTTCTGTATGTGCACACTGGAATGCCTTAATGAGCTCGAGGACCATATAGCTGCAGTGCAACCCCATTCAGCGCTCAAACAATCCCTGTTCTCAGTCAGGAGGAAGTAACACAGGTTTGCCTTGTAAATTCTAGACCTCACTTTTTATCACAAATTGTTCGAACCATTTTGTCTTTTTTCTTTTGTTTTTCTGAGAATGGAGCTGTCTTTTGTGTTTGTGTGCATATGGGTCTGCTTGCATGTGGCGTACTAAATTAATGAAAAAGTAGCAAAGGCCTGACCGAGCTAACGAACTCCAGCTGGGCTTTGTTGTGCTTATTAAGCAGATTGAGGAAAGTAAATTCTCTTGAGCTTAGCTCATACCTCAGACCAGACCTGAAGCAAAAGGTTTTTTGGGGGGGTTAGGGTTTTTTTCTTTTCTTTTTTTAAATTTTTTATTTTTTTGCCAAAATCAGCTCTATTAGCGTATTTCACCTTTTTAGAATCACCCCCTTATTTTATGCATGATCTGCCAGGTTATTTCAAAAGAAAGCAATACCTCCTGTTATCTTTAAAAACAATCCAACGATTGGGATAACATTGAAATATATTACCTTAAATTGTGGTGAATAGCTCTCCACCCTCTGAATAACCATACACGTGTATTTGGTATTCACTTTAGGTGGTTACAAATAGACAAGTCAACACATTTGGTCTACCTACCTTTGTCCTTCAATCTGCTCTCCCAATCGTTACATTTTTTAATTTTTTTTTTAATTTATCATTTATTTTTGGGGGACACCCACGGTTTATGGTAGCTGACAGGAAAAGAAATTTCATCTGTGCTGTATGTTGCACATTAAGCATATTTGACAATAAAGTTTACTTGACTTGAACAGTTGGACTACATATCGTATGGCATGTGGATCTATACAGGCTGGTTTTAGTGACACAAAGCAGAAGCTTTTCACTCGCAAGTCGCAAAAGTCAGTTATGCATCGCCCAAGTTATAGACCAGAACAGATTTTCCCTCACAATGAACGGTTTTCACTTTACCTTTACTGCATGCTGTCTGTGAATCGAATACATGGGGACACATGCTAAGCCAGCCAAAACACTTTCAAGAAACTGACGGTTTGCAAATACTGTACAACCGCTGGGCACCTACTGAGGGCCTAGCGTATACTCACCATTAAATGTCTCAATATGATACATTCAAGGTGCGCAGACAGTTAGATAAAAACGATTGTAGACAATGGAGTAATGAATCCAACCATAGGCAGTGATGATGTTATTAGATGTTATCAGTTTCATAATCCAAAACTACTGAATACTTTACTCAAAATAGCAAGAATAATTTGACAATCCATTTGTGGGCGAAAGAAGAATAATGTGTTCTGGTTTCGTTTGCTTGCAGATTCAGTGAATATATTGTGTGATTCTCTAAATCGGATTTTTGGGGCGCTGAAAATGAAGCTATTACTTGGTTTACACAGCTGAAACACAATAATAATAATTCTAATCATAATAAGTCATTTATCTCCACCACTGATTGGAGCTAGCAACCGAGTCCTTTCGCAAAGCAGGAGTCTGCCTGGCATGCAGACAAACAGATGACAGTAACATGAAAAAAAAATACATCGAATGATAAAACTTGAGTTGAGGTCTGGGGTTAATAGACTTATTAGATCGTGCGCGGTCTCTTTTTAACCATCAAACTTGAAGTCGGTTTCAATGAAAGTCATTCACTCAAACGTCATTGATGGTCGACTTTGACCTGATGGGTGATTGGATGATTGCCATAATTTCTGTCTTAGTTTGTCAATTTTATTCACGCACAGTTTTTCTTTCAGTTCCATGGTATCATAACCACCACCACGCAAGAATCTGATCAAATTGAGTAACTGGAACATTGTGTTCTTCATGAGCTACATGAGCTTCTTATGTTTCTTCCAGCAAAATTCATACAGTAGACCTCTTGTATGTCAATAGAATACGATGTGTGATGCAGAATAACCTGGTGTTCTAGTCTCACTGCATTCATGCGTGTTGGTTTATCTTTGTCGATGACATATTTGCAGATGAAACATTTGCCCAAAGATAATCTGAGCATTTGATCAATAAACAAAGCCTAATCTGATATTACCACAAGAATTCCGATGTATGTCACAAGCCTTATCTTTCGATTGTCTCATCAAAATACAATCATGTAAACCGCCTGTATTGGATGCTTTTGGAATGTATCACATAAGGGTTTAGGCTTTAATAAAACAACTCCGATTAAAAAAATAAATTGTTGAGGCGGTATCGGTGGTATCGGAGTTGTTGCCGTATGGTTGTTGGTGCCTGTTATGGCGGCAACTCCCGAACCTGCTGGTGGACACCAGCAGTAAGGGATGCCGTTGAGCTGAAGGAGTCCTATAAGGCCTTTATGGCTCGTGCGATTCTTGAGGCAGCTGATGGATATAAGATGGCAAAGTGGAACGCAGCTTCAGTGGTCGCCAAGGCAAAAATGAAAAGAGTGAGGCCATAGAAGCCGACTTTGAATTGAGCTCCTCCTTCTCCATGTCGAGGGGAGCCACATGAGGTAGCTTGGGCATCTGATTAGGATGCCTCCTTGACGCTTCCCTGGTGAGATGTTCAGGGCATGTCCCACCGGCATGAGGCCCCGGGGACGACCCAGGACACGCTGTCTCTGGCTGGCCTGGCAACACCTTAGGATCCCCCGAGACGAGCTGGGAGAAGTGGCTGGGGAGAGGGAGGTCTGAGCTTCCCTGCTAAAGCTGTTGCCCCCGTGGCTTGACCCCGGATAAGTGGTAGACTATGGATGGATGGATGGGCGAAGATAAGTACGAGCATACCAAAAAATACTGTTGAAGCGTATGGGAGGATTCCGACTTTGATCAGTGTCTGTTTGCATGATTTTCCGTCCCGCTTATGTAGTGAACATGCACCTTTAAAAAAGAGGCAGTTGCACGGCTGGAAATTGAAAGTGAACGGGGTTGTCACCTTTTTCATGTCTCTTTTAGCCACCACTCTGCAACATGAGAACAAATCCAGTTTTGTGGTGAGAGTGACTTCGAGTGCAATGGAAGAGTGGGGTGGGGGCGAGAGTGAGAAAAAGCAAGCAAGGGCAGAGAGAGAAAGGGAGAGAGAGAGAGAGAGAGAGAGAGAGTGATTGTAAGAGAGAGAGAGCGTGCGAGAGAGAGTGCGAGAGTGATCGAGATCTATTTTTAGCTTCAGTAGCCCCGAAGAGGAGAAGTCTGAAAGCACATCACATGTAATTTTGTTCTGTGGCACAGACAGGCACCAAAGTGCATCAAGAAAAGACACGTTCCATTGAATTTATTAAATGTCATTGAGGTCATCCATAGTGTGGTTGGTAATTACCAAGCAAAAGAAATATTCTGAATATTAATGGCCATGTAATTATCTTGAGTCGATATGCAACTGTGAGTCACGTGCATAGTTTAATGTCTTTGCTTTTATTTTGAGGCACAGCAAAGTTCCTTTGAATCATTTCTTGTATTCCTCTTCCTTCATGCCACATTCACAACCCACAGGATGAAAGACTGCTGTCAGAATAATTACTCAATCTTATCATGATAGTGGATAGCCAATTTAAAATGGAACAATTGCGACATCTCTCTTCAGTAGGATTGTTTCACTGGCAAATCAAACTTTTTTTTTCCTTTTATAAATACCGATAGATTATCTGTATAGTGGAAGTGAACCAGCACAGTCCCACCAGTGTGGTGAAATGTTGATTAGGAAACCATTGCACACTAATTTTGAAGATAGGAACTCCAGGGAAAAAAAAAAAAATCATACAAAATATTTTTTCAACAGCTGAGGTTTAGCTTTTTTTATTACAGTCTACTGAATATATTTTAGGCGAACAGAACAAAATGTACTAAAGGAGATTTTGAACAACAGCATGATTAACGGAAGACGATCTGAAAAGTGTCCAACTGTTACCCAAAATACTGGAGCTCCAGGTGATGTTCAAACCATTAGTGAAGAAGTTGGCCAGACGGTTTTCGGTTTTAAACGTTGGCACGGTTGCCACAACAGGGGAGCAATCTGACCACCTGCTGCGTAAGTTCTCATCAAGTCAGTCCCTCAGTTGCACGGTGATTCTTGATTTGAAAGGCCCATCCTGCTCTTGAGAAGCGTTATTAGTTTTACAAAAAATGTGCTTGTAGTGTCAATTGGTGGGAGTTGTGAATCCTTTTCTGTCATGTTATCTTGTTTTCTGCAGCTTCGGACAACAGCCAGAGATTCCAAGAGACATGCTTTGCCTTTGCATTAACGCCACAGCAGGTCCAGCAGATCAGCAGTTCAATGTAAGATGAATGAAAATTTTGTCTGGCCAGACAGTGAATTAATTATTCCTCAATTATTCATCAACATCTGTCCGGTGAAAACATTTTTTTTGTGCTTTAAGGGACATCTCGGGGACCAAATGTGATTTCTCAGTTCAAGTCCAATTGCGGTTTTGCCTGTCAGAGACAAGCTGTCCTCAGGAAGATCATTTTCCACCCAGTTTGTGTGTGAAAGTCAACGGCAAGCCATGTAACCTGCCGGTGAGAAACACTGACATACACATGCAGTACCCAAGTAGCCAAATCCTGTGTTTTTCTTTGTATTTTAAAGCAGTACTTGTAATCTCACCATTTTTTTGCCATCCTATCTCACAGGGTTATCTTCCTCCAACCAAAAACGGTGTCGAGCCGAAGCGGCCCAGCCGACCCATCAATATTACCTCGTTGGTCAGATTGTCCACGACAGTCCCTAATACCATTGTGGTGTCCTGGACTGCTGAGATTGGGAGGGTGAGAGGCAAAGGGCCGGATTTACTAAGATCCCCAAGAGTGGGCATGAAAATGCATGCTGCCTCGAACAGACTTGTTTGCGCTGTTGGGGGCCAAGATTGCGATCTTTTCAAAAGAGTGCTGGAGACTGAAACGTTGAAAAAGAGGGGTTTGAGTTTTTGGTAGCTCTGATGATTTTCATCATGGGAAGTTTTGGGAGCGCACTACAAAGGGCAAAATCAAATTTGAACTTGAAATGACAAAATGGCAAGAGTGGAAGACAAAGCAACATATGACTGAATTACATCAAAGATATTTACTGCTCCAATCATTTGGGGGAGAGCAGCAACTGCGTAAAAGTCGTCTATTGTTTGTTTCACCTTGTCCCAGGTGTCACTCCAGCCTTACAGTGCCACCCTCCATTAAAAAAAAAAACACTTTCAAATGGATAAATAACATTTAATAACATTTCATTATGAATTGAATAAGGTGCTTTTCTGTGGTAAGGTAAGAGGTCAGAGCAAGGCTTTGAGGCTGTGCCCACGATGATTGTGCAAAAAAAGATTGACACCTTGTAAGGTAGTCTGTCTGTCTCTGTTTTTTTTTAAACTCAAATTAGAGGCACAAGATGGCTGATTTTCACAGATCATACAGTGTTTACTATAGTCATCTGTTGTGTCTTGATGACTGTTTTAACAAAATGAAAAATGTGCTGTTGTGGTTTTATTGCAAAATACCACTTTAAGTCAACTCTGTGTGTTTTTTTTAAATGTGCTTTATAAATTACATTGAATTGGTTTGTAGTATTTAAGTGACCCGAAGACGTGTGTAATTTTGATCGAGGTTTAAAAAAGCAATTTTAGGTAAATTATTAATTGCAGCGGTCCACATGAAATGATATCATGAGTCAGAGCCGACCTCTGGGCCTGAAGTTTCACACCTGTTGCCCTATATCAATCAGAAGCTCCAAAAAGAGCAATCCCAAAGAGACGATTTTGCACGTTAATTTTTGTTTATGGATTTTCAAATGTTAATGCGAGCAGGAAAGAGCTGTCCTCCCCTTTGTCTCTCAGTTTGCCTTGGCCTGCCCGTCATGGTTCCGCACAGCGGTGCCGTTTGCAGCTGCCTTTCAGATGTGCTCTTTCAAGATGCAAAATCAACCATTGGAATTCCTCTTCCGTTTGATCAATGTGCTAAATTCATGTAGTTGCATGTGCTGGTACTGCTCAGAATGGCCCAAATTACCAGTGCAGCAATTTAGCACGTTAGGCAGATGCGATCTCGGGTGCTGCGTGGGTGCTTCTACACAGGTTGGCGCGCACAATCAAGTTTGTGCCCGTTTTTGCACACGCAAACCTAAATTAGGCCCAAACTAAGAACCTGCCTTTATACACAACGGTTGGAGTTGGTTATAATTCCCCAGAAATACAATAGATGGCAGTATCATGCCTCTCATAAGGCTCAAAGTGTCTTTGACAAGCAGGTGTTTGTGTGATAGTCCTTTTTCTCTCCAGTTTTTTGGTCCATTGAAGAGAAAAACTGAACATAATTCCATGTTTTTTCACCACAGAATTACTCTCTGGCAGTATACTTAGTGAAGCAGCAGTCATCCACAGTGCTTTTACAGAGGCTTCGGGCTAAAGGCATAAGGAATCCAGACCACTCCAGAGCACTCAGTAAGAACCCTCCGAACCTCTTTGTTGAGGAATGCACAGGTCCATTTATGGTGTAACAATTTGGAGATAGAAAGTTTGAACTTTGAGTTTACACATTAACAACAATAATTTTAAAAAAAAAATCTCTTTGAGGCTCACAGCTTTGTTCATAAATAGCTACTGTGGAACATGGTGGTGGTTCCGTTTAGTGGATGCTTATCTTCAGCCAACACAAAGTGTCTTGAATCAATGTAATTGGCATTCTGCAGAGAAGTATGCTGCCCAGAGTGAGGAAGCTTGATTTCTATGAGGTCACGGGTCCCCCAAAAGGCTAAAGACACCAAACAGATGGCTAAAAATACCCAAGAATGGGTAAGAACGAAACATCGAGCTATTCTAAATCCTGTTTAATATTTGCGAAAGCATCTGAACCTGATCCAGCTGCAGCGGTTTGCTCATGGGGAGTCCTAAATACCTGTGGACAGGTGCACACGGCTCATCGAGGTTGTTGTGACCTCCTCAAAGGGTTGTGTAAAAAATATTATTTAATGCATTCCATCCTTCTCGTCCAGGCCAGCTTCTTTAGTTTGTTTTTCAAAGTAATATTGGTGGCCCACAAAGAAAAAGATACATTTATTGTTACAGTACTTGTTTCTGAGTCAGTTTCAAATAATTTCCACATTTCTTGTGGGGTCTTCTTTCTATGACGGGTTATGTATTTGTATTTATTTTGGCAACGTGGCAGGTAAGATAAGAAGAGGGTACGATAAGAGGACTGCCGTCTGCCAAATGCATGAAAGAAGAAAGTCTTTCCTATATTGACGCATTGAATTGACTTTGCCATTTTGACATTGTTTGTTTTAAATCATTTTTTCCCATTTGCCTCCAGTCAAAGAGAAGCTAACAGCAGACCCAGACAGTGAAATAGCCACAACTAGCCTTCGTGTGTCTTTGCTCTGCCCGGTAAGCAAGTTTCTTTCATTTAAAGGCAGTTAACAGCATTAAGACGCATTATACCAAAACCAAAGTGCCGTGTGCGTTCATTGCATGACCTTCCATTGTTATTCTACATTTCACCCCCTAGCGTGCACCTTTTCCCTCTGCTTGATGTGATTTTCTTTTTTTTTTTACATTTATGGCACCCATACACACACTGTACAGTACCTAATGCCCCTGCTGTGCGAGTGACCTCTTTTTTGCCTGAAGACATATTCATGCACCCCTTGCAGCTCGGAAAGATGCGGCTGATGATTCCATGCCGGGCGCTGACATGCTCCCACCTGCAGTGCTTTGACGCCACACTGTATATTCAAATGAACGAGAAGAAGCCCACCTGGGTTTGTCCTGTTTGTGACAAGAAGGCGCCTTATGAACTCCTCATCATTGACGGGTAAATGACCCCCCTTGGCTTTTCTCACCCGGTTAGAGGAGCAATGCAAAGTGTATTTCAATGGTTTTCATTTGTATACGTGTTTGCAGATATGAGTCTTTATGTCAAGCACGTTTTATGAATTTTTTAAAAAACTGACTGTATTATATCTCAGCAGAGGTTGTCCGACGTGTCTGGTTTGTTTGTTAGATGGCTAATAAATATCAAAGCCTGTGCAGTGCTCTGTCCTTCTCTTTCATGCAAAGTGAACACTCGCACCGACTTGTGGCTGTCTTGTCCGTCTGAAACAGCGCCGTCATAATTTAAATCACGGACCAATCAGGGTGTGATTACCTCGAGTCCAAATGCATTGGTCTCCGTTTTAATCCAGCCGTGTTCTACAGTTTAGCTGTAATGTTCAAAATTTGGCGCGCTGTGTCACCGCTTCACTCTGACTACAGGATCTACTATTTTTCTATTGCCTGATGTGGTTCTCACTGTTAAATCACTCAGGCTTTTTGTGGAGATCCTGAACAGCTGTACGGATTGTGATGAGATCCAATTCAAGGAAGATGGAAACTGGGCCCCTATGAGGACAAAAAAGGAGCTGCAGGAAGTCTCCTGTGCTGCTTTAAATAGCAACCTGAATGGTAAGAAATGTACGGTGGCGGTGGGGAGTAAGCAGCCAGTAAGACGAGCCTGTAATAAAGTAATCAATTACAGGAAGTGACAGGAAGAACATAATAGTCACTCTTTATGTCACTGTCATTATCAGGAAGGATCCAGCTAACCAAGGAAGCACATATGATAGCATATTGAATGTTTGCTTTTAGTGGACCATCGCGTATTTGCAGCACAGCATTCACAAATACATAAATTCCCTGTTTTTTTGGGGGGTGTGGGGGGTGGGGGTGTTCCTCTGGTATTCACAGGCAATTGGGATTCTCTGTAATGTGGTGGGGAAAGGTCTGAATTATTATGTTTTTCTTTTGATGACAAAATGCGGTCTGCTGTGTCATTGATTGTATTGGAGCGTGTAATTTTAATTGAGATGATCAGTTACTGTCAGCCATCAACGTGCCAGAACTTCAAACGAGTTGTTTGCTCAACCAGACTTGTGTGTTGGCGGACGTTCTGCCTACAAGCACGTCCACTCGCTCCGCTCACGCGCCCCGCCACGCTCACCTAATCGCAATTCCGAAAGCAGAATTGTCATTAAGTGGGAGCGGAGAGATAAGATGGCAGCTGCTGTGGCTCATGATAGTTTCATCAAACTATGACTTAACAGAGCGTCAAACGCAATGAACTCAATGTTACAGCAGCTGACTGTACATCGTCGAGCCTATCTACCGACGCCAGCTTGTAAAGGTACAGAAATGTTTGGATGCATTTGAAATAACTGTGAAGTGTTATTGCACCTTCGTTTGTGGCGTATTGTTGGTTTAAACTGTTAATATTGACATTTATATTCACTTTTAGGGGCATCTGTCATTTGTGTGAATTCGTTATTCAGGGCCAGGTTTGGCCCCTACAGGACAGAGTATTCGGTTGTGCCTTTGTATTTGTGTGTCGTAGTTTTACAAGTGATCAAACAAAGACAAGCCGCAACACAACTCTGTCACTTTGGCCGATTGCTATCGACTACTTTTAGAATTGATTAGTCGATTCCATCAAATAATCTGATAAAGACCTTATTTTGCATGTTTGGTAAGTTTTGAATGCTTCAAAAAAACAAACAAGAGCTAAGCAAGCAATAATCACAAGAGAGGCCCGACTTTTTGAAACAGTGAGCTACTTCTTCAGTACTGATTAATACCAAGGCCTATGCTTCTGGGCTTCGGGTTCGACTACCGGTAAATGTCATTTCCAGGTTTTTACTACTATTACCTGAAAAAATGATTTTTGTACGATTAAACCCCCCCCCCCCATAAACTAATTATGACTCAGTTACTGGTCCGTAACTTGTCAGAAATTGGGAAAAATGTTGATGGATGTTCTCCAAAGTAAAAGGAGATAATTACAAATGTCTTTATTTGGATGAAGCGCAAAAGATAATCGGTCTGCTTTCATGAAGAACTGCATAAATCTGAGAATGCTAACTTTTGAGGGGCTGATGCTGGAGGATTTGGACAATTTTAAAGATAAACAAATAAGTAGTAAACAAGTAAGTGATGATGAAACGAGTTGTTGATTAATTTTCTGATTGATTAACTGTCGATAAATCGAATCATTGTGACACCTCAACTCTCTCCAGGTCTTTGTGCGACGACTGCGGGGTCAGATCAGCAGAGCCCCTTGTCAGCCAACCACAATAACAGCGGCAACACCAAGAAAATGGCGGTGATCGACTTGACATTAGACAGCTCCTCAGAGGATGAAGAGCAGGACACTCCGCCGCCGCTGCCACCGCCGCCTCTGCCTCCGTTGCCTCCTCCCGCCAAACGATCCTGTCCCTCCATGTCCTCGACGTCTCCGCCTGTCCTCAACAAAGGGTCAGTCAGACGCGGAGCAGCGGTTGAGATTTTATCTGCTCGCATAGCTCAGAAAGCATCCAATGTGGAAAAGGCTCAGATGGGAAGTGAAGCATGTCGACAGTCGATGATTCATGAGGTGTTCACTTGAATGCATGAATAGGTTTTTACCATTTTGCTTGAACAGCCACGTAAAAGGTTGAGTGTGCAACATTTGTACTTCAAATCCCTTGTGACAGGTAGAATGCTTACTAGAGACTTTTCCTGAAGAAATAGACTTCATTTAGTCGTTTGTTGTTTACTGTACTGCACAGTCACGATGAAATTTGGATGAAACTAACGTGCTTTGGTAGTAGGAATGAGATTTTTTTTTTTCTTCATGTTGACCGCATCATCTGGATCCTCACAAAAGTGCAATCGAAATATTCGTAGCCATCACAAAAGTGGATAAAAGTACACTATTTTCTTAAAGAACGGCATCAAAGCTAATCTATAATGGTATCAGATCCCAAAATGGGTTCATCTCCATGAGAGTATGCCATTTTTCACCGGTTGGTGTTTTTGACTGGTGAAAGTACAAGAACACTTTGACTTCACTGACAATGAAAGATCAAGTATGTGACTACATACTTGTCCCCACATCTGCCTTCAGGGTGTTGAACCTGCACCACCAGGCTTCCCCGGTGAGTCGCACTCCCAGCATGCCAGCTGTGGACAGTAGCTACATGCCTCCTGTCCCGCCGCTGATCCAGGACTATAGACCCTACTACCACACCACCAACGACCTTCCAGGTAATGACAACAAGAGCAAGTACGGTTCAAAGTGTTGAATGCAGCGGTAAAAAACAAAAAACAACAACAACTATTTTCTCACGACCAGTCGCCTGCATTCCCGATGTTTGTGCAAACCGGGCAACATGTATCACGGTTTTGAACATCTTTTTCAAATTGGGAACTCACACATAACGAAGAAACAAATCACTGTTTCTGCTTACTGCTTTTGTACCGCGAGATGACCAACACGACACACCAAACACAAACGTGTGAGAGGCAGCATACCGCGGGGCATTTGGACTGCCGGAAAGAAGAAGAAAGATTCTTCTCTGATGGGGAAGAAAAAAAACACTCTTACTTAACCCACCTCAGATCACAGGATAATCAATCAGGGACATCAATATTTGGTCGGTGTGTCCCCTGCCTTACGAAACTCTCTCCTACTCATTTGACAGATTTGAACTTCTTCTCTTTCCTGCAAGGTGACAATCATCAGGTATGTGTCACAGTAAATCACACTGGCAGCGGTTTTGGAGGTTTTGTTTATGAATCAGTTTGTGAAACCCCACCCACTGTTCTAATTTGAAGACTCACTCCTTTGATTTACTCTTTAGCTGACCACGCGCTGAGCGCTGGAGCTCAACAAACTATTTACAGTCTGCGACTGACCCTCGCACAATATTGCGACAATACGCTTCGCACCGCAACAAAAAAATGCAACCCCTGAGGTTCAGAAAGCAACGTTTTGAAGCGCCACCTATATAATTAGAATTATGTTGAACCACAAACTGAATTTGATTGACTGATCGCCTTGGCAACTGGCGCGATTGCAAAGAGAGAATGCAAAGGGAGGGAAAGAGAGGCTGTGGACAAAGCCCCGTTATGACGATAGAGGGCTATTTTTATCTTGCCGCCAGCTTTCTAAGTGGTGATTATGCATTTTTTGTCAATTTCACCAGGATGTGTGCAATATCTTTGATAGGCAACCGACAATCATAGCCTGCATGAAAACTCCTGCATGAATTTCAGCGGTAGAAAACTCTCCATAACGCTTGGCTTTTTAATCGCAGGTACCGTGAATTCAGTATGATGTTATAAATATAGTTTTTAAAAAATCTGTGCTATCTTATAACCTTTGACATTTGGAAGCACAGCCAAACTAGTCCCAGGCAGTCGGCATACACTCCGCGACACGAGCGGACAGTTCAGTCGCATTTGTTTGTGTTGCTCCTCCTGCAGGGCACTCACTGCAATTGCTTTTTTGCGGAAGATGCTACCCCAAAGCAGTCTCGTTGATCGTTACATTAGACTTCATTCATTGGTCATACAATGGCAGTGTAGTGAAGCATTACCGATGACCAACTGTCTTAGGACTACTTTATTTTTTTAGCCGGTTCATTATTGCCACAGTCCATTGATGTTTAACTTGCCTGATTGTGAGTGCGATGCCGAGGGTCTGACATGGCTAACACTGGCCCTATAGTGTGTCGAAGACGGGGAACTCTTTTACTTGTACACTCCGTCTCCATCTGGAGCTGTTTAATCCGTTTAGGATACACAATATTATCTTATTTCGAGAGTTGTACTGAGTCGACTAGTCACTTATTTGAACAAAGTTAAGCCACATGCTTACACGCACCTGCATGAACATCTTTTTCGTTGTTTTAGCTGGTTCTTCTTCGAGTCCGGTGTCGGCCAAGATCAAAACATGCTTTTGTTCTCAAAATCTCCTTACAGCTTTTTGGAATGAATGGTGGCACAAATTTAATGCCACACTAGAGTCTCCGCCTACAACAAACACGGTGCTGGGGTCGGGGTTTGCTTCTTGAGGTTTTTTTTTTTTTTTTTTTTTTTTTTAAATCAAACCATTTATAGAATACATTTTGTGTCGGCTATGATCATGTCGCGATCGGCAATAATTATCAGCCAGCCTCAACAACGTGTAATTCTTTTTGTTTGATGTTTATTTTGACATTAAACTTCGATTGGGAGTGGCACTAAAGAGGTTGATGCCACCGTACAGCGTTGGTTACTCAAGTGGGAGCTCACGTCAAAGCAAAAAATAAAAAACGTTTTCATGAAGGATTCACGTTTCTTGAGATGCAAAACTTTGGGCTTTCATTAGCTGTAAACTATAATCATCAACATGATCAAATTTAAAAAATACATGACAAAAAGGGCTCCTTTAGCACCGTGTATAATCAGTCCAGTGGTTCTTAACCTGGGTTTGATCGAACCCCAGGGGTTCGGTGAGTCGGTCTCAGGGGTTCGACGGAGCCTCTGCCATGGAGGGTAAGACACACGCGACTCAACATGTTAATTAGTTATGACACGCTTGGCCATCACTGGCTGCAGATGATCACATGACATTGCTTGTCCAATCAGTGCTGCGGGAAATTTAGTTTGCTTTGTAGTCAACGTGTGACTGTCTTGATAGTACGTGTACTTATCTCTTGAAATTTGATTTACTTTTTTCTGTTTGTAATAAATGTGTTTTTTTTAATATCTTGAATTTATAATTCTGATTCTGATATCTTGAATTTTTACCCCTAAAAAGGTTAAGAACCACTGAATTAGTCTGTAAATTGTATGTTTCCCTTTTTTAATTGAAAAACTGCCATCACTGACGTTGTTAGCAAAGTATTGTTGACTGTGTGGTGGTAAATGTGCAAACTGACGGAGCATCACATCTTCTCTGTCAGCATTACAACATGGTGATGGCGGCGGCCGCCGCCGCCTCCGCCTCGGAGGACCACGAGCTTCTGCTCAACCGCTTCCTCCCCTACAGCTCCTCTGGCTCCTCGGCATCTTTATTGACGCCGCCGACCAACGGGGCCGGCGGCTCCGGCAGCAGCAGTAGCAGCAGCAGCTTGGTGTCGTCCGGAAGCCTCCGGGACGCTCACTCCTTATCCTCACACTCTCATGGCGGGGTGCTGGCCGGCCGGGAGGCCGCAGAAGCGGCGGTGGCGGCTATTTACGGGGGAATTCCTGACGTTATATCATTGGACTGACTCACAAAGAGCCGGGCCAGATCCGACGATGAACTGAAATGCAGGGTAGAGAAGTGACTCATAAACTTGACAAGAATCAATCGACTTCATCGGTGGAGTCGGAGTGTAAGAGGAGCATCAGGAGGACTTGACGACAATGTTGGCTCAACCAGTCGTGAAGGTCAGCTGATCATATGGACTTTATCAGCATCTCGCATTATGGTTTTAATGCTCCCAACCTGGCACAAAGAGCAAAAAATACAAAGGAGGACAGTTTTTTTTCTAAATATGACCACAAGTCGGGGCACCGTGTACAGAGAACAAAATCTATTTTCTTCTTTTACTTTTGTATGGTCAATGGGGACACATCCAAGCTAATGAGCTGCTTCAACTGCTGTTTTTGACCACGTTATAGTTTGTAGTCCATACATCATGTGTGGTGGCCCCTGCCTTGTGTTGTGTATCCTGGTTTCAAAGTCCTCACTGCATCTATCCCCCTTAAATCTCCTCCAGTCAGTTCTCCCTGAAGCTTATAAATACTGCTTTTTACGCAATATGCATTCCTTTACATGTTCAGGTCACCCTGTTTGTGTGATAGGGAGTGTGCAAGCGGAGCGGCCGTATGTGGATTATCATTTTCACTCCTGGTGAAGACTTCATCACAACACAGCATTTAGACTGTTTTTAAAGTTAGACACTATTTATATATGTAAATCGTGAGATGGAAGGAATCTTTTTTTTTTTTTTTTTTGCTTATGCCAAAAATAACAAGGGGCCTGGACGATGATCAGAGTGCAGTTCGAGCACTTAAAAGGTGAGTCGTCTTGTGTCTTTCTTTGGACACTTAAAGCACGTTCTTTGAGACTTTCTTGCCCGGCCATCCAGACAAAAAAAGAACAATGCAGTCAAACCGCAGCCTGTCTTGAGCAGTTGTTCCACGGCGGACTTGAGTTTCAGCTGCTGCCGGTTTGCTCGAATATGTCACTGCATGTTAGGGATGAAGGTGTCTCCTGATTCAGAAAAACAATGTTTTAATATGTCTCCTGGTTTTGAAAACAAGTGTCTCTCAATTGAAGCATTTTGGAGGAGTTGGACAAAAAAACATGTTTGGAATTTTAGCTTAACTTTAGGAGTGCAGTGGACCCTTGGAGCTTGAAAGCTGTTCAGTTAGGGATGGGCATTGGACTTTGAGGAAAATGACCACGCTCCATTAAATATTGCTGTATCAATTTTACTTGACCGTAAATACTTTCTGCAACTATTTTTAATAGGGATGGGCAAGTACCAATACCAGGTGTCGGTTGGGCTGATATTGGGTTATTGTGAAAAATGTCGATACCATCCACTGATACTTAAGGCAAAAAAATAAAATAAAATCATGGGCATGGAATAAGTCTTCCTCGCCAGTGGTTGGTGCTACACATCGGTGAATCATCATGTGTGTCAGAAAGAAAGAATATTCAATGCTCAGAATTATCCGTCATTGTTTCAATTAAATATAGTATGTATCATAAGTACTCGTGGTTTCGGTAATTGGTAAGGGTGAGTACTCAAGAGTGATTATGTGTACTGGTTTAAGTCTAAAAAAAATTGACATTGAACGTGCGAGCACCAGTTGTTAGAGGCCCTGCAGAGGCTGCAAAATCAGGTGACAGTTTCTGAGCAATTTCCTCATTGAGACTGATGACAGCCAGACCACTTCAACGCTCCTGGCAAATTGATGAGCGCAGGAATGTTTTAATGAGCTTCAGTTTTGAGAAGCTTTGCTCAGCTGAGGAAACTGTGACAGGGATAGTCAGTGCAATCCTAAAAGCAATCCACAGATGAAGATATACCTCTTGAAGCTGATTTTCATCAAGAAATCTCCGTATTTCCAAGGCAGATAAGCTGTTGGTGGTGGTAGCTGAGGAAGGTTGATGATCTCCTGCATCCTCTCAGCTCCATTATCATCAAGCGTCTTGTGTACTTCACGGCAGTGGTTTTTGAAGTCGACCTTGGACATTCTGTTCACTTTGCTGAAATCAAGCAGCACTCCATAGCTTTCTTTGACTTGATTCATGGCCTCAAACCTCTCCTGCAGTGAAAGTAAAGCAGAGTCCACAACACAGTTGATATATGTGACCTCAAGCTTTTTAAGGTCGTCATTAAAGGGCTCATCGACAGCTTCGTATGCAAACTGCCTTTTTGAACTCCTGCGTCTCTTCTCCTTAAGCTCTGGTTCTATATTCGGGGCGTCAGAGTTCCTTCGCAATTGACACAGCCTCGTCAAAACCAGATTGTCTGTCTTTGGGGAGGTTGATTTTGGTAGTCAATAAGCCTGACAGCAATATCAAGTTGCATGGAACTGGAGTGAAATAGCTTATTCACCTGGCTTGCAAATCAAAATCGGATTGAGGCTACTTCCTCAGCAAGAGCTTGAGCCTCCACTTTTGCCACTGGATCACTGACAGCTTCTCTGGCCTCCAGGAGGGCATCTGTCACTTCTTTTGTTTGATTCCGGGCAGCTGTTAGACTTTGGCGCCTGCTCTCCCATCTTACATTCCTCCTAGGATTTCAGTGTCAGTTTGTCATGTTTTGTCAAAATGGCGCATTGCTGGGTTGCACCTGAGAAGAAATTAAATAGCTTCTGCAAATACCAAAGTAGCCAGTGGCATCCTGAGAGGACTTGGCCGCATCAGCTATGACAAGATTCATTGTGTCAGCTTCACGAGGTACAAACGAAGCTCTTGGATTTACCTGTCGCAGTCTTGCCTGAACACCTTGCCTCTTTCCCTTGATGTTGGGCCCATTGTCATAGGCCTGTCCTCAATGTCTGTCAAATGCAAATACCAAGCTCCTTCAGCATTAGACAGTTTAAGGCAGGGGTGGGCAAACTTTTTGGCTCGGGGGCCGCATTGACTTTTAAAATTTGACAGAAGTCCGGGTCAGCACGAGCTATGGTACATTAAAAAAAACAAACAAAAAACTGCATTTGTTGACAGTACATATCAAACATCAACAGAACAAAAGCCTCAAAGTACTGTATTAATATACTTTTTTAAATGAGAACAGTGTTGTTGATCACCTATTTTAGCCAGTGCATTGCTGCAGATAGGTTGTGATCAGACCAGTAGACGTAGAGCGATACAGAGGTCCGTAGGTGGTAGATAAGATCTCTTCCCCCGCCCCGCCCCCGTGCTCTGCAACTTCAAGCCAATGCGCCCCCTGTCGTTGAAATGCCTGTCATTGCAAGTCCAAATGACATGAATGCAATCATTCACATCGAACCTTAATTGTGTACCAACCTTCGGCGGGCCGAATTTAAAAAGACCAATGGGCCGGATCCGGCCCGCGGTCCGTAGTTTGCCCACCTCTGGTTTAAAGCCAGTAGTTTCTTCCACATCAGTATATCCTAGAACATATTCTTTAACGTCTGGTTGTAGCTGGTAACGTACAATGCGCACTACGACTGACATCCATCCCTTCCTTATGACTCACATCTGGAATACAGTCAAGAATGATCAAGAAGTACTTTTCTACCTGGATATGTCTCACAATGGTGCGTAATGTTTCTGAAGAGATTATCTGAATTAGTTTGGTGTGTCGGTGGTGGACTTTCATGTTTTATTTTGGCCAAGTGCTTCTCCATAGCGGGGTCATGAAGTATGTTGCCATAAATTGTACCTCCTTCAAGAAGTTCCCATCGTCTGGCTCTTACAAACGGTCAAAAGAGCTCCTAAATGACAAATTCATTGAGAGAGTGATTGGGAGCAAGCGTTTGCCAACTTTTCCTTTCCGCCTCCAATAATGCTAACTCCTGTAGATCTATTGCTTGCCCTTTTTTAAGATGTGTGTCACGTTCTCTCCATTTCAGCAGGCTCTGTGTATGGTCTTGGCTACACTCATGAGCCCTCAAAATTGCTGCTGATGTCAGACCAAGCATCGTTGCCTTCTGCAGTCAGCTTTGTATCCTTTCTGCTAAAAAGCTGACATGCAACACAGCATTGTTCTGTGGAGGTGCAGGGTACACTTCCCACAACTTCTGTTAACCTTCCCTTTCTCCATTTGAAAGAATTTTGAACTGGAGTCTGGTCTGAAATGCTCTTCCATCGGGCCCCTTTGGAAAATCAACATCGGGGCTGAATTTGAAAGAACTCCTGCGCACGATTTCCACACGCTCCGCATTTAAAATGTGTGCTGGCCATAGAGCTGGATCAGTTGGAGGGGGCACGCATGTCTCTAAAATGTCACATGATGAGGCCTCTCAGTGACAGGACTCACTTTGCCCTCAGAAGTGGTGGTTTGCATGATGCGCTGAACTGGTAGATGGTTGTTGGTCAGGGCTGGGTGCTGCTGCAAAGTCTCTAGACCTGCTTCTGGATGACTCATCTTAACTACTTGTGGTGGATGGTTGATCATCTGAAACTTTCACTTGGCCTTGAGTTCCTCCTTGAACATATTGAGGGATCGATCCTCTATTCAGAAATCAGAATTCAGAAAAGACAAAATGTTCAGGGATTCTACAGAGAAATATAGTTTTGAACCATGGCAGAAACATTTCTAAACTTAATTATGGTATTATGTCGGCCTATTTTTAAAACACAGATACCTGAAATTTTTAATATTCTACCTCTTTTCAGACAATCACATTATTTAAGTGCATATAAACGCGTCAAATTACATTCTTGCCATTACCTGATTATTCCCAGTTATTGGATTATTGTGGTCATGTAAACATAGCTCTTATAAAATAAACAAACACGTGTTATTTAAAACATTGTCTTACCTGTAAGTGAGACGCGAACATCATGTCGCGGGTTTTTGTCTTTTCCGCCCCGACTCTTGATGCCGTTTCGATGACATGTCCAGATATCTAAGAATATACTTCTGCCAAACTTGAATTTGATTGAAAACTTGATTGAAGCATAATGGAGCAAAGTACTAGGGAAGGTAGACCGACGAGAGGGCCACACAGAAGAGTCTTGTTATTTTTGTATTACATACTGATATTTAGTAACATGCTTTACATATTTTAAATATATACAGTTATTATTATAAGTACTTTTTTTTTTTTAATGCCCTACGTGCAGTGATAAGCTTATGCGGAGTGCCGGTTCTTCCGTGAACTGGTTGCCAGCCGATCAAAGGGCACACAGAGACGAAGAACCATTCGCGCTCAAAATCACACCGAGGGACGATTTAGACTCTAAATCGGAACACTCTAAATTTTAGAGTGTTCCGTTAACCTGCCATGTGTGTTTATATAAATAATATCACAAGGCCGCCAGTTACCCATCCCTGTGTTTGGCTTTTTTGTCTTCATGACAATTGTCGTAACTGAATCAATGGGTTCTCAGCTGTCTGCAGCCAAGTATAACACTGCATTTTGTCTCCTTTTTTCCCCAAAATGTAGTTCATCAGCAATTAATCCGACACAATTATCAATTTCGTCAACCATCAGTTAATCCACTAATTTGTTTTAATGCCCATCCCTAAATTAAAACTTGAAATGTGTGACTTCCATCCATCTGTTTTCAATACGGCTTATCAGCATTAGGAGCCCAGGTGAGCTGGAGCCCCTCCTGGCTGTCTTTGGACGAGAGGCGACCTACACCGAGCACTGGTTGCAAACCATTTGCAGAAATATGAGACTTAAAGACCATATTTCAGGACGTTTTTAGGCTGAAGGTGTTCAGAGGGTCCACTGCACAGAGAGAACTGGGAAACCTGCAAGCAGCTGGTCAGCAACCTAACACATTGAGTGTTAGGTTGCTGACCCTTGCACTTGAAATATCAGTTTTCCTCATGAATGTAGAGCATTACGTGACGTTACATTTCTGGGTGTTGGACACATTGCAGTCCTTTGCTCATATTCGCCTTTGCCGCCATCAAGCTAACCTCTTCCTTTCACCCGCATGTCTTGTAACTTCTATCTTGGACTCCCAGACATCTGCGTTCCAAGCGTCTTTCGCTCTCCAATCACTGCTGACAACAAAGGCCATCTTTTGGCGCGCGCGGTCCTGTGGACAGGTGACCCACTTTTATTTCACTCGGTTGGGAAGTCCGAATGAATTCAGACAGATTTTTCTACTTATGTCAGCGGTGTCCAAACTATGGGCCGGGGGCCATTTGCAGCCCGCCATCCATTTTTTTTAGCGGCACGTGGCATGCACTAAAATTAACTTCTGACAGGGAACTTGTCTTCATAGCACTGTGGAGAATAAAGATACGCTTAGTAAAGATTGCGTTTGTATTGTTTCTGAACGTGGAGATGGGATTCCACTGCTGCTCGTGGAGGGGTGGATGGATATATTCAAGAGGGATTATAGGGCCACAGGCCACGCCAAAAACAAAAACTAAACATCCTCAGCTATTTGCCTATTTGCTATTTTACCTTTAGCAGAAAGCCTTCATGCAGCACTCTTTAAAAATAATTATATAAAGAATGTATATTTGATGGATTGATTTTGTTGAACTGTGTTTATTAAGTTAAAGTCAAAAAATTTGAAAGTGGCTCTTGCATCTATTTCGGTGGAAAATGTTTGGACACCCCTGACTTATATAAATGTACCAAACGAGGATGACCTCGAAGGATGTTTCCCAGTTATGCTTGCTTCAAGTTCATAGAAGAGCTTTTAAAACAAAGGATTCAATTTACCTTCTCCCCATTGAACAGGACTTCCCAGGAAGTGCAGAGTACATGGCGTCCCAAAAGTCACTAACTGACGCGCCATTAGATTTGATGTGGGTCACAGGAACAACTGGGTCATTTATTTATTTAAATAAATGAATGAACAACAGGGGCGGCCCGGTAGTCCAGGTTCGATTCCAGCTCCGGCCTCCCTGTGTGGAGTTTGCATGTTCTCCCCGGGCTTGCGTGGGTTTTCTCCGGGTGCTCCGGTTTCCTCCCACGTTCCAAAAACATGCATGGCAGGCTGATTGAACACTCTAAATTGTCCCTAGGTGTGAGTGTGAGCGCGCATGGTTTTTCGTCTCTGTGTGCCCTGCGATTGGCTGGCAACTGATTCAGGGTTGTAGGCGGGTGCCCCGCCTACTGCCCGAAGACGGCTGGGATAGGCTCCAGCACCCCCCGCGACCCTAGTGAGGATCTAGCGGTTCGGAAAATGGATGGATGAATGAACAACAATGACAGACTCCCTTCTGTTGGTGAAGTTGGGTTGAGAGAGACGATGTAAAAAAATTCATCAAATTGATTTCCTCTTCTAACAAGAAGCTGCCCAGTCTATCAAACATACTCCTCATTTTATGAAGTAAGCTCTTGTGTCTCTCCTGTGTTATGCAGTATTTTATTTATTTGCTCTGATTTCTGTTTTTATTATTTACCAAGTGATTTCTGTGGGAGAATGTGTATGAATCACCGTCATTCCGGATCGGTTTTGTTTCATTTTGTATTTGACTTGCTTTGACAAAAGTGTTCTCTCTAACAAGCGACAAAGGTACAGTTAAGTTATGAACAAAACGTCCGTTCCTATTCTTGAGAGCTTTAATGCAGTAAGAATGCAAGCCCGCTCGTGCAAAAGTCATCAAGACTTAATGGATGTAGCATGCCTTCCCGTCCTTAAGTCATTATCAGCTAACGCTATGGATCAATTCACAATTACGTCATGTGCAAAAAGAACATTGAATGGCAAGTCATTGTAGCGTTCAATAATGATTTGACCTTCGCCAAACTTTTGAGCGTGAATGTAATAAAACGTTGAACCGTTTCGTAAGACGCTCCTAAATACTATAATGAATTCAAAGTATTGGAACATGTATCTGGGCTGTGTATCAGACGCCAATATGTGGGTGTCAAGGCTGCCACACCCTCGTGTTGCGGGCTGTGTTGATTGTGTTTCTGCTCAAGTGCGCTGCATTCAATGGATGGATGGACAAGAAGTCATTTTCAAATGCTCCGGTTTGCCTACAGGGGGGAGGCGGCCTTGTGGTTCACTGTTACAGATCTGAAACTACTGTATTTCTCTCTCCTTCCCAATGACTGACTTGTGTGAGAGGACAGCAGACAGCATGCAGGGATGGAGAGGCACGTGCCAGCGTGTCTGCACACGCGCATGCTGCGGTTTGTCTTGTTCATCTTCCTGTATGAGGTCAGTGTGAGCGTGCAGAGCCCAGCCCGTTCTCAAGCCGATGGATGAAACGAGGCCACTCCTCAAAAAACGGTCGCGGTGTGTCCCGGTGATCAAAAGGGAAAATTCAACAGCGTGGATATTCTGCCTGTATGGGAATCGTGACTCTCCCGATCCAAACGTGTTTGATGTCCGTTTGTATGCTTTTTGTGTCCATTCAGAGCTGCGCGAAGAAAGTAATTTATATATATTTTTCAAGAGAATGGACACCGTAGCTCACTATCGAAGACAGGACCGTGGCCAATAAACGGTGTCGTCCAGTTGTAATCGTCAACACCCGCACTCACTGCCTTAAAACATGCACAGGTTTGGCTTCATGGCTCCAACTCCAAAACCACACGAGGCTTTTAAAGAGGACTGTGTAAACTACAGCAAACCCTTGTCAGTTTGTACAAATGTACCAAGTGGAAGAAAATATTTATTACATGCATTGAAATAAATTGTTTACTTCTTGAATGTTAACTGTTTATGTAGAAAAGTTTAGATGTATTAAAAGTGCAAAAAAAAATGCATTTGTGTTTCCTCCTAACACTCCTCCACCCCCTTTTTTAGTTGCCATTCCATTTTCACGGCTCAGATGAATTTGGCCCTGACATAAATACAACCACGATTTCCATGTATAAAAACTTGGATCTGAATGGCGCTTCCATGCTTGCCGCATGACGTTTCACGCTTTGGATCATCAACTATTCCTTACCTTTCCCATACATTTTTGTTTCCATAATTCTGATTCAAGTTGGTTTAGGCAAAGTCCAAACGGACATTTCGAATGTTACTAATGCAGTCATGACTGTTAACACATCCGCCTTACAGTTTTGTGTTCAAAACTCAGCTCTGGTCTTTTATGTACGGTAGTCATCAAGTACAGTCGTACACCTGAAAAAAAGTTGCACTTGAACCCACAATAATCCGACATACAGTCGTCCGTTCTCCCCCGGAAAAAAAAAATCTTTTTGGTCATGTCTGTGCTACTTGACTTCTATTTTGCAATTTGGATGCGGCAAAGAATCTGATTATGTTCTTCCAATAATATTATCGCCACAAAGGACAATGACCTTTAGTTTCCACTTCATAACTACGTGTTGTTGAGACCCATATGTAGCACTCGAGACACATATTTTGCCCACACGTGATCTTTAAAATATTACGAGTCAAGTATCTAAATACTTAGGGTCAAGAAAAATTGAGTCAGTCTACATCAAATGTCTACATTTCCCAGTATGTTGGGGGAGCCTCGACGGGCGATCGCGTTTGATTGTGAGCTAATTGTCCAAAAACTACTTCTGGACTCAAAAGTTGCTCGGAATAAAGTTGACTTGAGTATATTTCACGAAATTCCTCCTCTTGTACTGAACTCTGGGTGACAACAGACAGTCGCTTGGCTCAATTTCAATAACGGTTGCCTGCTTAGCATAATTCCTTGAGCCATTTTTAACTTACTGTCACAATCAATACAAAAATATGTGCAGCACAATTTGCTTGCTAAAAAAAAAACTGTGTGTGTGCGTGCGTGCGTGCGTACCTGCGTGTGCGCGCATGTGTATGTGTTTTCTTTGTCTTTGTAGATTCTCAATCATCCAGTTCATAGTAATCCACAAAGGTCGACTGGGCTACCTGCTAAAAAATACGAAAACACAGACCAACATCGGGTGGCGGCCCGGTGGTCAGCGCGTCGACCTCACAATGCAGAGGTACCGGGTTCAATTCCACCTCTGGCTCCCATGTGTGGAGTTTGCATGTTCTGCCCGGGCCTGCGTGCGTTTTCTCCAGGTACTCCGGTTTCCTCCCACATTCCAAAAACATGCATGGCAGGCTGGTCTGACACTCTAAATTGTCCCGAGATGTGAGTGTGAGCGCAGATGTTGTTGTTTGTCTCTGTGTGCCCTGCGATTGGCTGGCAACCGGTTCAGGGTGTCCCCGCCTCCTGCCCAAAGACAGCTGGGATAGGCTTCAACACCTCCCGCGACCCTTGTGACGATAAGTGGATCGGTAAATGAATGAATGAAAGACCAGCATAGGTTTCCACCAGCATATTCTGGTTTTCTTATCTTTGAAAGACCAGCAGTGACAACGCAACAAAACCAGCATTTTTGTATACTGGTAGGCACCTACACACACACACACACCAAAAAAGATTTTTTCATCTACCTAAGTGCTGGGTTATTTAATATTTTACCCATTTTGGGTTATTTTTGAGCTGGGCCAAAATCTCTCAGTTCATGATTCATTATATAAAGTCCACACACTCCTAGCTGGGAAGGAATTGACAAGATGCAGCTGCATAAGTGTGCACAACTCATACCCGAGATGCTGGGGTGGTTAGAATTGTCCAATCACATTCAAACTCATGTGAATTAAATACGATTCAGCGCACATTTGTCGCCATATTAAGCGTCCCTGTTTAACGCCAAATAAGACGAGCTGTTCTAACAGGCTTATCCTGATATTTTTGTAGTCACATTTGTCAGCAAAAAGCCCTTCCACAGCATCACTGCAATCTCCTTGTTCAAAGGTATCAGTCAGGAGCAGAGTACAAAAGTATTTCCGAGCATGAAATACACCATGGAACACGGTGATGACAATCATGAAATGGAGAAAATATGACTCTACGGTGAAATTATCAAGAACTGGACGTTCTGCCAAAATTGATCAAAAGACGAGAGGAAAAAGAGGTCAAGGAGGCTGCCAAGAAGGTGACGGCAACATTGAAGAAGCTGCAGAAATCTCTGGCAAGTACTTACTGGCTGTTCATTACATGTAACAACAATCTCCTGTCTTCCTTGTGTCTGTATGTCTGGGCTGTTGGTTAGTATTGCAAGAAGCCTCATATTACAAAGGAAAAAATGCTTCTTTTTGAAATTTCCCAAACATATACGGGAAAAGTTGAACTACTGGGTCCGAATTCTAAAAGGTAATCCGGCTTGAACACAACACTACTCATCTGCAAAAGAACACCATACCTACAGCGAAGGATGGTTTTTTTTTTTTTTTGCTTTGTATTCTATGTGCTGTTATTTCTATCTGACTCTATTAACAATATGAAACTAACACATTGTGGTGTTTTTTTGTTTTTGAGTGCTGGACATTTCAGTTCATTTAGTTGGAAATGTGTTTAGGTGCCGCTCTCCAGTATACCCATACTGTGAACTATGATGATGATGATGCTGATGATGTTTGGGGGTTGGGGGTGTGGGGGGGATAAAGGCTGCGGAGTGCGGACGGCTTAAAAGAGCAGCCCGTGCGCGCGTTGGAGCCGCGATCGAGCCATGAGCGAGATCAACAACTACACCGTTTGGTCCAACAGCTCCAGTTTTATTAACCTGGACGACATCGACGTCTCCGCGGACGAAAGCCCCGTTCTCAGAGTCCTCATCTGTTCGGTTTATTCCCTGGTGTGCGCCGCGGGTCTCGTGGGCAACCTTCTGGTCTTCTTCCTCCTGGGGAGCAAGCACGAGCGCAAAACGTCCCGGATGAACTTTTTCGTGCTCAACTTGGCGCTGACGGACCTGCAGTTCGTGCTGACGCTGCCCTTCTGGGCCGTGGACACGGTGCTGGACTTCAGCTGGCCCTTTGGAGGCATCATGTGCAAAGTGGTGCTGTCCGTCACGGTGCTCAACATGTACGCCAGCGTCTTCTTCCTCACGGCCATGAGCGTCACCAGATACTTGTCGCTCACGTCGGCCCTCAAGCGCACGGACGCGCAAAAACCCCGGACCGACAAATGGACCTGCGCCGCCATTTGGGTCCTCGCTACCATGGCCACTTTACCCACGTCGATTTTCTCCACCGTGAGCAACGTGAGCGGAGAAAACCTGTGTTTGCTCAAGTTCCCCGGCGGACAGGATTGGCTGGCGGTGTACCAAATCCACAAGATTCTCGTCGGATTCGTGGTGCCCATTTCGGTGGTGTCGGTCAGCTACGTCAAGCTTCTGCGCGTCATCCGCATCAGGAGCATGAAGACCAGCTACCCCGAAAGGAGATCGCGAGTCACCAAATCCGTCACCATAGTCGTGCTCTCCTTCTTCCTCTGCTGGATGCCCAACCACGCCGTCACTCTGTGGAGCGTTCTGGTCAAACTGAACGTGGCCAACTGGGACAGAAGCTATTACGTGGCGCACACGTACGTGTTCCCACTCACCGTGTGTTTGGCCCACGCCAACAGCTGCCTCAACCCCGTCCTATATTGCCTCATGAGACCCGATTTTAGGACCAAACTCAGGCTCCTTATCCGCAGGGGGCGCGCGTCAGACGTTTAGCTTCTTTTTTTTAAAGCTTTGGGGCTGTGCGTATATTACGCGCGGCTCCGGCGCGTTTATCACCCATCTATGAATGTTTCAGCAAGCTGTTGCGAGTGACTGGCTCCCGCTTTAATGGACTGACTCGGTGGCGTTTTTAGATGTGGGAAAAAAGCCTTGCAAATACCACGAATGTGAGGAAAAACACATTGCTTTCTCAGGCTTTTTGCAGTTTTTGCTGTGGGTAGATTGTAGGTCTATTTGTGAGCCCAGCTGTCTTCGGGCAGTAGGCGGGGGGACACCCTGAACTGGTTGCCAGCCAATCGCAGGGCTGGCGCTCTCTCTCTCTCTCTCTCTCTCTCTCTCTCTCTCTCTCTCTCTCTCTCTCTCCATCTATCCATCTATCCATCTATCCATCCATCCATCCATGTATGTGTGTGTGTGTTTTGGGGGGGTTCGCCCGTCAACCTCACAGTGCAGAGGTGCAGGGTTCAATTCCAGCTCCGGCCTCCCTGTGTGGAGTTTGCATGTTCTCCCCGGTTTTGTGTGGGTTTTCTCCGAGTACTCCGGTTTTCTCCCACGTTCCAAAAACATGCATGGCAGATGATTGAACACTCTAAATTGTCCCTAGGTGTGTGTGTGTGTGAGAGCGCGGATGGATGTTCGTCTCGGTGTGCCCTGCGATTGGCTGGTAACCGTTTCGAGATGTCCCCCGCCTATATAAATCAGCATGTATTGTATTGTATTGTGTACTGCCCGAAGACGGCTGGGATAGGCTCCAGCACCCACCGCCACCCGAATAAAGCAGATCAGAAAATGGATGGATGGATATGTGTGTGTGTGTGTGTGTGTGTGTGTGTGTGTATGTGTGAATGGCAAAAGTAACACCATTTGTCCTACATGAAATGATGAAAGATATCTGTAATACAGTATTAACTCGGTAAAATTGAATTATAGGTATCCATCCCTGTGTGGCATTTCGACGACTGTACCTACTCAGTGTATTCTATTTGTATGTCTGGAATGAAAGTTCCAATCGTTCAAATTGTACAGTGATTGTGACTAGTCAGAAAGACTTTGTTGATATCGACAAAGTTATTTGGGATTGTCAAAGTTAGCTTTTCAACTTTTAACTCCCCTTGCAGTATCTCTGTCCGTCAACTGTGTCGCCATCTCAATCCAATTGGACGAGGCCAACCTTCGCCACAGAGCATAGGCTCTGTTCAAGCTCCTGAGAGGGAATTTTCCCTTGCCTCCGTTGCCAACCGCTTGCTCATGTGAGGTACTTGAAATCACTTAATTTGCAGTAAATGTGCAATGAGCTATGCCACAGTTTTTTTTTTTGTATGAAATTCATGTTTTGTTGGCTGTTCCTTGAATAAAACAAGTTGGGGTGCAACAGTGAGACAATTTCATTTTAAGATACATTTTATTTTGTTTTCAATTTCAAAGGGTTTGGTGAATGCATGCACGAAAGTTGCGGAGTTCAATTCTATGGGCTTACGACGAACTGAATCTGAATAATATGTTTTTGAATTGGAATTGCTAAACTTCATTGAGTGCCTTGAAAAAGTGATTCGGAATGACTGAGATTTATTTGCATTGTTTATTTTGAGTCTTTACGTTTAAAAAATGAAGTGGAATTGTACAATTTGAATTCCTCACTGAAAATTCCATTCTGTTTATTTTTTCACATTGTGTTTTACAAATACAAATTCAAATCTTTTCCACACCGATTCCGTTCGTACTTAAGGCTGAGCAAATAATTGCAGAACTAAGATCTCCTCTTTGTCCAATCAGCATCTTCCTTTTCAGCGCGTGATACAAGCTCTCCGAAGGGAAGAAAGTGATCTTTGTGGTCCAAGCCATCGGACCAGCGAGGGATCAAGAGGTGCCTCCTTTAAAATTTAGGAAAGGACAGTGTATATTTGGCAATGTATCAAAAGGAAGCTCCGTCGTCAGTATGTCTCGATTTCCGTTTTTTTCTTCCCAAACCATAACGCCCAAGCAGCACTAAATTCCATTTCTAAGCGTTACTGACACCCAGCGGTAAAAACAACGCACAGCAGGTACCGACAGACAAATTGTTATTTAAACAGCGGTTTCACAACAGCTGCAGCTGCATACCTGTCAACTCATACGGTTTAGCCATAGTTCATACGGATTTTGTGGTGAATCTTACGTCTATGGCCGTATCATACGGATTCTGAAAATTTGGTGAAAAAAGTAACGCAGGAATACAACTCTGAACACAGTAATGCCACTAAGTAGAATGATGATTAGACATTAACCAGACATTGTATTATGGAGATCTACAATAAATATCATTGAAAATTTCGTGGGGGTTTTTTCTGCCGTTATTTTGACATATAAAATCCTTTGGTATGTTATAAGGATTTTTTTCTCTTTATAAGGAATTTTTTGGTAGTTTATACTGGTTGGCGCTCCGAAAAGTTGACAGGTATGCAGCTGTAACAAAGCACTTTACACAACAGTTAACATAATCATAAAATAACAAAATATGGTAATATAACAGGGCGGCCCGGTAGTCCAGTGGTTAGCACGTCGGCTTCACAGTGCAGAGGTACCGGGTTCGATTCCAGCTCCGGCCTCCCTGTGTGGAGTTTGCATGTTCTCCCCGGGCCTGCGTGGGTTTTCTCCGGGTACTCCGGTTTCCTCCCACATTCCAAAAAAACATGCATGGCAGGCTGATTGGACACTCTAAATTGTCCCTAGGTGTGAGTGTGGGCGTGGATGGTTGTTCGTCTCTGTGTGCCCTGCGATTGGCTGGCAACTGATTCAGGGTGTCCCCCGCCTACTGCCCGAAGACGGCTGGGATAGGCTCCAGCACCCCCCGCGACCCTAGTGAGGATCAAGCGGTTCGGAAAATGGATGGATGGATGGATGGTAATATAACAAAACACATAAGACATGGATGGTCATGCAACCATAACCATATACCAGCATACAGCTTGTTGTTTGAGGCAGTTCTAGATGAAAGGGGAGAGAATCTAAGAGTCCTTTCACCAGTCAATCAGGACGTCATGTCTGTTTCAAGCTACGTTTGAAAGTAAACAAGAAGCTGTAGCGTTCATTGACGAAAAAAAAAATCATACATTTGCTTTAAAATAAAACTGCAGGAAAAAAATGCATGTATGCAAGTGTATTGTTTATGCCTTGTTATGGTAAATTGTTACCAATTCAGCATGTTTGCCAAATTTTAGTGAAATAAATTCCAGCTCTCTTCAGGTTGTATATTTAGATATTTCTTGATATTGCTTCAAAGTGAGAGTCAATGGAAGGATGTTTCCAAGTAGGTCAAAGAAGTAGTATTGTTTGGACAGGCAACAGGTGTTGGCAAAGAATTTCCTTTTTTTTATGTCCTCAAATTGATACTTTTGGAAGCAGCAGGGGTTGAGCCATTTTCTTCCAAAGTGGCAGGGAAACATTGTTCCAGATTAAGACAACATTTATAAGCAAGTAATCGTCCTTTCGCATTCAGCTGCTCCTCTCTGCAGTAGGCAAAGAACTAAATAACTAAACTGTAAAACTCCAGTTGAGATAAAACACAATAATAGTGGAGCATAAATAGCAATAATAGTAAATGGCCAAGAGGACCACTGAACACACAAAAAAAAAAAAAAAAAATCAGTCTAACCTCGTTCTTGCTGGCAAGTTTATTGCACACAAAAGTGGAAAGGTTTTGAGCCATTTTTGAAATAAAAAATCCATCCATTTTCTGATCAGCTTATCCTCACAAGGGGTGCATTGGGTGCTTGACCCTATCCCAGCAGTCTTTGGGCAGTTGGCGGGGTACGCCCTGAGCTAATCATACTATTAATCTCATTTTCACAAAAAGTATTTAAAAAAAAAAATTAAATAAAGCAGGTAAATCTTTAACCTACGGTGACGCGTAAACTGCGTCACCGGAAGTTGTTAGCGCTCAGCAGTCTGCAATTGCAGCTTGTGATCAGAGCTGTTGCGCAATATCTTTTATTGTTATCATTATAATAATAATAATATAATAATAGATTTTATTTATAAGCGCCTTTCAAGACACCCAAGGACACTTAACAATAACAAAAAACACAAAATAATACGGGTTGAGCAGCGGCAGCCAAAACGCGCCAGCGTTCACTCAACCATTATTCTTATTCAGAGTTTGTTTCGTGTACGATTCACCGAGGGCACGGGCAAAGAATAGGAATCTAGAGTGCCGAGGGACGCACTTTAAAACGGTACGGGTGAGCTACGATAGTTATCAGGTTGCAAAAGTGCGTCGCATGCCTCCGTGTCAGGCTGTTGCTCATCATGGCGTGCGTGTGTATGTGCGTGTGCGTGCGTGTACATGGTAACGGGTCGATCGCGGGAGGTTGGTTGATCGAAAAGTCGATCTTCGGTTCAAAAAGTTTGGGCACCCCTGACATAGACAAACAACTATCCTTACAACATCACATTAACCTGCCATGCATGTTTTTGGAATGGTGGGGTGTACTCTGAGAAAACCCACTAATTGTTAATTCGGCTTTGCTGCTGAATCCGCACTGCTTCCCAGCGCTCTGCTTGATTTTTTATAACGACATGTCCAATTGTTACTTCTGACTCTGTCTTTGGCTGAAGGATACAGTTGACATGAGCCTGCACCATGTGGTCTTTATTTACCTTAAAGCAAACAAAAGATGCAACCAAACCCTTCTTGTTAAACTGGGGGAAAAAGTATGTAGTCAGCCGTCAATTGTGCCAGTTTTCCCACTGACAAAGTGGATTTTTCATCGGATGTGTACCTCAACTATGAGAGATAAAATGAGGGGGGGGGGGAATCTAGAAAATGACATTGTCTGATTTTTAAATAATTTATTTGCAAATGATGGTGGTGATAAGTATTCGGTCACCTACCTACAAGCAAGATTTCAGGCTCTCACAGTCTTGTAACTTCTTGAATAGGCTCCTCTGTCCTCTTGTTACCTGTATTCATGACACTTGTTTGAACTTGTTTATCAGTATAAAAGATGCCTGTCCACAACCTCAAACAGTCACACTCTAAACTTCATTATGGCCAAAACCAGAGAGCTATCAAAAATTATAGACCTGCGCCAGGCTGGGAAGACCGAACCTGCAAAAATAGGTTAGCAGCTTGGTGTGAAGAAATCAACTGTGGGAGCAATTATTCAAAAATGGAAGACATACCAGATTAGCTGATAGTCTCCCTCAATCATTTTTGCGGATTTGGAATGATATGCAGGACAAACATAGTTCTTGAGTAATACAAAGCGTTTTGAGTGAGGACCTTTTTTTTATGTATAAAATGAATTTTTTTTTTCAAATAATGTTGGTTTTCCTTTCAGCATTTTTAGCAGTGCTGTGCTTGAATGGTATTTTTTATGCATGGAAGCGCTTTGCAGTGGAAATAAGAACATCACATTATGTGGTTATATTTTGATTGTTCAAACGCTGTGCCGTTGAAGGTTGGCTCTTTTATACAGGTATTGCAACATATGAAAAATGAAATATGTTCAAATACAGGACTATGACATACATCATCTCAATAAAAAGCAAACATGCACGTGCAGTATTTTTGACTATTTTAAATGGCATTTTGGTCATACATCTGGTTAGGGAGGGCGACATGGGGGTTGAGTGGTGAGCGCATTCCTTCTCACAGTGCAGTTTGATTCCGGATCTTGTCCTCCTGTGTGGAATTTGCATGCTCCCCTGCTGCCTGTGTGGCTTTTCTCCGGGTACCCCAGTTTCCTCCCACATTCCCAAAACCTGCATGGCAGGTTAATGGAACACGCTAAATTGTCTCTGGGTGTGAGTGGTTATTCCTGGTTAAATGTGTGCCCTACGATTGGAGTTTAGGAACATTTTACTTCAGTGTTCAGCTTGTCCAAAGCATTGTTAAAACCTAGAACATAGGTGTCAAACTCAGGTCCTGGAGGGCCGCTGTCCTGCATGTTTTCCAAGTCTCCCTGTTGCAACACACCTGATTCAAATGATCAGATCATCAGCAAGCTCTGCGCAAGCCTGACATTGAACCTGTTTATTTGAATCAGGTGTGTTGCAACAGGGAGACTTGGAAAACATGCAGGGCAGCGGCCCTCCAGGACCTGAGTTTGACACCTATCACCTAGAAGGATAGAGGTGAGCCATCATCAATGCAAAATAAACTCTAATCATCATCATAGACTGTTGTTCAATTCACCAGCACTCATTTTTTTTCAAATTGCAAAAAAGAAAAAAAATAAACATTTCCACAGGATGTTTGATGTAATAAACAAACAAATCAATCTTATATTGGCATCAAGTCTGCACTGACCAAAAGTTTCAGATTTTTCTGCACATTGTGGTTATTCTGTAAACGTTTGAGACAAGGGACAACACAATATAGGCAACGTGAGTGTCAGGGCTCTGGCCGGAATCACAATGTCGGGCTATTGAGTCTGTGATTTACTCAGTCCAAAAACGAGGGCCAAGTCATTGTTACTCTGCAACACAAATCCTTCGCTTCTAGCTTTATTTCCATGGTAACACTGTTGCCATGGGCTCACTGACACATTTCACAGCTGGCAGCATGTGGTGGGACAAAAAAAAAATCAAAATCCGTCTGGACACAACGACTGATTAAGGTCAGTATGCACGCATTGCTTGCACATTACATTTGATACGCTTGATTTTGTTAAGGACTGTGCTTGGATATACGACAATTGGTTACCAGCATAAACTAATCATGGATATTGATCACAAAGGCAGCAAGACAGAATATCCGTTATGTCTGCTAAATCAGGTGATCTGTATTTGAATCAGCAGTGGAGTTTATATGTGCTTCCAGTCCATGTGTGAATTTTCCTCCGACATCACTAAAATTATTTTAGTGTTTATTTATTTTTAATTATTATTTAATTATTTTTCAATGAACCAAAGCAGCATATTTTACTAAAATATGCTGCTTTGGTTCATTGATTTTGACAGTTTTACTTGACCATTATTATGAAGAAGACATGCTACATTTTCTCCTGCACATTGAACTAAATTCTCCATGTTACTTGTATTTTTATCTACAGGTATTTATTATTGCTTGCAAATGTTATTTTGGTTCATCAGAGACGTTTGTCACAAGTCTGTTTCACCGATCCAATGCAACTACCAGGAATGTTTGACTGCATTTGACCAATCAAACGGAGCCAGCTAGTCACATGAGCACACACAAAGAAGCAAAATGAAACATGGCGGGAAACTACAGTATTTCTACATGACAGATAATCTGCTGATCAACCATGACCCAAGTGAGGAGAAGGCAGCAAAATGGATAGAAAATGATAAAGAATTCTCAGCCTCTATTTGCAAAATGTAATGCTCTGTGGACTAAAACCAGCAGATCAACTACAGCACGTGAATGCAAACTGGGATTTATGCACATTTAAAAGGAGCACAGTGAGAGAGCTAGCAGCAATATATGTATGCACAGCACTGAAGATCAAGAGCACAGCACTGAAGATCAAGATCTAAGTTTGCAGAACTCAATGTTTTTTTGGTAATCAACCAGTTAACAGTATTGTTGACCGATGTGGGTGAATCCACTTGTCCATCTGAAATATAATAAAATGTATGTAAAAATCTGTGGTTCCCCTATTTTGCTATTTTATGTGAGTAAACAAGTTAATTCAAGACTCTTTTATTATGGCTGAAATTGCTCTAGTTCGTGTTATTTAATAAAACATATTGATTTAAAGTTACATTTTTATTTATGTTTTTGTATTTGACATTCATGCACCAAGAAATAAATAATTTTGTAGTTTTGTTGCCGAATATTTACTCTTGCCAAAGTAATTATTTAGAGGACTCCTTTTTGTTCTTTTCATCTGAGTCACTCGAAATGAACAAAAATCTTGAGGAAAATGAGGCTACTCTGCCCACCTCCTCTCAACCTCATGTTGTCTGTTGTGACACCATACAAATCGTAAAATAACAAATTGATTCATTATATTAAATTCGTACTGATATATTTAGAAATGTTTTGTGTTTTTTTCAGGTGTTTCGGTTTCAGGTAAGATAAACGTCACCCCTCCTTGTCCCAGGATGTCTCCAACTTCTCCCGTCGATACTACAAGGAAGTCCCGCCTTATAACGCCGTCGATTGGATAAAAGATAAACCATCCCGCTAATACTTGCTTCTGATTGGCTACAGCGGCTCCTTCTCCTCTGTGATCAGGCTTTGCGGTTAGGAGTCAGGTGGAACTCACCCCGTAGAACAACAGGACTAAAACTTCATATTAGTCCACGGGAAGTTGTTTTTCTTCTACTCATGACCTGTTGATGGTTTTATCAGAGAAAGAAGGAAATTGACAAACCATCAATTCGAAATGAAGAGTCTGAAATACCGGCTGAAAAAGCACGAAGTTAACATCACTGTAAGTGGATTTATGTTGTTTCTGACGACTGCGACTGCGTTTGTGATAGCTGATTTAGCTTTAGCTGTGTGGTCGTGAACGACGTTCATCACAAGTGTAGTTTGACCTCTTCTCAGCCATCACGTCTTGTTCCTACTTTGTTCTCCGGTTGAAAACTATAGTAAACCTGTGGAGCACCTGTGGATGTTTGGAGCCTCGCTGTGTACGTTTCCAACTGCCACCTCAAAATATACACCCAAACTTGACTGACCGGTGCTTTCTATTTCTAAGTGCCTGTTTTGTTTTGTTTTGTTTTGTTTTCACCGGGAACACGCTAGCCCGATTTATATGCGCGTTCTGAAGCTTTAATTCTCACAATGTCCTGCTGTGCGGGCCAGATTCAAGGTATTTTCCGACAGGAGGGTGCGTCTGTCCGATACTACAGTAATACAGTACATTAGAAATGACTTGCATTCTAAATCATATGTTGAATAAATCCTGACCTGACAAGAATGTTGTTGAACAATGTGGCCAAGATGACATCATACAATTATTTGTTGATCTTAGTGTTCAAAACTGAAAGGCATCAAAGCCTTTCATTAAATTTTCCACGCTCTACACATGATAGAAAACCATGTTGCATTTGTATTTAATGCGTTTTTTATTTATTAAAAAAAAAACGAGGGATCGACATTGAAACCTCCAACACAGAAGTCAAAGTTGCCCCAGAAGTGGTTGGTAGAAAAATCAAAGAAAACAAAACATGGGTTGTGTTACATTAAAAAAGAATACTGTGAGACTTCACGTCAATGAGCAAGACTGTAGACCAGGGATGTCAATATTTTAGGCCTCAGCGGACTGTTTATAACAATGAAACCGCACTTGTATAATCGTTTTGGTATATATTTTTCTTTTAAGTCATTTTTCACTTCACTTTAATTACAGTAAAGTCAGAAAATGTAAAACCAGCTGCTATGTTTTGTGTAGACAAGAACACATTCATTAACATTTTAAATAAAACATCAACAGACTAAATATATTTCTTTTTTCGGAAAGTGTGACATGAATACCTACATTTTAGTAAATAAAGGATACAGAGCAATACAACAGTAACCATCTGATCGGTGAGATATATGCGTCAAAAACAATAACAGCAGTTAATAATGGAATTTGTGATTGCTTTGCCGCCATATGAAAACCTGAAAGAGGCTGTTTGAATGTCACTACAAGTTGACGTTATGCCATTATGATATCGCTAACCATAAAATATGCTAGCTAGGAGCTAAGCTGCATTGCCTTCGTTTCCAAACTAGGTGAGTGGCTTGAGCAGGTTTGGACAAATGGCAGTAGCCCTTACATTATATGTTTACAAAATTTGCTTGGAGACGTTATCAGCTCACGACCTTGTGAAGAAAAGCGGTTCAGATGGTGGATGGATGGACAGACGTTATCAGCCTTGAAAGAGTTCAACCGAAGTCGCCACAAGAGCCTTGATCTAAAAAAATACACAAACAGGGATTTTCTTTTTTTCCACAACAACCCTTGACAGTTTGAAGTGAATAAAGAGTTACTAAATTTGTTGAGTGGATTTTACTAAATGGCGGCCAGGCCTTCCTGTGTGTGGAGTTTGCATGTTCTGCGTGGGTTTTCTCCGGGTAGTCTGGTTTCCTCTCACATTCCAAAAACATGCATGGCAGGCTGATTGAACACTCTAAATTGTCCCTCGGTGTGAGTGTGAGTGCGGATGGTTGTTTGTTTCTGTGTGCCCTGCGATTGGCTGGCAACCGGTTCAGGGTGTCCCCCGCCTACTGCCCGAAGACAGCTGGGATAGGCTCCAGCACCCACCGCGACTCTTGTGAGGATAAGCGGATCGGTAAATGAATAGATTGATTTGACTAAACTTAATGGTGTTACAAACGCGTATGAAGACTTCATTGGTTAATCAACTATGACAGATGCCAGCTATATGGTGTTGACTGAAATTGAGGTCATAGTGCTCCGAGGTTGAGTTTGCAAATATCACCTCCGATCATTCTGCTTCATTCTTATTCCATACATCCAGTACTAATCAGAATACCCTGTTTAGGCTAGTGGGGCTAAATAGAATTTATTGAAAATACAGTATATATTTTTGTTTGACTTGCCCTTTAAAACTGAGCAACCTATTAGTTCCCTTTTTAATACAATCAACAGTTTTTATTTCTCAATTCACATGATACATACTGCATAACAGCCAACTGTTTTATTGTCCGCAGTAAGGGTGGACAATATATATCTTCATCATGATTGTCATCACTGTTGCTTTCACAATGTGCAAAATTATATTATCGAGTATTCATTCTGCATTGAAAAGGAAAGATGAATGAGTCCATTGATGACTGCAAAGTTTGAGGAAGTGTTGAAATCCTCAATCAGTGTGCATAGACTGCAAAAGACGAGGAAGTGATAAACTTTTATTCTGTGAATCAGCGGGCAGGATCCAGTCACATGACTCTGATACGAGCAGAGCAAACGTGTTTCAAATGTGACAACGGCTATGCAGCTTTTTTAATGCAGTGTGAACAGTACAATTCCATTTTTTTTTCCAAATCCGACCTTTTGCCCAGGCCACTGATGAATGATGGACTGGCAACATTTTGTAAATTGCCTACCTCTGCAAATAAACCTGCCTTAGCGATGGGCCCCTTGTAAGTAATCTACCAGCCATCCTCTTGGATCAGGGTTAAAAAATTCATCAATCTAATTTACAATAATGTTTTCAAACAATGTCTGAAACGGTGAATGTTTAGCTTACAACGTTTTTTGGAAAAGGTTAACATACAGGAATGCCTTGAAATAGCATTTCTAAAGCACTGCGTAATATTGCATTAAAATTTGTTTAGACAAACATTTATGTTCACAGTGCGAGCCTTGTGAGGATAAGCGGTTCGGATAATGAATGGATGGATGAATGGATGTTAGAAGATCTTGGCCTTAATGTGAGGTGCAGGTTGTTTTCATGCCAAAGCGGAAAAACAAATGCTGATAAACACCAGCCAAATTCAAGATGTATGACTTCATTAGGCTGTATTTAATTTGAAACAAGTGGTTTCATTTATTGATGATTGTTTTTTTTTCTTTGTCTTTTTTTTTTTAACTAAATAGTGACTGTAACATAAGTGTTCACTAGTGATAATTCATTTGGAGCTTTGCTTACATTTGACACGATGATAAATTCTCTTGCAACATCCGAGGTGTAAAGAATGTTGTGTTGGCTATAAAATGTGTAGTTGGGTGACAGTCTGTGTTTTTAGGATTATTGTCTGGCTCCACGGGGGCCAACCATGAGGTCATCTCCGGGTTTACCCGTTTGTTTTCCCATGGTGTGTAGGCCGTGTTTGGAGCTTTTTTTTTTTTACACCAGCCATTTAGACGTGCGTTTTAACATTCTAATCATGAATCTTGTCATGTGCGGATTCTTGTACGCACTAACGAAAACTTGAGAGTGCACCACTGCTCATGGTTGTCGGTATGTGAGAGGGCCTAAGCTTATTGACCCACGGCAGATAATATCAGCGTTGCCAATACGCACGCACACACTGATGCCCATATACCGTATGTATGTAGAGCATTAGGCATGCTCAGCAACAGCAGCAGGAACAGTGCACCCATTTTCTGCTGATGAGCAGCAAACTGTTTTGACTTATCTCAGACTAAGCCTTGTCAAGCTGTGCTCTGGGTGTTGTTTTTCTGTCTTGGTGGATTAAATATACAGGAAAAGGGTGTTCGCTTTATTTCCACCCGACCTTTTTGACAGGTTTGGGCCCTGCCCATACTTGACACGGGCAAGTCTTTGTTGCGCTCCGTGAAGGCATGAGAAAGAAAGTGGTGTTCAATTTTCGATACTTTCTCATCGATTGTGTTCTGCCATTGTAGTCTATAACATGTTATTTGGCATCGGGATCTAGTGTGTTGTGCAAACGTAACATGTATAAAACTGTGCATGTTAGGAGAAAACAAAGTAATGGCATCCTATCCCATGTGCAACATTAAGCCTCTCTCTTTTCAGAAAAAAAACCCCCAAAACGTTTTGCTACCACTGTCTCAAAATGGAAATAAATAGCAAATCAATTTACAGGCCCTATTGTGCATTTTTCCCCCACTAATAAAATGAACCACTGATCTTTGTATTCCTTGTGGAGTTGAGTTTTATTGCCGGAATACTTACTTTACCAGATAGCTTCTCTAATAACTTGGCAGTGTTGGTATATTATTATGTTTCTTAAAACAGTGTGGAGACTTCTCTTAAATGTTAGTTGTTCGTCACAGGTCCCTTGTTTTGAGTTAGACGGGTTTGTACATGCTTGTTCTCAACTGACTTTTTATCTGGTGTCACAGGAATGTCGTAACATAAGAATTAAGGGCTCTCCCTCCTCATCGCCAATGTCTTCCTATGCTGTTTATTTTTGATAAATGCTTATTCCGCCTGTATGAGCATCTTCATAAATTGGGTATCGATTCATGTTTGGGTCTCTTAAAAAAATCTATTCTTGGCATACTCAAATGTTCTTTTTTTTTGTCCAATAAGAAAAGCTCAAATGTGATTGCCTTTTCTTTACCTGAAATTTAAAGATGAATCATTATTATGGTTTCCCTGAGAAGCTTGGCTGAGACTAGGTCATTACATGTTAATTTAACCATGCCCAGTATGCGACGAGTGGCTCTTGATTTCGCGCTTCATATATTTTCTGATGAATTATGTTGCCAGATTACAGGAGGACGTCACAGTTGTAGTTGCATCAAAAAATATTGTGTTATCCACAACATACCCCAGGTTTTGTGTATCTTCCATGCACTTTATACTTATTCTGTGGTGTCTGTTGCATGTTTAAGCGCCACCATAGTGACCAAATGCTCCTCCTAAAGGGAGTGGATTAGCGTTTGTTTTCCAGCATTTTATTAATCTACTAATTTCAATGAATTGTCTGGCCCTATTTTATAGCCTTATGAATGAATGGTGGTGGACTTGGGACATAACCGTTGCATATATATCTTTGCTTCACAGAGATAATTTACATGCCATTTTTGACTGGTGCGATTTGTATACCCAGAGCAAGGTATAGTCAGAAAAATATGGGACTAATAATCAGTCGTGGTTTGGCCCTGAAAAAAAAAATCCTATTGGTCTATCACTATTGAAGATTTATGTGGATTTTAGGTCATTGCTATTTTTCCATAATCTTTTAAGGCCTAAAAGGTGTTAGTTGTATAATCCATTCGGGATAAAGGCAGCTAATAGCTATTCTTTTAGTATTACGGTAGCTTTTGTACAGGTTTAACAATAGTATTCTATTCTTCTCACAGCAGCTGTTCATGAGCAAGATTTATGGCCATCTTGACAGACTGAACAGTTCTATCCACCTTTGCCCAACACCATTATTATGGCTTTATTGCATCTTTAGCGTCTCTTTTTGGACACTGGGCAAAGTTCACACGGCTCGGCCAAATGAAAACCTGATATTCCCCCGGCTGTGTGAACAATTATTCATTGATTTTGAAAACTTGGTCTTTATTCATCTGCTAAAGTCAACTACAGTACTCAAACACGGCGTGTGATGTGTGTGCAGATACAGTCAAACCTCGGTTTTCGAACGTCTCTGTTCTCGACCAAATCGGTTTTCGACCAGAAATTTCGAGTTTTTTATGCCTCGGATGTTGACCGAATTTCGGTTCTCGAACAAACTGAGCGCACTTGGATGCGTCACTTGACTCCTCTCGCCTTCCTTACATGAGGAAGTGACGCTTCTTCGGGTAGACGAGGAAGTGACACTTCCTAGTGTAGCGTTCCAATGTGCACAGACGTGTTCAATAAAGATTATTATTTTATTTTTTTAAAGAGCGTGGTTTCAGTTTTCGAACAGCCTTCTGGAACGGATTATGGTCGAAAACCAAGGTATGACTGTATTTCAACTTGGGCTTTTGCGTAAGAACGTGTAAATCCAAGCACAACTACCTCATGCCGATATACATTCCTGCTCGTTAAACACTTTATTCTTAAACACTGTTCTTTTTGTCAAGTACCAAATGACCTTGTAAATATGTGAAATTCAAGCTTCTTGCATTTTCTTCCCCACTTTGATGCCTTGCAGCTTTGCACACATTGAAGCTTTGAATACGCATTACTAGATACTAGAACTATATGATGGTATATATCACGATGACGACGTATCGTGTCAACTTTCGACCATCATATTGATCGTCATTTTTCACTTGCAGCAAACAATAAGGTCAGAGGAAGCTTGATTTGGTGGGCCAAAGCGGTCACTTCACACAATATTACACCACACAGCTGCCACCAGGTGGCAGACTGAACAACAGTATAGGAGAGTGAATCATATACATGGTCTTCCTAAATTACAAACGTATGGTGCAAAATTAAATCAAATAGTCAATGACAATAAATAACAAGATGGATGAATGCACATATCGAATACTACTACTTTCGGAAAAAGAAACTAAAAACAACAAACCAGTAATTATTACGATACAATACATTGCTATTTACGGTATATCGCACTTTCACAACAGCTGCGGGTGAAACAAAGCACTTTCCAGAGCATTAACATAAAATAAAATATGGTAATGTAAGACACGGACAGTCATGCAATCGTAACCACTTTTTATTACTATTTACAAAAACAAAAACAAAAAAAACCCCTCAAGGCATGCTGGGCACTGCTTCAAATTACACAAGCATAGCACTTTACATTTTGAGCCTCATCAAAACACAATGAAAAACAAATCTGAGAATCACAGATTTTGAAGTTTATCCTAAACGACGACGTGTAAGTGAGTTTTTATTGCCGTGCGTTTTACTGTAATTTTCAATGATTTTAACTTTATTCACTTACGTCCTGTAGAACGCGGCACTAGCTTAAAAGCAGCATCCACTCGACACGACCGAAGAAACATGTTCGCTTCGCCGTTTTCATTCATCAGATTCGAAACGAAGACGTGTAAGTGACTTTTTATTGGCGTGCGTTTTACTGTAATTGCGAACGATTTTAACTTTATTCACTTACGTTGTGTAGATCATGGCATTGAAACGTAGAAGAACTGTAATGACTGGAGCGGAGCGAGTGAAATGCATCCGTTTGAGCGAGGCTGGACACAAAGTTAAAAAGATCCAGCAGACACTTGGAGTCGGAAAGACGCAAATCTACGAAACTTTAAAAAACAAGGCATCGATTCAACTCCTGATGACAAGCAACCATCCAGCAAGGAAGCAATGCAAATGACAACAAAAATCCTTCAGTATGCACAAGAATTACCAGACATCGGTTATCAACGGGACAGTTACTTGCAACTAGCAAGAAAACTGTATGACACGCAGGCAAACATTGTCATAAACCAAAGAATGCATCCAACAAAACAATCCAAAATACACATTTTTTTCCCCAAGACAGAAAAAAATAAACATTAAAATACTGTACGTATTTTACTGTTTTGATTTTTTTTGGATACACCTGTATTGCAGTTTTTGTTATATAAACAGTTTTTGGACAGTATATTTTTGTATTTTATTGATTGTGTTGTTACACGTGCCTTTTGTCAACATACTTGCAGGTTCGTAAAGGACATGTACCATGCTCATTTCTCAAATGAGGAATTTCTGTTATCAGGACAAATTGGACAGCGCAAACACGAGTCCGTACTAGAGACTATTTACTGTATATATCAGTGTTGTGTCCAAGGACCGGCAACCCGAGGCCAAGGCCAAGGCCAAGGCCAAGGACTTGGAAAATTTTCCGGGGCAAGGCCAAGGCCAAGGACTTGAGAAATTTTCCGAGGCCAAGGCCAAGGACCAAGGACTGATTTTGAAACTAAGCCTAGCCGAGGACATGTATAAAACAATGCTATCATACCACTTGGCAGGTCTTCATGATTTGCAACACCCCTCCATCATAACCCTTTGCACTCCCTAACGCTTGAATGAAGTGTTTTTATTCAAAGAGTAGAACAGTCAGGGTACGTGTTATTTATACTGAGAAAAAAAATAAAATCATATGGTATAAATTTATGAATTAATGTTTTAGTGCAGTAGTTTCTTAATATGAAGTAAATCAACACTCAACAGGCATGACGTGGCACGGAACATAAGTTGAGAAATGACTTTGCATAGAAGTCAATCACTGACTGCAGAAAAAGCGGTAATCTCTCAGTGATAATTTTACAGTTTACCGGAAGCGAGTCCCAGGGACTCGCTGATCAGAAAAGTACGAGTGCCATTATGGATTGAGAGAGTCCCAAATTTCGAATTCTGAAAGGGTCTACTTATTCAATTGCATATGATAATAACATAAACAACAACATATACATACAATGATAAACAAATGCTGCAAAAATTTAAATAATTCAGGAACAGGCCTGAGGATTTCGGAAATTCATGGTAACCGTTTTTTGGTTCCGTCGGATTACCCAATGGGAAACCACGATTACAAATGTTAAGTTCCGTAAACGTTCATCATGGGAACCCATTTTTCTATTTTGACTGATATTGATAATCAAGAATTCCGAAACTCAAAAGTATAATGTTTCAAGGGTCAATGTTTGAAAACGATGCATTAACAATGAACATTCCATCAGCAGCTGTGTACTCCAGGTTTATTCCAAAAAATAAATGGATCAAAAACTGGTGTACTCATGTGGCATCATCAGAGTATTTTTTCCAATCTCACACTGCAAAGATTAATTGACTGGTAATCATTAATACAGGTAAGTATTGATGTGGCTTGACATCCTCTTCCCAAGACGATGCATGTGTAATCTACGATCAATTTGATGAAAGAATTTAACACACGTCATCATGAGTTCTACCAACAGTTAACATTAGCATTACTACACCTTGTGACGAATGTTTTATTCATAAAGTTACCATGCTACAACCAGCAAATTATAGAATAACCAATACTGTTTCATAATATTTTTCACAGCGATTAGCCTACAAATCTAATGACCAATTTGCCTCGTAATCGTGCCTCGCGTCGTATTTCGCTCTCGCGTTCTGTGCATACGTCACAGGTGAGTTTAGTGATACGCCCTTTGGACGATTCATACGAAAAATTAGACAAGCATTCCCATTTCTTAAATATCGTAATTAGTAGACCTTGGTGAGTTTTTTTCGCCGCCATCTCAAACTTTCATCCGCGCGATTCCTCAGTTTGCGGACTAAAATAACAACCCGCATGCGCACATAACGTCATCTGTTGTGTCCCCCCCCACCCCCCCAAACACTGAAAACAAAACAAAACGAAAGTAAATTAGAAGAAACACACTCACACACCACATCACATCACAAACACACGTACAGGACGGAAACGACATGCTACCGGTCACGATTGTTACTGTGAAATCCTCAGGCTTGCCGTAGTTTTTTTGTTTGTTTGTTTGTTTTGCCTGAAAAATTTCCTTGCGTCCCAAAAACGCACATTGTTTGGAACTGTGCGTCCCGTGGGAAAATTATGCGTCTAGAACGCGGGACGCAGAGGTAACGAGATGGCTGAATCTCTAACCATTCTCTGAGTACTACTATTATTACTACTACCACTAATACTACATTAATTTAATACCTTCAACTTCACAATAATAATAATAAATAATTAAATCAACCATGATTTTTAAACTATGTATTATCAATATTCATTATTCCAAACATGAGAAAGCATTCAGCAAACATAACTGGAATCGAGCAAAAGGACTCCAAATCCCAACGGCCAAACCCGGAAGTGAAGTGCGACATTATTGACTCCAGCTGTAACGCAAATTACTTGGTTCAAACAAATTCTAGTGCGACCGCACAAACGTGACGACTGTGCAAAAATAACTAAATAAAAGACACCACTGTTACAGAAAGGCTTACACGCTATTTAAACTGCCGATCGCGAACGCAACAAACCGTGATTGAAACTAACTGTGATGCCGCTCTTTACACGTTCCGCTAACTGTCACCTGTCAGTGGCAGACCCGCCCCTTTTAAAGCGACAGAGTTAATCCATCAATATGGGTTTCCTTCGATGGAATTTGTTCGATTCCTTCGCGATTTTTGCAGTCCTTATGCAAGGGATTCGAGGCTCTAATCCCTCATTGTGTCCGAGGACCGGCAATCCGAGGCCAAGGCCAAGGCCAAGGACTTGACTCCCGAGGCCAAGGCCAAGGACCAAGGACTTGACTACGAGGCCAAGGCCAAGGACCAAGGACCGAGGCCTTGGTCCTCGAGGCCAAGGACCGGCTCGAGGAACACATCTCTGGTATATATATATATATATGTATACACACACACACACACACACACAAGGCTCTTTGCAATTGTGAGTAGTGATTATCTTTGTGATTAATCCGAACAGGACTTTTGCAAACAGCTGCATTTATTTGAGGAAAATAACATTAACCCCTACTCGGAACAGGGAGTCGCCGCTTAGAATTGAAGTGGATTTACATGGGACAGGAGATGTGAGCCATTCTTTCATTCATTTGGTTTCCGATCCGCTTATCATCACAGGGGTCGCTGGGGGTGCTTGAGCCTATCCCAGCCGTCTTCGGGCAGTAGGCGGGGGACACCCTGAACCGGTTGCCAACCAATCGCAGGGCACACAGAGATGAACAACCATCCGCGCTCACACTAGATGTGAGCTAATCTCTCTTTTTCGTCAATGGACGCTACAGCTTCTTGATTGCTTTCAAACTTAGCTTGTAGCACGCGCGTGCACAGTTTGAGCATGATGTCTCTGATTCATGGTGAAAGGACACTTTGACATTCTCCTCTTTCATCTATAACTGCTTTATGTATGCAGGAAAAGTGGTTAAGAGTGCATGACTGTCTGTGTCTTATGTTATTTATGTGTTGTGTTATATTATTCCGTTATTCTATGTTAACTATTCTGTAAGCGCTATATAAAGAAATATATGTTGTATTGTATGACACAGACCAACATAGTAACTGAATCATAATTTGTGAATTTTCTTCAATGTCGCTTTGAAGCAATGCCCTTTCTTTGAATGCATTTTTTAAAATTTAAAATCTGATGAATATATTAAATGATAAAAACACTGATTAACTGATTATTTAAGTAAAATCTGTAGTTGTAGCTCTAAAATTGAACATTTTACACCGAATCTACTTGATCGTGCTATGCTTATGGATGATCGAATTGGCAGCATAAACCCCTGAGTAGAACATTCCTTGTTATTGCGCTTGTTTTATTGTCCATTTAGCTCATACAATCATCCCTGTTGGGCCTCACATTCTCCAGCCCTGATGCATTTCATTTGCACTCTACATGCCCAGACAGCTGCATGGTTCTAACTGCCTAGGTATATGTCACTGCTCATGGATTGAATAGTGTCTGCCTAAAATACTTTGCATGGCAACTCTGAAATGAAAATGCATTTCACATTAGCACTAAACCACTAAGGACTTAGGGAATTGGAGTTCAGCCAGCCAGCAGTCACCATTATTCTCAACAGTTTGATTGATTTGTTCTTGTAGGAACAAGTACATACATACTGATGCAGGACCAGCACAATACTTGAGGAAAAGCCCCCCCCACCCAAAATCAACTGCATGAAAAGAAACCAGCTCTCACTGTCTTACTGAAAATGTTTCATGGAACCAAAACGTTTCAGTTTTTGAATGTTATTTTCATGTCTCCGATACAGCCAAAGAATTGGGATCTCACCGCCAAAATATATTGCACCAATAAATCAGCATGTCACAGTGATTTTCAACAGCATGCAGCTATGTTAATGCAATACATCATTGGTTTCAGTGATGATAGAATGTACCAACTGGTGATTACAGTCTAATTTGGGTCTCGTCACAAACCAAATGTCATGATATGTGCTTAGAGCAGTGGTTCTCAATTATTTTCTGTCCTGCCCCCCCAAGGAAGAGGAAAACATCTCGTGCCCCCCCCCGCACGGCTATAAATAGTATCATTTGTCTATAAAATTGTTATAAGTACACCTTTGCATAACACTGTATCCTTATTAACGTATAAGAGAATCAAAAAGAAAGATATATGGACCAAAGAATAGCTTTAGTAACGAACAGAAAAGATTTAAAGTGCATCTGAAATTCAAAAATAACATTGAATCCTTAATTTAACAATAAATATTTTTTGACTGACCATGTCAAACCATACGATACTGAAAAATAAAATGACAAACTCAATAACTAATAATCTCGGGATCGAATGGCTTATAGTCAATATCTTCATGGACTTCCAACCCTTTGAAGATATTGACTATAAGCCATTCGATCCCGAGAACAATTTGGACCCAGACAACAACTTCTTCCAGAACAAACAAAGGGTAACAAACTCTGACTATTACCTGGATGAACAATTCAACACTAATATAAAATTGGAAAATGCACTTTCAGTAATACACTTAAACAGTAGAAGTCTCTATAAAAACTTCACAAAAATCAAAGAATACCTGACTAAATTCAATAAATTCAAAATAATTGCCATATCAGAAACTTGGCTTGATGAAGATAAAACAACTGAAATGGAAATAGAAGGTTATGAAATGTTTGCAACTAATAGGGAAAACAAAAAAGGAGGGGGGGTTGCAATATATGTAGACAAAGCACTTAAATGCAGTAAAATCGAGAGATTGACAAACACAATAGAAAACCTAATGGAATGTCTAACCATTGAAATACATAATAAAAAGGCATCAAATATCATCATAAGTTGCATCTATAGGACACCAGGATCATGTATTGACACATTCAATAAAAAACTAACAGATATGCTCAGTTACAACAACGATAAGAAAACACGAATAATATGTGGTGACTTTAACATTGACTTATTAAACCCAAATGGACACAAAAAAACAACCGACTTCATAAATACTATGTACAGCAACAGCTTTTTCCCAGTAATCCTGAAACCTAGCAGAATAACAGTTGACACGGCCACATTAATAGATAACATATTTATAAATAAGATTGACCATAAAATGGAAAGTGGACTTCTCATTAATGACATAAGTGACCACCTACCTGTTTTTGCAGTTTTTCATAATTATTTTGATAGAAAAGCCAAGTCAACAACTCGCATAACAGAAATAAGACTAAGAACCCAACGCTCCACCGACGCCTTTAAGCAAGACCTAGAAAAACAAAACTGGACCGAGGTCTATTCAAACGAAGACCCAAATACAGCGTTTGAAGTATTTCAGTCTACCATAATCTCCTTATATGATAAACATTTTCCATTAACTAAAGTCTCCAAAAAGTATAAAGACCCAAGTAAGCCATGGATAACGAAAGGCATAGAAAACGCATGTAAAAAGAAAAACAATTTATATAAATTGTTTTTAAAATTGAGAACTGAAGAAGCAGAAAAAAAATATAAGACCTATAAAAATAAACTAGTAAATATTATAAGAACCAGTAAAAGAGATCATTATCATGCACTATTAGAGCAGAATAAAAGTAACACACAAGAAATATGGAAGATACTTAACCAAGTAATCAGAAATAGTCCTAAAAAAATGGATTATCCAGAGTATTTTATCAAAGGCAAAAATACTATTTTGGAAAAAACTGCAGAAATAGCAACTGAATTTAATGAGTATTTTGTCAACATCGGCAGTAACCTAGCAAAACAAATTCCTGATCCAACAAACTTGTTTGAAATAGATAGATATGTAGAAAAAAACTCCTCCACGATGTTCCTTACTGCTGTAAAACAAGAAGAAGTATCAAATATTATAAAAACTTTTAAAAATAAAAAGTCAACTGATTGCTTTAATATTGACATGACAATAATAAAGCAGATTATAGAATATGTAGTGCGACCTTTCACGCACATATGCAACCTGTCATTCAAAGCTGGTATCTTTCCATCAAAAATGAAAATTGCTAAAGTTATTCCAATCTATAAAAGTGGAGAAAGACATCGGTTTACAAATTATAGACCAATATCACTACTACCACAATTTTCAAAAATATTAGAAAAACTATTTTCTCGCAGACTTGATAGCTTTATACAAAAGCATGCGCTGTTAAGTGAGAATCAATATGGCTTCAGGGAAAAGCGGACCACCTCAATGGCAGTTATGGAGTTTGTGGAAGCAATAGCCACTAATATAGACAACAAAGAATTTACTGTTGGGGTTTTCCTAGATCTAAAAAAAGCTTTTGACACAATAGATCACAGTATATTATTGAAAAAACTAGAACGATATGGCATTAGAGGTGTAGCTTATAAATGGATAAAAAGTTATTTAGAAAACAGATATCAGTACGTGCAACTCAACAATAAAAAAACTAATCAACTAAAAATCACTCACGGAGTTCCTCAGGGGTCAGTGCTTGGTCCAAAACTATTCATCTTATATATAAATGATATCTGCAAGGTCTCAAAACAATTTAAATGTGTCCTATTTGCTGATGATACAACTTTCTACTGTTCTGGAATAAATCTGAAACAGCTCCTGACAACCGTAGAAAACGAATTAAACAAATTAAAAAACTGGTTCGACAGAAATAAATTGTCACTTAACCTGAAAAAATCGAAGTTAATTGTTTTTGGCACAAGACCAATCAAACACCAAGCTAAAATTATGGTAAACTCAATTGAGATAGAAAGAGCGTATGAAACCAAGTTTCTCGGATTAGTAATAGACTCAAAACTATGTTGGAAGCCACATATCGATAACGTAAAAAGAAAAATAGCCAAAACCGTAGGGATCCTCTACAAAACCAAGGAAGTGCTAAATAAGAGATCTTTGTACACATTGTACACTTCATTATTATTACCATATATGACCTACTGTGTGGAAATATGGGGAAATGCCTGCAAAACAAACACACTCCCTATTCTCAACCTACAAAAAAAAGCAATTCGAATTATTAATAGATCAAAATATACGGAACCCACAAATCCACTATTTATCAAATTAAATACGATGAAATTTTATGACCTGGTTGACTTTAAAATCGCCCAATTAATGTACAAAGCACACAATAACCTGCTCTGCCAAAACATTCAGAAGTTTTTCGAAATTCGAGAAAGCAGCTATGATTTAAGAGGTACCAACTTATTCAAAAAACTCAAAACAAGAACAAACATCAAGCAAAGAAGTGTATCTATCAAAGGTGTTAATCTGTGGAATAATCTCGAAACGGACCTGAAAATGAGTAAATCGCTTGCTGAGTTAAAAAACAAATTCAAAAAAATAGTACAAACAACCTACATCAATCAGAGTTAAAATGATAAATTCAAAACATTAAATATAATGATAAATCAGAACTAAGTTGATAAATAGAGAAAGGTATATAAATATCCATTATGAATTTAAGAGAAAATTGACACAAGAGTGTCAGGGTGTGGAAGTATATAATCCCGATACAAACCAAAAGTTGTAAAAATATCACGGTTAAGGGTAAAGTATGAGCCTTAATGGAGACTTCTTTCTTCTTACTTTTCTGATTGATATAAAAATGATTTATTAGATACAATCACATAACGGGGTAGGACTAGATAAGTTTTTTACTTCTTCCTACTCCCTTGAACATAACTGTGTTGAATGAAGATTGATTTCTTTCTTTTTACTTTTTTTAATCTACCTTATTTTCTGTCAAATTATTACTGTATATATGTTTTATGTTCAATAAACAAACAAACAAACAAACAATAATGCATTCAAACTAATCACCAACATTATCTCAGGAGCACAATATTTAAAAAAAACTTTAACCAGCAAAACAAAAATATATAAAATAATCTGTGCTTTTTTTTTTATAAATCAAAGATGATGTCTGGATTAATGCTACAATGAGCACATTTTGCAATGCACAGCTTTTCGAAGCGAGGTTTGAAGCAGGACACAGCAACTCTCGGCTCCGGCTCAATGTGTAGCCAGGACCTGTATTACAGTATTGGTTTACTGAAGTAGCAGTCACAAAGCGGCATGATTGTTGGCAATATTCGGCACTTTTTCGCTGAAAAAAAACTCAAGCAGCTTATCAGCGTGATTGGGGTGTAATGTCTTTAAGTGACGCCTTAATTTATTTGGCTTCATGCTGTCCGCTACCAACATTTTTAGACAAAGTAAGCACCTTGATCTTCCGTTGTCTGCCACCGCAGGCACATTGAAGCCAAGCTCTACATACGCCTCCGTCATATTTCCTCCCTGAGAATGCTCCCTGCGCAAACTCTGCCAATGAGAGAACCACTGCCCTCTAACGTAGTGGAGGTGCAACTGCAAGTTATTTTAGGACAGTAAAAAAATAAAAAAGCATGTTCCCCGAGGTCAAACGTGCCCCCCGCCCCTGATGGAGCCTCACGCCCACCTAGGGGGCGCGCCCCACTATTTGAGAAACACTGGCTTCGAGTAATTTGAAACCTTATTGTCATCTGCATACTGGCCTCTAATGCCCATTATTTTATTGAAGAAATACATTTTTTTCAAATTAGTCCCAATAGTGTTCTGAATTGTTGCAATAGTAATATAAACACCACTTTAATATCACGAGTAATAGCACCCCTCATTTATTATACGACTAACTGAATCCCACATGAGCAAGTACTAGGCCAGGGGTGGCCAACCAGTCGGAGACGAAGAGCCAATTTTTTTACTGTGTTACTGCAAAGAGCCACATAATACCCTTCCTCGCGTGTGCACACACACACACACACACACACACACTTTTTTGGCCAAAGATCGACATTTGTAGCGACCAACTTCTCACGAACGACCCGATCGCGCACGTGCAAGCATACACACACACACGCGCGCACTCGTGCACATATGCACACACACTACGATGAGCAACAGTGGGAACAGGCCGAAAATGAATGAAAGCTAAAGATACAAACAAACACCCCCCCATCCATTTCCTCCTCCCACCCTTGCGGTCAACTTGGGACCAGTTCGCTGGATCCCGGTCGATTCTGATCGACGTATTGGGCACCCCTGCCTTAAAATAAGAGGTAATTTGCTGACTAGCTTAGCGCTTAGCGCCGTTGTTTGCGCGTGAGCGGTGATGCAGTCATCTGATTGGTTTCCATCTATGTCAATCAAGTAACGGTGCGATGATAGGCTGACGTCGTATGTTCTGTGTAGTTAGCGCGTTTTTTTGCACGGCATCGCCACTGCCGAGGCGTTTTCGACGCTTGTTGTGTGAAAGCCCGAGAGGCGCATTGAACCAGCCAAAGAGCCGCGGGCTGGCCACCCCTGTACTAGGCGATTGAGGCAAGCAAAAAATCCTGCTTCGGAAGAAGCCTCAAGCTGACCCCAAGGCTCAATGTGGGGTGGCCGTCTGATGTTAAATTATTCTTTTTTTCACAAAGATAATTTGCACAGCTTTAAAATGTAGAATTGTGGACAATTCAGTTAACGGAGTTATGTTCTAAGTAATATGCAGTAAGTGGTGGCGGGGCTCGCTGTAGCCATGGTCTCTTTGCTCCTCGTAGACATCTTTTAGCAGCATAATCCAAAACTCAGAAGACACTGACGAATATACGCAGGCTCTGCCTCACACGGAGTGGTGTTTCCAAGCCAAAACACACACAACGACAACAAAAACAGGACCGAGTCTGTCGTCAAAAGTCACAAGAGGCCATTGTGCCTGTTGAGTGGTGAAAGGGATCAATACTGTTTGAGCTGAAACCACCCAAATTTTACACACGGATATGTTTCATACTTCAGTCATTTGAGTCGCTGAATTAACAGTATTGTATCACAAAGGAAGGCAGTACAGTAATAGTATCAGACTCACACAAGAACCACACAAGCAGCAGAGTGGCTTGTTTTTGTGGCGACCAAAGTTTTTTTGGTGGAGGCCCGCTCCAGGTAAATGTCTATGTGGAGAAACACTACACTTATAAAGTATTATTTCACGGAAACGATCAATAACATCATTGATCAGTCAGCGAATATTTGTTTTGACTGCAAAATCAATCTGAGTGAAACAACAGCCTCTTGCTGGTTACAGATAAGAGTTTACTTATCCATGCATCCATTTTTCTGGAGCCTATGTCCTCATTAGGCTTGCGGGTTTCTGGAGCCTGTCCCATAGTGAGAGGCAGGGTACACACATGTACCCTGAACTGGTCACCCACCACCCTATTGCAGGGCATGTATACACAAACAACCATTCACACTCGCATTCATACCGATGGACAATTTGGAGTATTTAATTAACCTACCATGAATGATTTTGGAATGTACCCGCAGAAAACCCATGCAGGCATGGGGAAAGGATCTAAACACCATACAGGAAGGCCGGAGCCCGGATTTGAACCCACTCCCTCTGAACTGTGAGGTGGATGTTAGTGCCCACATTTTGCATTATTTCCTTCATTTGACCTATATACCGTAGCACTACTATATAGAGTGGAGTTCAAATTGACTTTTAACATTGCATTTTCTTCAGTGAAAGATAGATTTTTGGTCTTTTTCATGGAATCAACAAACAAAAAAATAAAACTGTTGCTTGCACTGTGCATCGCCAAATCTTGTTTACTGACCCATTTTTGACTCTTAACTGTTTTGATAAATTCCCAAATCTTACTACCAAAACAAATGTGATATAGTTGATATTGATTGATAAAATATAACCTATATCAGTTTGAAAAGGCATGATTACTAAAACTACTAACACGTTCAAGAAGCTGCCAAGCTCTTCCCCATCTAACTTTGACATTTAATAATGTATGTCATAGATCATAAATAGATAGATGCAGTGGACGTCTACGTTTTCACCACCATCGTCATAACCTTGTGAAACCACATCTTTAACATCAGTAGTTTGGCAGTTTCAGTTGACATATTAGCCTCCAGCTTTATGCTTCTGTCCTGACAGTAGGCTGTTATTAGATGACTGACTTTCTATTTGCTGCCAGTGATTTCATCCATCAGGACATTAGAGACCCGTAAGTCCAGCTGGGCGAGAGGCAGGAAACCGAGGTGTTGTGAAGAGTTACAGCATGTGCTGAGGGGTTGATAGCAGCCACACGCTGTAATAATTCCAGGCAAAAGGAATGTGTGAATAGTTAAACACCTTGGACGTGTCAGGTGATGTTGCCAAGGTCACTGCGTTTAAATAACTTGATATGATGGCATGCTACCTTTAGATGCATGCAAACAAGACAAGTTTAAAGCTGTCTTTTCAACGTAGTAAACATGTGCAACAGTATTACTCGTCCCCTCCCAAAAAAGGTTTGCATTTTTTTAATTATTTGGGAGCTCCCCCTAAAGGTCTGAATAGAGTGATTTTACAAGATCATTCATACAACAAATTCTTCTTGATGGTCAAGGTACCGTAGTGTACTGTATATTGTTTTTTAATGCACCAGTAAAAGTGCATTGGCATTTTGTAATGTTCAACAAATTCAATTTTTATATGTTACATCTTATTTTTGGTCCATACTACAACCTCTTATGTTTTCCGATAATGCCTCATAACCCCCTTGTCCACTTCACTGGACCTTCTCCGCTTGCCATGACTCCACTTGGCTCTGCTCATCCTCTATTGCGGTGGTTGACTTTCCACTACAAAATAGGATGTGGTCGTGACAAACTGCTCTGACATCACTAGTTCGTGTGTCCGTGATGAATGGATATGATATGGAAGAAGATCTCTGAAAAAGTGTGTATTTCTCTGTTGCACCAGCTCTCCTCAAAAGTAGTTCACTCAGTTGTTTTTTGCTTGCTAACAGCCCTATTCTTGACTAGTACATAAACAGACTGACAAACAAATAAGCACACAATCAAGCCATGTGAGATATTTACGTAAAGTGTTCTACTGTATGCCGTTGTGGCTAGGTGCCATTTTGGCACCTTTGTCTCCATGCTAGGGTGAGCAGCTTTCGTAAATTGACACCCAATCCTTCCTTCATATGACATGTCACGTGGAGGAGGATTGCGCATGTTTGTGGATCTCAGAGCTGCTCTGTTGACACCACGCCTGAGCAGAGGCCAGGAACACGAGCCCACTCTGATCTGAAAATTGTGTCAGTTAAATACCCTCCTCATCCCTTTCACTCTTATTTTTACATGTGACTTTTCACTTAATCAAGTGAACTTTGAACTCTTCGTCTGTGGCGGTATTATTATGCGACTGGGCTGCAGTCTCAGACAGCTGGTTGTAAAAAGGCTGACTTTTAACCTTGCTACCGTGGAACTCGGATCACGGGGCTTTGTGAAAGCACCTCTCTCTCTCGAGATGGACGGGTCAACAGCAACATTTGCCCAACTAATGTGCTATGAGTGTCAATGCCAGGACCCTTTCAAATGTGCAAACCACAATCCCCCTCTGACATTAATATATTCAGATGGAAACAAGTAAGGGGCACAGTGGGGGGTGGTCATATAAGCGGTGTCTTTTGGATGGCCTTCTTTCGTGCTGGGAGTGGAGACTCTATAGCCATTACTCATGGTGCAGTAATGCTCACAATGTATTCTTGGCTCCTGTCTTCCAATCAGTCACTATAGAGAGGTTTGCAAGTCAAAAAAAGAGGTAGCCAGTCTGCAGGCTGTCTGCACCGCTGCTATTTACCAGGGAGGGAGTGATATTTTAAACCAGGGAGCCCACATATTTACCCCATTAAGCTTGACTGACCTTGCCATTTGTTGGGGGTTAAGGCGTATGAGACCACTGACGGTGAAAAGAAGCTGGGAAAGAGAGAGGCTCTCTTAATAAGCAACCCGCTTCCAGTGTCTGCAGGCAGACTGAAAGCAGTCCAGAGAGAGGGAGGAAGACTGTCCGAAAGAAAACAGAGTAAGGCAACTCGTGGAAGATTTTGACGAGTGTTGCGGAAGACATTCGGTGGAGTTGAGAAGTAGCCAAGCTGAGCTGACTTTCCCCCCTGAGGAGGAGTTGCAGTTGCCGGCCAGGGCAGGTCCCAAGGCTGGCAGGGGCTGGCCCTACTGCTTCTCCACCTCTGTTTCTTTCCTCCTTTTCCACTCTTCCTTATCCTCCCTTGAAGAATCGACTGCTGTGCAGTGGTGAATTTACAGGTAGAGCCTGTAAGAAGCGCAGGAATGCTTGAATATTCCTCAAACGAAGACCACTCCAGAGGATGAGCCTTTTCATAAGAGGACCTCTGCTGCTGTTTTGATCTTTTTTTTTTTTGCACTCACTGGTTGAGTGCATATTGGAGAATTTTATACTTTTTTTTCTGCTCCATTTTTGTTTTTCAAAACCGGAACGCTGGCAACCTTTTCGGTAGCACGGTGCAAGGACCAGTTCCACTCACCCAAGATGAGCCGCTGGCTGAAATGCACCTCCATGCACTTTGTAGGTATTCCTTTCTAAAAACAAGTCGTAAATGCTGTTCTCGGTTTCATTTCGTCCCTGTTCAAAAATAACGCTGTGATTAAACTAGACTGAATGATTCATAGTATGTTTACTTTTGGTGGTTTGTTGGTGGCCAAATCCAGCAAACATTCTCCGTTCCTGTAATTCAGCGAATGTACAGAGAGTATGCCAGTATTTTCAGATGTAAACTGGCTTTGTATGTGTTGGTGCTTCATGTAGCCCTGTTCCCTTACATAATAACAATGTCGTAAAACAAAGGAACTGTAGCTCTTAATCGCTAAATATATTTGCACTGTTAAACTACTCTGCCATCAATTTCTGTCCAATACTAGATCACTGATGGTATTGTGTTGTTATTCTCAGAACACAGACTGGAACAAGTACGATGATCGGTTGATGAAGGCAGTCGAGCGAGGGGAAGTGGACAAGGCGGCTGCTGTTCTGAGCAAGAAGGGTATCATCCCAACCAAGCTTGATGTGGAGGGACGCTCTGCGTAAGTAAACAGACACCCACATTTCCATACTCAGACAAGCTCACGCCCAGTCACAGTCTGTTGACAAACGAAAATAGACCCTTGACAAAACACTTCAAGTTCAATACCAACACACTAAGAGTAACTTTTTCTTGTTCCTTCTCTTACAAAGATAGGATTTTCAACAATGGTGAGCTCAGCTCTTAACTGCTTACTCAGAAATAGTTTGACACCTTTCTTTATGATCACAAGGCTTCATCTCCCTATCTAACCCTCTAAAAATTGCAATAAAATCCTCACAGCTATGGATAAGGTTTCACATTTCATCTTTAAACCTTCTTCTAGCTGCCTAAAATGTTTCTATCACAGTTGAACACTAGTACAGCGCTTGATATATATAAAATATAATCTATACATCTCCCCAACATGCCCCTTTAAATGGCCATCTGCCTCTGGAGGTCAGTGTAGGAGTCGGTCTTGAGAATTTTTGTGGCCTCTCGAGGCTTGACCACACTGGCCATGAGGCTGTTTGGATAGTTCTCACAGGAAATGACAGCCCAAAAATTCAGCTTAGAAAAGTTGTGGCGTTCACAACATCAAGTCTGACAGATGTTTTGCCTCAGAAGGAATCTATTATTGGAATCAGTTGACATTGTTTAAGCCCATATTTTACATGGTTGCATTTTTTGTCAGGGAGCCTCCCAGTTTTCTGCAAAGAAAGCTAGAAACACTGAACTCCCTGTTTCATGAAATGGATTCAGTTTAATCCCCAATATATTGCGATCTCTGGTCTCTTCCAGGGTCAGTGTGAAAAAGATTTTAATAGCTTATCGCTGTCGAATCTCTCCTCCTTCAAACGTTTCCAGTCATCTGTGTAAGTTGTTTTTTCAGCACTGTTGCACAAAACAACAAAACATCCAGCATTCTGTTCTCAAATTTGTCGTAATAATGTACTAGAATTCATCAGAACTAAATGCAGTAACCTGAGTTCTGGATTCAAATTTAATACGAAAACCTTTATTAGTCTCGCAATGGAGAAATTCCCAATTCACAGCAGCAAAGTTATGAAAGGAAGAAGTAGAACAACAAAATATAGGGGCTGCTGGAAAGGCAGCCACTCTCGCGGCGCCATTTTGAAGTCAAAATATAAAAAATAACACAACACAACAAATAGGACACAGACAGTCGTGCAATTAATTAAGAAAATAGATCACCCCTTTGCTTGGTCTGCCCAAAACAAAATTAACCACAACTGCTACTCAGCAGGTCTACACTTAGTTCAGTGTGCCACCCACAGACCAACACATGTCTATGGCATTCTGGCTACTGCCAAAGCCGGGAAAGAATGTAAAATGGTGACCGGTGGTTATTAAAGACTTCTCTGTGGGGGAAGCCAATTACAAACTGCTAAACCATTAATTACATTTGTTGTATTAGTTTGTCAATCTGTACTAGTTAATAATAGGGCTGTCTGCAAGATGGATTAGCATTTTGTTGAAGTAATTAATTTAGGCGTCCAGCTGAGTAAACACAGCTAATGCCTGCCGTGGCTTTAGTTGCCTGATTCGCCACACCTGCTTCAAAAGAACAGATGTGATCGAACGCTCACAATGAGTCAGCTGCTAAAATCACTTTGGTAGCACTTCAGATGTTCACTGGTTCAACTTCATACATACGTCACTGTGATCCCCTTTGTTATTCAGGATTAATAGTTATTTCTTATTTTGACAACAATAAATGTCTGTGTAGTCATCAAGGTCAAGATTGAATTGAAGACTTGCGGCCATACTGTATTCTGTTGTGTTGCTAAAACAGAAAAGATTCACGCCTTTCCTGGCTGAGCGCATTCTCCCGTCCACTCAAATCTATTATTTTTGCACTCTCATGCCAGACTTGAACTGTGGGTGGAGCAACCCCAAAATGTGAGCATTCCCTACTAAATCTGGCCCCGCGCGCATGCTGCGCGCATTCTGATTCAGATTCAGACACTTAACTGATCCCTAAAAGGGCAAATCCTTTGCAGTCCACCGGAACACAGTCAATCACACAACAACATGCAAAATGTTATCTGACATGACACATACCTGTATTAAAAAAAAAAAAATACAAAGTCAAAAAGGTCTTGATGGTCAATAAGCAATGATAAGAACATTTTTTTACAAAATATAATTGAAAATAATTCAATAGCCTGACAGCAAAAGGAATAAAAAATTGGGAGCATCTTTTAGTTCTCTTTAGAGGTGCATAATAACTGTGCGGACAGCACATGGTCATGTTGGCTGAGGATGCGCTTTACCTTATTTTTCACCTGGTTCTCCCAGAGGGAACACAGATCTCTTGACTGCTTGACCCCAGTGCTTTTAGAGCAAACGTGGACAATGCTTTTCAGGATCTTCTTGTCCTTGATAGACAATCCACTGAACCAACAGACAGCAGAAAATGTCAACAGACTTTCATTAAATGAACAGTAAAAATTTGGATTCAGTTGCCTGCCCACATATGGCCCGACACCACCCTGTGTAACTACTTGCTTCACGGCCGACTAGGAATTAGCATTCATGCTTTTATTCATTTGTTGCTTATAGCACTCAGAAGCCACTCCGCCAGCACATCTCCTATTGGATGTCACAGTGAGGCCGCTCCTGAATTGAGCATATTTCAATTCGAGGCACGGCACTTCGACAACATAGCTTACTCGGTTGTCGTAGAATAAAGAAGTCTTTTTAAAAAAATATATATATTTAACATTGTATTTTACAGCTAAGCCACTGATTTTTCCAGTTCAAGTTACTAAAGTTGTTCCAGTGGAAATATCCAGTACATTACTGGAGTAAATCGTCTGGGCCAACCCGTGGACTCAACATGTAATAAACATGACGGATTATTTTGGACAGTGTAGGTCTCAAGTAAACGGTATTGTGTTGCATTCACATTCTTACTGTTTATTGGGAACAAATGTTTTTGAAAGTGATGTATTTTAAGTGTATAGAGGTCTCTTAACTACATGGGTGTGTTGGCATGTCACAAAGAAGAAGAGGCTCCAACAGCTATTTTTCACCACTCAAAATACATTCCCACACAAACAACAAATCTCAGTCAGGTTGTTTATCTGTTTCTCTTATTAGTCTTGCTTTGGTCTCTGAGAGGGGAAAAAATGTCAGCTTTGCGAGGGTCATGTGAAAGTAATATGGGAGTTACCAAATCTAATTTATGAGAGTTACCTAATCTAATTTAATACACACATTTTCGAGTCTGTGATGTGGTGTACGACTCTGTTATTGAAGGTGCCACCTCATCCTCAAGAGGTTCAGGCACAGTATTTAACTCTGGTTAACTGGTCTCTGTCAAGCTAAAAATAGCCACCTGTGCACTGCCTACCTTGAAGCTGCCCAAATAACCCGTGGGATGACAACATGACATCACTGAATGTGCGGTCTTGAAGCCCAGAATTATGTTTAGCCCTTTTATGAAGCAGATATGTTGGGCAGCTGCATGTATCTCTTTTCAGCTTTTATGGATATCTTTATGTTCAGTTATTAACATTCTTGGCAACACTGTGGTGTCTTAACATTCTTTGTGTGGAGTCAAATGACTTATAGCTCCCCCAAACTAGTTTCTGCTTTTGAGGTGTTTACTTAGTGAGGTGGGGAAAAATCAACGTCTCTGGGCCATTATCACTGCTTTTAATACTCATATGGGTGTTGAGGCGACAGCCATGCTGTCGCCTTGGCAGAATCCTTGGGGTTAGTGTATAAACAGATTCATGTGACTTGATGTGTTATGGACTGAGGTCAGTTTACACAGTACATAATGCTTTGCTGAGAGTCACAAATCTTTACTGTGCAAAGTGGTGATGAAAGACATTTAAGACAGTTGTGTATTTGATTGCACTATATTTTTAGCATGCTGATCACTGTTTTCCTCCAAAGCAATTTCATACCACAAAAAAAGGGTTCAAAGGCCTGAGAAAGTGCAGGAGACTATACACTTTGTACACATATTGAAAGTGACAGCTGAACAAGGAAGACTATCTGACATGTTTTCCTTGTTGCCACGGCTTCATTGCGGATCCTATCTTTCTGTATCTTGTATCAAGGTTTCATCTGGCTGCAACACGAGGACACTTGGACTGTCTCAATCTCATCCTTTCGCACGGTGCTGATGTCACTGCGACTGATGCCACTGGTGAGTCCCTGCTGAGTGGCGCCAGTATACTACCATACTTCTGTACAGTGTTTCGACCCTGATGAACAGCTAAAGAATCTTACTTGACTGCAACTTTGAGATGTGCAGTATTGCACTATTAAGTTCAAAGGTCTATCTGATTATACTATATACAGTGGTACCTTGTTACTTCGCGCCACAATTTTTGCGGGCTAAGTGTTGTTGTTTTATTTTCTTTCCCCAACATTAACAAAAAAATCAATTTAACTCATTCACTCCCAAAGACGTTTTTAAACGTCTTTTCAGACTTGGTCCAGAATTGGCTGGTACTGAATGAGTTAAAACAAACCACCAAATCGGCACCCATTTTACGGAAAGACTTGTTTCATGTTGATGCGGGGAGAGAAGTTTCCCTACATGCCGAAGAAAGAGCTGACGTGACGCAGAGGATTTTTTACATGCTCACTCAAACAAGGCGCATGATTGGTTCCCGGCACGACATCAACCAATGAAAGCACAAGTGGCTCATTGCCAGTCTGTTGACCGTCTCGCATACTGTATCTTAGAGTTGCGTTCGATAACTTTTTTTTTGTTCAAGCGCTAACTTTTTTTTAAATTAGTGAAACTCTGCTCCAACCTCTTGCCGCCCTCTGGATTCAGGCATCCTAGCCGTTTGAGAATGTGTTAGTCCGCTTGTCAGAGATAGCACCATCAATAGGGACACATTGCTTTGACGTTGGCGGCAGTAGGAGGGAGGGGGTAGTTCGCAGCCTTTACACTGACAGCTCAGGCGATAACAGCCAAAACTGTCAACTTGGTAAGAGTTTTTTTCCCCTTCTTCACTAAACAAAGACCGCTGTCTGATTAAAAAAAAAAAGAAACCGTAAACCAATTTCATCAAATCATAAGACAAGATGAACATCATACTGCTACCCATCACTATGATTTTCTCCAAATTACAAATCTCACCGACACTGCCAGTGCTTCCAGCCTACCAGTCAAGTGAGAGTTGCCTTCTACGCCACCAACGCAAGAAGGCATTACTGTTTAATTTTATTGTCAAAGATTTAAGTAAGTACGTGTACGCTTGTAATCTTGGTCTCAAATATGTAAAGTACAAATACATATTTTAAACATGCTGGTACCTGTGATGTTTCCTTCTTGCAATAAGATCAATCATCAGACGGACAACGACATAACTGGTCTGTTGTCACCTGCCTGTAGTCACACACCTCCACCAACAGAGCGTGCTAACATACTGCGGAACAGCCGTGAAATCGCAGTTTACATTTAACTGTATGCAAACAGTACATACACGAAAACACCGAGAGGGGGATGGGGCAAATCCTACGTCGTGATTTTTCGCCTTTCGCGGAGGAGAGGGTTGGCGGGGCCGGAGGGTTCGGAACCCAATTATCCACGAAAAACGAGGTATTACTGTATACTGTAATTGACGAGGGCAATTATACCTGGGTGTACCCGGAAGGGTCTGTGCATCTTTGGCTGAGTATGTCAGCTTTCCAGAGGAAATATTATTTGCCTCTTGATTTTGTGCTGCCTCCTTATAGGCCTTTATGACTCCAGTGCATACTAAAATTATTTTCCACTCTCAACCTTGTCCATAGTTACCTGCTATGACAGTCAACGATATAATAAACATATGTTAATATACCCTCACACAGGTTCCTCCATATTGCACATCATGCAACCTCGAACTAATGAGGGTATCGTTTGCTCTTATTTTCAATCTTAGTTTGCCTTTAAACATAATATAACTGCAAATCAAAGCGTTGTCTGCTGCCCCGGAGTGAAAATATTTTTATAATAAGGGTATTTCTATATCTAAACAATTCCTAATGGTGGTTCTTTCCTATTTGTGATTTAACACTTTAGGTAAAAATGCTCTTCATCTCGCTTCAAGAAATGGCCATTCGCTGTGTGTGCAAAAACTCCTTCAGGTATGGTCAAGTTGGTGTTATTTTTTTATCATTTGTATGATGGGTTGCCAAATGTTTTTTGTCAGTCCATTCCTTTCCCTTTTGATGTATACTCCCTGGACACTTAACTGGGTACAGATGCACGATCCAATACAATCCAACACAAGAGTCTTAAAGAGGAAGTCAACCCAAAAATGTATTTCTAAGAATAATATTCTTCGAAAATATGATGTTTTATGCAGCCCGACTAGTCCATCCAGCCATCCATCCATCCATTATCAACACGTAGCCTAAACAGGGTCACGGGGTGGGGGGGGGGGGGGGTGTAGCCTATCCCAGCTGACTTTGGAAGGCACACTACACCCTGAACTGCCAGTCAGTTACAGTCCTCATATAGAGACAAACTGCCACTCACACCCACATCCACACCGTCACTGAGAGGGGAACCCATCCCATGCTGCCCACTCACAAGAGTGTACCACTACACCATCAGCGACTCGAGTCTATACAAGGCATTGTAATTAGTATCGCGCTTCTCTGGAATCTGAGTTAAGCAGTAAAAGTCCAGCCGTTTTTGTTCATCACAGGGGGCGGCCAATTTGCCATTTTCTGTCGTCTGAAAATGACATCACAGTTGCAAACAATCATGGTTTGGCATCAGAAAACAGTTGAGCCATGATTGGTCGTTACCTGAGCCCTGAGCAACTGTGATGTCATTTTCAGCCCACAGAAACTGGCAACATAGCTGCCCCGGAGATGGTGAAGCATATTTCACGAATACAATATTAATCATAATGCCGTGTTGTGACTAGTGAAGGCGCATATAACATATTATTGAAAAGAAAATTGGGGGTTGACTTCCCCTCGAATATTTTGAATGGCACTATATGAGCCCTAAAGGTATTGCAAATACCGGTAATTACATACAGTACATGTACATCATTGTGTGCAATGCAGTGCAAATATATAGCATTGTTAACTCACAATAATAAATGAATACCTTTCAAAAAAGTGTCCAAATAATGCCTTTTAGTTTGTGATACAACTTTTGCACTGGATTGATCACTTTGTGCAAATATATCGTAGGACGCGCCATATTTGATGTGGCTGCTAACATCATTTTGTGCCTATTATAAAGTTTATAATTGACAGTGAGGCCTTTCAACTCCTTTGAATAATTCTTGAAAAAATAACTGTCACGTGTGGCCAGTGCTTGCTGAATGCATTTACTTTGTGTTTACAAAGAGCTGCAGTATTGTTCCCTCATAGAAATGTCCCCCTGCCCCCTCCTAAACCTCCCTTTCCCACGTGGCAGTGATTTGACAGAGGTCATGCCTGTTGATTTCGAAAGTGTTGACAAGCCTTACAGCTCTGCCGCCCATTCTGGGTGCCGTCATTGCCCCAGACATACCAGCACGATGCCAGCGTGCTCAGTCTCAACTACCACAGTCTAACTTCATCATTGTCATGTAGGATATCCCCCCGAGATGCTCGAACATCATCTCCCCCTGCTAAACCCATTCCCACCTCCCCCATGGTCATTTGATCATGATGCTCAATTTTGGCCCTTGTTGCCAGTGCGAAGAAGATTTTTATAGTGCGTATGGGATAGGAGGGTGTCTGTGGTCACGAGCAAACTACCCAGCAACATTAGGCCTCCTTCTGACCTGACGGCTGTCATAAGCAGGTCCTCTTCACGACAGTGGAATAGTATGTCTTGTGGTGACTAAATTTGCTGGCTGAAATGCGCATGCATAGTATCATAGCCCCACTTGACCTAACTTGACATGCAAGGTGCCTCACATTTCACTGCCAACCAGCAAAAATAGATGCTTTTGGCAAGTTTTCTGTAACAGCTACAAAATTGGAATACACTTTCTATTTACAATGTCAGCAGTTTGTGAGCGCTTGCATGTTTGTGAATGTTGATTTTTTTTGCATGGTACATTTGGTCAAGAGACAGTGAAGAGTGCTAATGGCATGACGAGCTTATTATCTTGATATTATTTTGCCAGCAACATATTGTGAAAGAAAGAACAATTAAATGCACTTCCATTATAATGCAGATGGGACAGTAAACCTGTATGTCCATCCATTGCCATTCATACAACAGAATAAGTCCTGTGAGTGTGTGAGCTCGTCGACATTGTAATTTCCTGTGAATTTTAGGGGTGCAATGATTAATCAATAATTGTTTTTAGAATTCATCAATCCATCCATTTTCAACACCGCTTATCCTGAACAGGGTCATGGAGAGTTAGTTGCTGGAGTCTGTCCCAGCTGACTTTGGGCGTAAGGCACACTACACCCTGAACTGGTCATCGCAGGGCACATATAGAGATAAATAACCATTCACACCCACATCCACACCGTCACTGAGTGACTTATTTTTAAAATTGATTCATCATTTAGGGACCGTGTTTAATTTACAGTTGTCCAAATGCTTGGAATTTAAAGCCTCTCAACAGTAAATTTAAGCTCAGATATTTGTACACCTCTCTGAAAACAACCCAAATAAAATGTTGGCTAACATCACCTTATACATTGGAAGACAGTAATGGGCATTTTTTTCTTGACTATTTTCTGAAACGTTACCGACCAAACCGGTAACTGAATCATTATTTGTGTGATTTCTGCACTGTCACTTTGAAATATGTGCTGTTTTCCAACAAAGGCAGGTACCCAGTTCAGGGTGTACCCCACCTACTGCCCCAAGACAGCTGAGGTAGACTCCAGCACGCCCACGGCCCTCTTGAGGATAAGCGGATCAGATAATGAATGGATGGATGAATATATTTGTTTCCTACCCCATTAAGTCGTTGTTGATCATTATGGTCAAAACACTAACATGATCAGCGTCTTCACATAGATGACTACAATTAATTAATTATTATTAATAACGACCGCATGGTGGATGATTGCTTTGCACATCTGCCTTACAGGTCTGAGGTTGTAGATTCCAATCTGTGCTCAGGCTTTGAGTGCAGAGTTTGCATGTTCTCTCTGCGCCTATGTGGGTTTTCTCTGCATATTCTTCTTTCCTCCCACAAAAACACCAAAGGCAGTTTAATTGAAGACTCTTAATTGTCCCAAGGTGTGACTGTGAGTGTCAATGGTTGCTTGTCTTTACGTACCCTTCGATTGGCTGACGACCAGTGTAGGGTGTACCCCATCTCTCTACCACAGTTGGCTGGGGTAGGCTCCAGCACACCTGCACCCCTAGTGAGGATAAGATGTATAGAAAATGGATCGATCAATGGATTAATTAATTTTAATAACATAATTGCAGGTATTTTGAGCCATTCCTTTCTAAAGTGTATGTCAAACTTGTTGTACCAGTCTGTGACAGATTTCATTGCTTATGCAATTTATGTTTCACATATAATGATAGGAAACAGGACTCTACACCAACTTTTGCATTAGAGGGACTTTTTCTCTTTGAGTTTGAAATTTTTCGATTTGAATGCACCCCACCTCGCCGAACGCAATAGGTGTCGATGTTTAATGCCATGTTCCCATTATGACCCTATCCTTTTGAACCACAAAGGTTGAGTGTATTATAAACGATAATACAAATATTCAATCACAAGCATCTGCCTGTTTTATGAAAAGACTGATCCAAGTGATCCGCCTGCAACAAATACATCCGTTTCCGCGTTTTAAACGAGCGGTCACTTGATATTTGGAAACCCAGCAAACCATATGCATAATGTGTTTTACAACAGTAATAGTACCTAACAGCATTTACAATTCCACATGTACCACTGAAAATAGATAAGCCTGCAATCCCCGTTGCCAAAATGCGCAGCAGGCCGTAAACACCTCAGTGATTGGGAGCAAGTTGAATCGAAAGCTGTTCTTGATAAACAAAATAGAGCTGTTTCAATTAGACGGCAGTTAAGATGGCAAAGTACTCTGGTACTCATCCAGACTTCGATATTTATTTAATTTCTACAGGAAGCCAGGAAGTATTTAACCTGACGCTTATGTGTGCAGACTGACAGGGCACAGAGTTGAAGCGCCTTCACTTTTTGTTCTGGTAGGAGCATTTAAACACACATTCGTGCTATGTGACTGGATGAAATTTTAACTGGCATACATTGAAAAAAAATGGGAGCATTTGTGAGCATATTGGGCGCGTTGTCGAGCCCTGCTAAATAGGTTAGAGTTCATGTAATATTTCAATTATATTTACTGGAATGTGAGAATATATTTTGAAAGTCAAAAGTCACATGACCCTGATTTGATTTGAGATTGAGCTGTGGGATTGTGTGTCAAAAGTGGGACGGCAGACATAAATGTAGAAAGACATGGTTTTAGTCATGTTCACTTTATTCGGGAGGCGCACTCTGTAATTTTGCTCTTGTTTTGTCTGTTTTATTCGACCACTGTAGCTTTATTGGTAACCCATCCATCCATCCATCTTTTCGGAGTCGGGTCTTGGGGGCAACAGCTTTAGCAGGGAAGCCCAGATGTCCCTCTCCCCAGCTCTTCCCGGGGATCCTAAGGTGTTCCCAGGCCAGCTGGGAGACATAGTCTCTCCAGCGTCCTGGGTCATCCCCGGGGCCTTCCGACGGTGGGACATGCCCGGAACACCTCACCAGGGTGGCATCTAGGAGGCATGCTAATCAGATGCCCGAGCCACCTCATCTGGCTCCTCTCGATGTGGAGGAGAAGCAGCTCAACTTTGAGCCCCTCCAGAGTGGAAGAGAGTCCATCCCATCTCGAGGGAGCTGGTACCAGAGCCCAGGCTGTGTGTGGAGGCAAGTCTGACTATATCCAGTCGGAACTTCTCTGCTTCACACACCAGCTCGGGTTCCTTCCTTGCAAGAGAGGTGACGTCCACATCCCTAGACCTAGCTTTTGTAGCCGAGGATCGGACCACCAAGTTCCTTGCCTTTGGCATCCGCCCAGCTCGCATTGCACCCGACCTCTTTGGCCCCTCCCATAGGAGGTGAGTCCATGGGAAGGGGGACCTGCCTTTTCGGGCTGAGCCTGGCCGGGCGCCATGGGTGTAGGCCCGGCCACCAGGTGCTCGCCAACGAGCCCCACCTCCAGGCCTAGCTCCAGAAGGGGACTCGGGTGATCCGCGTCCAGGCAATGGAAACTCAGGTCCATATATTTTTCTTATCATTAGGGGTCTTTGGCGCCGTGCTTTGTCTGGTCCCTCACCTAGGACCTGTTTGCCATGGGTTACCCTGCCAGGGGCATGAAGCCCCAGACAACTTAACCCCTAGGATCATTGGGACACACAAACCCCTCCACCACGGTAAGGTGACGGTTCACGGAGGGGTTTGCATTAATCATATGTAGCTCACAGTCACAAGGTTACTTGCCTGTTCTGTCGAGACCAATGCTGTTGTGATGACAGTCGTTAATCTGTGAGGACCCAGACTTCAGTCAAGGCCCGGGGGCCACATCCGGCCCGCCACGTCATTTTATGTGGCTCATGGGAGCAAATCATGTGTGTCAACTTTCATGATCGTTGCTGAAATCTGAACCGAAATGTCAAATTATCATGGGCAAGAAATCATGTTGATATTTTACATTGGCCCTGCGAAGCCATAACTCCAAAGTGGCCCGTGACAAAAAAATGAGTTTGACACCCCTGTTGTACAAGATGGTCATTAATGCCAGTTCACCACTGTTTTTAAGTGCAAGATGAAGTTGAGATGAATTGTTGTTGTAGTGTTTTATTAGCTCTAGTAAGCTTGTGTTCTCCTTTTTTAGCATAACTGTCCAGTTGGAAATGTGGACCTTCAAGGAAGAACAGCTCTACATGATGCTGGTAAGGTTCTGTGTCATTGTCTGTTTATACCCTGCAAACTGCATTAACTCACTTCTAGCAGACAATGCTAATTGTTCAGAACAAAACACATCTCATTAAAGGACTAACTTAACAATGATAAGCATAAAGATATTATTTTTGTTGAGCATTTTAGCTATTACTCAAGAATGTGTGTTTCTTAGTAGTTAATATAGTTGACTGACTGGATGACTTTTGTTTTCTCCACAGTCATGGCAGGCTGCTCATCCAGTGTGAAACTTCTGTGCGACAGTGGCGCTTCTGTTAATGCCAGTGATTTTGTAAGAATTCCACTTCATTTGACACTATACACTGTGGGCTCAATCACAATTCTTCCCCATACAGTGCTGTGAAATAGGATTTGCCCCCTTCCTGATTTCTGTGTTCTGCGTTATCACATACAAAGGTTTCAGTTCATCAAACCAATTTTAATATCACACAGACACTAACCAAGGAAATACAAAATTCAGTTTCTAAATGTGAATTTAATTTAAGGCACAAAAAAAAAATCCAACTCCCTAAGTGAGAAAGTAATTGCCCACCCCCTTTTTAAATCACAAACAAACTGTGACTGACGACAGAATGTGGGAAAGATGAGTTCACTTTCACAGGTATAGCCCCACATTTGTTGAATCAGGTAATCACATATATTGAATCTGTCAGACAAAGTGAAGTAGCCTACAAGCTCTCAAGAAACAAACCCATCATACCACGATCCGAAGAATTTTAAATTAGAAAAGAAATTAGAAAAAGTTATTGAAATCTATAAGCCTGGAAAATGTTACAAAGCCATTTCCAAGACTCTGAGGTTTCAGCAAACCACTGTCACAGCCATTATCCACAAAAGGATAAAACTGGGAACAGTGGCAACCGGAGTGACCGACCAGCTAAAATTACTCCAAGAGTGCGATGACGACTCATCCAGGAGGTTGCAAAAGAACCTAGAACACCACCCAAAGAACTCCAGAACTTGCTGGCCTTAGTTCAGGCCAGCGTTCACGACTCTAACATAAGAAAGACACTCGCCAAATATGGCATCCATGAGCGTTTCCAGGAGAAAACCACTGCTGTCCAAAAAGAGCACATTTGCCTCAAGACATCTGAACGAGCCTCAGGACTTTTGGAAAAACATTCTGTGGACTGATGTGTCAAAACATTTTGGAAGATGTGCAGCCCGTTACGTCTGGGATAAAAATGGCACAGCATTTGATAAAAAGAACATTATGCCAACATTTGAAGGGCGGCAGTGGCAGTGTGATGGTCTGTGGCTGCTTTGCTACCTCAGGACAGGGACAACATGCTGTGATTGATGGGCCAATTAATTCTGCTGTCTACCAGGAGAACGTCCGACAATCAGGTTACACCATTAAACTCAAGCTCTCTTGGATCATGCAGCAGGACAACGATTCGAAACACACCAGCCAGTCCACTTCTGGGTGGCAACCCTCCGCCCCCCCAAATTAAGGTTTTGAAGTGGCCAAGTCAAAGTCCGGATTGAATGCAAGTGAGATGCCGTGGTGTGACCTTAAGTGGGCAGTTCATGCTTGAAAACCCTCCAATACGAAGAAGAGTCGGCCAAAAACCCTCCACAGCGTTGTGAATGACTCACCAGCAATTATCACAAATGCTTGATTTTAGTTATTGCTGCCAAGGGCGGCACAACCCATTATTAGGTTCAGGGAGCAATTATTTTTTCACATAAGGACAGGTAGGTTTGGGTTTTTCTTTGTGTCTAAATAGATTAAATTTCATTTTCTGTTTCCCTGGGGTGTCCCTTTATGATATAAAAATTGGGTTTATGAACTGAAATCTTTGTGTGATAAATATCTAAACACAGAAATCAGGAAGGGGGCAAATTCTTTTTCACGGCACCGTAGCCCTTCCCTGGTTTTACCCCTCCCCATGAGTCCTCTGTTTCAAGGGCTACTAAGATGAAGGGTTAGAAAAATGCCATGATTATCTTTTTTATTATATAATATATTTATTATTTCATGTTTATCTTCTTCAAGAACATATTTTTATAAAAGGAATGCATTTTGACAAAATGCCATATATTGCCTAACCTAGACCACTGAATAACCCCAAGAACCAGCACAAAACACATACAACTTGAGCATTTGTAAAAACAAAAAACATCTCAAATATACAAAGAAAAGCTAACTTATTCAAAAATAGGAATTGTACCAAACATATAAAATATAAATAACAACATAACAATAAGAACAAACAAATCATTGTCTTCAAATGCACGTTGCGTGTTTATCACGGACACCAGCACAAAGCACTGGAAAAAATGTACTCTTGAAAAAGCATACCGGTACTCAAATTGATGGGCTTTTGTGTTTTGAAGTGAAAGCCTGTTTTGTCGCTCTGCATTTATGTAACACTTGTTGGATGTGTGTGAATGTGTGTCATGTCTGTATTCTTTAGGATGGCAGGACTCCTCTGGTGCTTGCAACCCAAATGTGTCATCCACGCATCTGCCAGCTACTTGTTGAGCGAGGGGCTGATATCTCTGTGCGGGACAAACAAAAAAAGTAGGAGTCCGAGTTGCCTGCATGAAATGTCCTTCCATACCTATTTGTCATGTCCTTGTTTACGATGATACTAATGCAGCATGTTATACCGGAGACAAATTCCTTGTGTGTTCTACATACTTGGCCAATAAAGATGATTCTGATTCTGATGAATAGACATTTTGTGAAAGCCTGAGCTCATACTGACATGTGAAATAATGCTTGTCAAGAATAATGACACCAGGCAAAATGTCTTGATTCGTGGTTTCAGGCAAAAATGTATCAAGACAAGTATTCAGGTTACTGATACTGCTGATAGTCTGGAGTACAACAAGGCAGATATCATTTTGGAGTTTGGTTGGGAGGGGGCGGGTAACATGTCATACTTCTCACTAAAATGTTATTGCTGAAGCTCTTTTTTTTTCCTCCCCCCCATCACCTTTAGAACAGCACTCATTCTCGGTTGCGAGTACAGCTGCAAAGATGCAGTGGAGGTGTTGTTAAAGCGCGGTGCTGATGTGAAGGACGTGGACAGCTTGGGTCATGATGCGTTCCACTATGCTCGTCTCAGCAAGAATCCAGAGCTTGTTAATTTGGTCAAAGGCTACCTCGAGAAAGCCAGCAAAGGTGGGAATAGGTCAGATTTCTTGAATGTATGCAGTTTGTAGAAGCAGAGCATTGGATTCCAACAAGACTTATAATGAATATAAGAAGTTAATACACCCATGTTCGGTTTGGTTGTTTTTTTACTGTGATAAAAGAAAAATTAAAAAAAAAAGAGAACGACATACTGTACATCATTTAAAAACTTTCCATTGTGACTAGAAATCCGTAAAATTTTATTATTCTCTATGTACTGTGCAAATACATTAGGGATGTGCATCTCTCCAATAAAAGATTATTCATTACGTTTCTAAATATATTTGAAAATGCAACGATTCGGTTTGATTCTGTGCACTCACATCTTTTAAATCAAAATCAATTTTCTGATTTAAACAATTTTTTGTTACACGGCCTTAACTTTAGCCATTGCTAAATGAACAGAAATAGACAAGCAAACCAAAACAGGATTATGCTTGTGTATGAAAATAAACTGTAAAAAGGTAGAAGTTTATGAATGAATGTTGAAATCATTTCTATTAATGCAGCATAAAATTTGTTATGGTGAGTAAGATTTCCATCTTTTGTGTCTTTCTTGGACACAGCTATACCATTGTTTAATAATGATGAGATATTGTGTTCAAACTGATATTTTTTCATGTTTAGCCGTTAGTTTATTTTTCTTCTCGGCTTTGCAAAAAATAATTCTGAAATGTGTTTTAATCCTTACAGAAAAAGAGGCAACAAAAATAGAACAGTGGAGGAGACAGGTAATGTAGTCTTCAAAAATCGAACTCATTACTCTCACAATTGTTTTATGCTACTGATAGTTCAAGGCTTTTTTTCAGATTTTTCAGGCTGTATGCATTTTATGGTCACACCCAATATTCGCACACGTTTTCTCACAAAATTATTCTGCGTGAAACCGTTTTACTATATTAAGCCCCCTTCATTTTAGGAGCCTCTAGTTCTGCATTAAAAACAGGAACATTTGTTTTTGATGTGTTTTTGCACTTTTGCAATCGTGTCACATTTCAAATCATTTCAGAAATTTACATTTTTTAAAATGTCCTTTCCTCAGCAGTCGGTGGAGCGCTCGGACACCAAGGAGGTTAACAGAAGGGATCATATGATACATGTAAATACAGTCTTTTCTCATTCATGTTGTTACATTACCAGATCGGGCAGCAAATGAATATATCTCATGTTAGTCTTGTCGATAATATGAGTAATTCGACTTTCCTTTCTGAATGACCGATATTTAAGATAAGATAAGAAAACCTTTATTAGTCTCGCAATGGAGAAATTCCCAAAGCAGCAAAGTTATGAAAGGAAGAAGTACAACAACAAAATATAGGAGCTGCTGGAAAGGCAGCCACTCTCGCGGTGCCATTTTGAGGTCAAATTAACAAAAATAACACAACACAACACATAGGACCAAAAAAAATGTATTTGGTTGAAGTTGTAGTGAGTGCTTTTTATTTCTGGCTTTGTGTTTCAGGACCTAGAGAGGCAGAACGAGTCCTTGCAGGAAAGTCTCAGGAAGTACCAATTGGAACAGAGGGCCCTGTTAGATAAAGTCATCCTGTTGCAACAACAGCTCACACAGGTAAATGCTTGTCAGAACATGTACATGTTGGGCTTGTAGGACTGGTAAAAACCAAACTATGTGAATGAATGAATGTACAAATCTCAGTTCAAGTGAAGTTGGGATGTTGAGTAAAACATAAAAATGGAATACAATGATTCGAAATCCTTTTTAACCTCCAAGTGAATACACTACGAAGACAAGATATTTAAAAGTTCAAACTGGCAAACTTAATTGGATTTGTTTTGAATTTGATGCCTGCAACACGTTCCAAAGAGCTGGGACAGGGGCATGTTTACCACTGTTTTGCATCACCTTTTCTTTTCATGACAATCATTAAGTGCGTGGGAACTGGGGACTCATCATATCTTTTATCTTATATCTAAATTCTAAGTTCGCATACTAGCTATCAGTTTTAGACATTTTGAGAGAGCAATCATCTTTCATTGGCTCTGGCATTTTTGTTTTTTATTTACAGGAAAAGAAGACAGTAGACGACGCTCACAAAGAGGTACAGTGTGAACAAAAATAACCATTTTGGAATAAAGATTCTGTTCAACATGTTCAACATGGTGAAACATGTCATGCCAGAATGACATTTAAAAAAGATAAGATTCCTAAAAGGATGGGGTACTTTTTTCATGATTATTCCTCACTGCAGGAGTTGATATTTTTGTAATGAACTTGAAAATGTTGAATATGCATGCACGTTTAGTAATAAATGTCACGTGCGCTCCTATATTAATCAAACATGTGACAGGATAACCCAGATAGAGATGTCACATGTGTGACACACGCACAACCACCCAACACAATCAAATAGGCCTTCAGAGAGATATCTTCCTTCCGATGATAAAAAAATGCGATGCCACTTGACCTGTTTCCAGGCATGAAACAAATTGAAGACAAGCCAGCAGCCACAGCGATTTTCATTCTATGCATTACGGAAACTGTTTGCCAACATGATATGGGGCAACGTAAAAAATAATAGCTTCACCAATAATGACATGGACATCGACGCTTTGTAAGGCTTTTACTTTGAAGTGGGCCCTGCAGTGCATTTGAGGCATGTTAACGTAATTCATAGAATGACCAATTGCTGTAATAGCTGGCTTGACTTTCATCTTTTGGACTGGAATTGCCAAGTTGAATAAATCAACAAATAGTGAGTGATGGGTACCCAATGTGGATGAATTCATGCAATAAAACATTTTGCTCTAAAAATGCAATAAATCAATATGGAGGTGTATTTTTCACATTTTTTGTGCTTTTCCAATCTAAAATAATTACTACCAATCAAGTTGTTATTTGGCCAGTGTCCCCTTAAAGTCAATGCAGAACATTTTATTGGTACCCATAAAAGCAGCTACAGTACTTACAGTACATAATAAAGATTGATGTAGATCTAATTTTGATGCCCCTCCGTGCGTCCATTTGATTAAGAGCCTAAAAGAAGTATTTGAAATGGACGGGCGCCGAAACAAAGATGAAGAATTGGAGTAGTACAAACATCCTGCCTATTTCATCCATCACAGGCCAATCAAATCAACCATCCATCCATTTTCCGATCCGCTTTTATCTTCACAAGCGTCGCGAGCGTGCTAGAGCCTATCCCAGCTGTCTTCGGGCAGTAGGCAGGGTACACCCTAAACTGGTTGCCAGCCAATCACAGGGCACACAGAAACGAACAACCATTCACTCTCACAATCACATCTAGGGACAATCTGGAGTACTCAATCAACCTGTCATGCATGTTTTTGGAATGTGGGAGGAAACCGGAGTCCCTGGAGAAAACCCACACAGCCACTGACATAAACATGCAAACTCCACACAGGAAGCCAGAATCGAACCCTCCACCTCTGCACTGTGAGGCCGACGTGCTAACAAATTGCCCGACGTGCTAACCAGTCGTCCACCGTGCCGCAAATCAACCACCAGGCATAAAACATACGCCTAGCATGACAGTTTCATGGTCCAAGCCGGAAGGGAAAGAATACGAATATTCTTCCTATCAAGTGCCGTGTTTTGCTCTTCCTTTAATTATGACCTGTGCACTTCTGATAAAACTGCAGCCAGTACTATTTGGGTTATTCGAGTTTCTGATTCAGTATTTTTAAATGATGCTGATGACTTAATTTGCATGTACCCATGCAAAAATCAGTGGTAATCTGAATATGGTTGCTTGTTAAACTTGTTTGTTCTTTTTTTTGTTCTTTTCATTGTATCAGAAGGAGCAATTAAAGGTGTTACTTAGTGCCAACGAACGAGAAGGGTCACGAGGCTTGGAGACTGTCAAGGTCCAGCTCAAAAGCACGATGGTCTGTGGATGTATACAGATCATTTTGATCCCTCCTTGTCGGAAATTGTTGAAGTGTATTTATCTCAGATAGATGTTCTATTGTTGTGTCATCTTTTTTCTTACATATTGGTCACATATTCAAAATGTGTTGTTCTTTGTATTTGCAGGGGGACTACTCCGGACAGTCAGTGATCAAAGGTTGAATGATCTTTCATGAAAATAAGCTATTATTACAATCGAAAAATTATCACCAAATTGATTTTCATTTGCTTTGTGTTGTATTAATTACATTTTCACTGTTTCACAGGAAAAGAGAACATTTTAGTCAAGCAAGCTTATAGCCTGGATTCGGATCAGGTAAGCTAAGCTGATTTAAACAACTGCCAATGTGGTCACCATTAGCATGTAGTGATGAGAATTTATTGTCAGAGGATCATTTTGAAAAATGAATCGGCCTGAAAACAAATCTAAATCTGTTACTTGCAATTGATATGTTATTTCCGTAACATGCCCTAAAACCAGCAAGTGCCTTGTTACTTTGTCTTACTCTCAGTCCTGTGATTCTCACTTTTCCCGTCAGAAACTCCAGAATCCAGCAATGTCTCGCTCACTGTCCAGACCATTAGAGAAGGGTCTCTCTGGTGATCTTGAAATTCTTCGGCATGAGCTTGAGATGCTCAGAAGAAAACAACAAGTAACCGAGGAGGAGAGGGTGCGGCTTCACTCAGCTCTGAGCAGAAAAAATCGAGAGTGCCAAGAACTGGTTCAGAACAGAGATCTCATCCAGAAACAGGCTGACCAGCAAGTTCAAGAACTCGAGGATGCCTTGGGGGACGTGCAGAAGAGGATGCTTGAGTCGGAATGCAAAGTTAAACAGCTGCAGGCCCATGTGGTTGCGGTGAAGGAACATTTGGGAGGCCAGGCCACGGAAGAGCTTCGTGCTCAGCTTCAGGATATCAAAGCCAAGTATGAGGGGGCTTCAGCTGAAGTGGGTCGGGTTCGCAATCGTCTTAAACAGAGTGAGAAGGCATTGGAGGAGTACAAGAACAGTGAGAGCCAGCTGGCAACTGAAGCTGAACGGTTAAATCAAAAGCTCGGAGCTGTGACTGCAGAGAGAGATGAACTTTCGGAAACTGTCCTCGCAATGGAGACACAGCTGAAGGGAGCTCAATCTAAGCAGGGCAGCATGGTACCGGCCGAGAAATTTGACAACATGAAAAACTTACTGACGAATGCAGTAGATGAAAAGGAACGTCAGCTTACTGAGCTCCGAGACGACTACGATCGTGTCCTGGAAGAGGTGGCGGAACTCCATCGGAAGCTAGATAATCCGACTCAGGGAGGAGCAGGAACAGGGACCGTGCCCACTGAGGAACAACAAAAGATTGCTGCCCTGGAAGAGCAAAACATCTCGTTGAAGAAAAAACTACATGATGTCACTGCAAAAAGCCAGGCACTTATTCATGAGATGGAGGAGAATGAGGAAGAGCGGGAGATACTGCAAGAGAAGCTGGAGGAGCTGAATAGCAGGCTTGAGGTCGACTTCATCCCAATCCAGGAACATGAGGAAGCTCGAATGAGAATGCTATCGGCTGTGGAGGATCTGGAGGACAAACTCGTGGAAGCCAGCGAACGTTGTGGCAAAGCAGAGGCACAAGTCCAACTGCTTAACACAGAGAAAGTGACGCTTCAGGAGAATATTAACAATCTGCAAGGTGCCGCAGAGAAACAGCAGAGTGAAATGAAAGCCTTGAAAACTCAGAATGCTGACGTGATGAAGACATTTGAACTTTTACAGAGTAAGTGTGACGACAGAGAAAAGTGGTGTGCCCAGCTGACAGCACAGAGTCAGACTTTGAAACTGAACCTGGAGGGAGACTATGTGCCGAGACAAGAGCATGAGCAACTGAAGATAGACTTAACCTCCACGTTAGAGAGTGTCAAGTCTGAGAATTTGAATTTGGAGTCCACGGAGAAGGAAGTTCGAGAGGAATTAAAGAACGTGAAGGAAGGAAACGCCGAGTTACGTGAAAAGTTGGAAAAGGTTCTGTTAGAGATGAAAAATGACTATATGAGCGTGAAGGATCACAAATGTATGACAGAAAAGATGGGCGCCACCGTGGTGCAGGCAGAGAATAGAGCAAACCAACTGTCGGCGATGCATGCGTTGGCCCAGGAGGAAAATGTGAAGCTGACACAAGAACTGCAAGCTCAAAAGAAAGAACTCGATACCATCATGGAGGCTATTCAGTCCAAATTTGTCCCACTGACAGCCGTTGAGGAAAAAGAAAACTCCTACAATACCCAAGTCAAGGAGTTGAAGGTTAAACTGTTGGAAATGGAAGATACGTATAACAGGGAGAAGTCTGAAAGAGAGAATAACAAACTGGAGAAAGAGAAACTGAAAGTTGAGATCAATTCTGTTCAACAAAGACTTGACACTGCTCTTGTCACCGGTGAGAAGCGCAAGGGATATGAGGAAGAGTTCAAGGGCCGATATGAGGCAATGGCTCTCAAGTTAACCGATGTGGAGCAGAAGTACAAGGAGGCCAATCTTCGGAAAGCTGAGCTTGAAGACCAGAATGCCCTGTGCAACACTCAAATCCAGAATCTCCAGGACCGTCTAAAATCAGAGCTGACGCGCATTGCAACCTATGACACGGAGCTCAAGGCCCTTCACGATGCCATGCAGCAAGCCCAGGCGGATTGCAAGAAAGCACGAGAGACTGAGCAGGTGGAGGCCCAGAAGGTTTGTGCTCTGCAGAAGGAAGTTCAGGAACTCCACAGAGAACAGGCAACTCTGTTGCAGAAGCACACCAAGGCCAGTGAAGCCCTTGAGACGGAAGTCGCTGAGCTTCGAATGGGGCTCAGAGAAGAGCAGGAGAATAGCGGCCAAAGGGCCGAGGACGTTTCGGCCCTCCAATCTGAACTTCTTCAAGCCACTCAAGCTCTCGAAGAGCTTCGCTTCAAGGAAGGTCATATGGCCCAAATGAAGAAGGAGAAGCAGCATCTGGAGGAGGAAGCCACCAACTTGACCAACAAGCTGTTGAGTTTAACAGAGGAATGCAAAGCGGTACACCGTGAGGCGACTCAGGCGAGGGAGGGGGAGAGCAAGGCCAGGAGGGAGATGGAAGCTGTTCATGAGAAGGGACAGGCCATTGAACGAGAAATTCGGGAGCTGAAAGAACGCTATGATGAGTCACTCAGCACCATTGGTGATCTTCAGAGAAGGATTCAGACATCATCTCAGCTGACTGAAGCCAAAGACAAGAAGGTAATCAGTAATCAGTGATCACGGAGCCTTCCTCGACTTCCTCATTTGCACGCCGTCATTTTAAAACAATCATTGCACTGACTCGCATACGCGTTGTCCTTTTTTTTTGTTGTTGTGTGCTGTGAGGTCATGCGGTCAATACATTTTCCTCATGCTTCTGCTTGGGTCAGATCACGGAGTTGCTAACGGACGTGGAGCGGCTGAAGCAAGCACTGAATGGTTTGTCCCAGCTGGCGTACACCAGCAACTCCCCGAACAAAAGGCAGATGCTGCACATCGACACCCTCCAAGCCCAGATCAAGAACCTACAGCAGCAGCTGGCTGTGAGTGGATTCATGTCGCACACAAGACACACACATACCGTATTTTCCGCACTAAAAGGCGCACCTAAAAGTCTTCCATTTTCTTAAAAGCTCACAGCGTGCCTTAAAATTCGGTGTGCCTTGTGTTTGGTCATTACGGTAAAACCGTATTGGCCCGAATATAAGACGGTTTTTTTTGCATTGAAATAAGACTGAAAACGGGGGGGTCGTCTTATATTCGGGGTCTAGACATTATACCCATTCACGACGCTAGATGGCGCCAGATATTAAAGTGAATGCTGAACTTGACTCCCCAGGCTAAAGTGAACCCCTGTCACGAAGAATAAAAATAGCGGTAGCACGAAGAAGAAAAATAAACAAATAGCGATAAGAAAGAAAAGAGAAGAAAATAATAGAAGAGATAACAGAAAATGGAGAAACGTAGCGACAATCTGGAGAAAAGTGGGTCGAAGATCGGCCAGGTTAACCGACAGCTGAGGAGAAGTTATGATGTAATTTACATTTCAAAAACCAGAAGCCATTCATTTACGAATGTGATTGCACTTTAGATTTGAATGAGGCAAAATCACATGCTTTTTCTATATATTTCTAAATATATTGTTATAATCATTTGTTTCAGATGTACTGTAATTATTTTCTGTATAAAAATTAATTTGGTGTTCCAAACGTCTTTTTTAAAACTTGAGTCTTGAAAAAAAAAGTGGGTCGTCTTATAATCAGGGCCGTCTTATATTCGGGCCAATACGGTATGCTGACCCCAAAATGGCTCCTTGCTGGAGACATGCAATAGAACACGGAAATAGAATAGCGGCAAGAGAGTTCAACGTTAACGAGTCAATGTTATAACTTGCTGTTGGTTCAGTGAACTGTGTCGCTGCTTTATTAAATAGGTTTTTGTTGCAGCTCCGGAAAAAGGAGAGCTGTGGCATTGTTTTTTTTAAAAAGGCACACTTTATTAATGGTTTTCACAGTCTCAACAAATACAGGTACGTCTTTGTCCGTCTCCGTGCCTTCTCTTCTTCCGTTCGACTCGAAAGGCGTTCATGACCGCCTCTGAAAAACGTAAATTAACGATTACTTCAATGTAACTACGAAAATTGAAAATAATGCATCAAAACAGAAAATCAAGTGAGGAAATAACAAAATTAATTCTGTAGCCCCCCTACAGGATTTATTTTGTGATTTCCTCATTTGTGAATACACAACAAAGGAATAAATAACAAACACTTCTGAGACAGTCCAGTCTCCTACATTTTACTGACATCTGATCCTTCTGCTTGCATTTCCTTGAGCGTAGCTCCATCTAGTGGATGCATTGTAGATTACGTCTTATAAACCGGTGCGTCCAATATATGAAAAGGCCATTCATTGAAGGTCCGCTTTATAATCCAGTGCGCCTTTTGTGTGGAAAATACGGTATTTGAATAAGGTCATCTTTTACCTTGAGAGACGAGTAATGGAAGACAACAGTAACTTGTGTGCATCATTGTCGACTTATTATCTAATACATTAGGCCAGTGTTTTTCAAACTTTTTTGAGCCAAGGCACACTTCTTTCATTGAAAAAATCTCGCGGCACACCACTTGCTGAAAATGTGGGAAAAAAAAAAAAAAACACCGCTTACATTCCAATTAACGGGTTATATTGTTACCATAACCGTTTTTAACATTGAAGAATGACGTTATAACAGCTTGAATTGGAATTAAATGAACACAAAGAAAAAAGTATTTTATCATCTTTCATATTTATTGTTTCACCATCGTCCTGCATTCATGCGTCACAAATTCGTTTGTCTCTCGTCTAAACACAAGGCAATTGGCTAGCTGTTCTGCTCCCTAGCGGTATGGGAGGGTAATGCACGATTACTTTCTGGGCGATAGACCGCACAAGCATACAAATTTTCCCGTGGCACACCTGACAATGTCTCGCGGCACACTGGTGTGTCACGGCACAGGGTTTGAAAAACACTGCATTAGGCAACATGTTTTGGCTAAAGTTTAAACTGGGTGATGTGACTGCCTGTCTATGGTGAAGCAATAATCTTGCGTTTTCTCTCTGTCTGTTCATTTAGGATGCTGAGAGGCAACACAGAGAAGTAGTTTCCATTTATCGAACACACCTCCTCAGTGCAGCGCAGGTTGGTTGTCTTGACGTAAACTGTACTTTATTAAACATTTGAGGATGGCAAACCAAAACAATATGTAATAATATGGAATAGATGTATGGTTTTGGTATAAATTTAGCTTTGTGTTTTGACAGAGTGCAACTTTTTGATAGTGCCAGTATGCGTCAAGCTAAACAGTCTTGTACAAATGTGGTGCATTTAGCAAGTGGTTCAAATTCTTATATAACTATGCAATTTACAAGACTACGTTAGTAGCTGTCCATAATCCTTCTCAAAGTGTTTTATTTCTTTATTTGTAGGGCCACATGGATGAGGACGTCCAAGCTGCCTTGCTACAGATCATCCGCATGAGACAAGAATTTGTGTGTTAAAGCTTTCTTCAGCATCATGTGATGCTGCTACCTGCAGACTCAAATTTACCATTCTCACACTTCCACAACACTGCCATGCTTCACACTGCATTATGTCATCCAGATGATCGCTCTTCAAATGGACTGTTATTAAATCCTCTGTCATCAGAAACATTGCTGCACATTAGCTCCCAAGTAAACCTAAATATTAATCGGAGATACTTCTACTGACTGCTAAGAGCGATGCGCATACTTATTGTTAGCATCTTGAAGGATTTTTAAAAAATGTGACTGCGATATATATAAAAATATATACTGCTTATATAATGTATGGTGTACTGAAGATGACCAGCACATCACACAACAACATCGTGACTGACAATCGCAAGTTTTCGGCGCTAAATCCTGATGCTGTTGTAGTACCAAGGCTGACCTGTAGATACAGCATGGTGCCACAGTGCATCTAGACTGCCAGAAATGACAAAGTGTAAGAACAGTAGAAGATGAAATAGAAGAAGCAAGGCTAACTTATCAGATAGTTGTGTGCAGTCTCTTCTCAGTCATCTTTGTTTTGGTGGATGACATGTTATAAAAACACCCAATACAAACAGTCGCTTATATATTTGTGTTGGGCAACTGTGTAAGATTCAAGTTGCTTGCTAATGTCACAATCTTGGAATCAGTGCGATTGTAAATATTGAACACGTTTTAAGGTTTATGATTGTTGGCCCTGACCATTGCTGTCTCGACCATTGTTTGGATATCGGTCAATTGGAGCTTTGCCCACTTTTTGTCCCAGAAGAAAGGGGAAAAAAAAGTTTAAATTAGGCTTGATTGTCATTATGTGTGTAGGTCGGGGCTAGTTTAAGCTGGTGACCATAAAAATGAGCTAAAAGTGACATAATTTGATAGATGATTACTGTTCTCAAACGGCGATCACTTCTACATTCCTACTGAACAATCAGCCCTCAGGCAGGATGTTTGCTTTGTGATCTCAGCTGACATTTGAAGGATTACAGCAAATGCAGATATAATCAAATTGTATTATCTCTCTGACCATCCGTGCTTAAAGAGAAGCCTCAGTGACAGTGTTGTATACAAACAATTGTGGTTTTGAATTTAAACGTGTGGCGAGTTTCAATTTTCAGTGGTCTTGCATGTGCCAAATACAAAACTTGGAACAGACAGAACAAGTGAAACTGGTCTTTTTATGCGTAATAACACACAACGATGTCACTCCAAACCTGAAAATGACTTAGCATTCGTTCAGATAAACTACTGGGCTCATTTAGCAATCAGAGTGGTGCGTTGTTGTGGGTAATGTTGAATTTGAGTCATGGAGGTGAGCGTGTGAGAGAAAGGAGCTCTCTTGCTGTGTAGTTATTGCGGTGGCTGGTCATCTCCTCGTTGAAACCTGAGTGTCTTCTAGTGGTCAGACTTGGCAGGCCAAGTTCATAGAATGTTAACGCCAGTGTGTGGGAGGAGGCACTTGTTGTCCTCGGAAGCTGCTGATTGGAGAAATCTCGAAAATGTATCAATAAAATGACAAATGAAAACTCTTGCAGCTCCCCAGGACAACAGCTGCAGCGCCTTCCTCGCCCCGAAGCGGCTGCATGTGCCCCCTCTGGGTGTTGTGTGTTTTGATTGTTGAGCCAGTCTCTCGTGCCTTTTCACTGACTTTTCCAATACTTTGTACTACTTTGATGACTGTACGAAAGTGTGACAGTTGCAACGTTCAGCGGGTCTGGAAGTAGAAAGGCACAACACAAATGTTGAGCAATATTTACTGTATAGGATGACATTCTAATCATCGAACAAAATACATTAAAAGATGCGATTGCTGGTAGTTAACCTCCGAAAAATGTGTTCTTTGAAGCACTCCTGTCTTTTCCTGTGAGCTTAACACCCTTAAACTCTCAGGTTTTTTTTGTTTTGTTTTTTACTTTGGTCTAATTTCTTCTGGTTTTTAGGATGGACTTGTCCCTCAATCATCAAGACTGTTAAATCTGTTCATACAAATATTTGTGTTTGTGAGTCAATAAGACAAAATCAATAAAGTGCCTAACATAGAAACTATATCTTTGTTTTGTCTATTTTACCTTTGTAGTTCTTTTGTGCTCCATGGACAGCACTTTGTATACAGCGGGGGTTGTTTCAAAGCGCTCTTATCAATACAGTTGAGTTCAAATATTTTCATCCATCCATTAATCCCAACCGCTGATCCTTACGAGGGCAAGGATTGCGAGGGCCCTTGAGTGCTGGTCGCAGCTCAAGTTATTACAGTATTTTTATCAGTTGTTTTTGTACCATTTTGCTTGCTACACTATTCATTTAGCAAAAAAACTGATTGTGACACAGTTGGGATTTAACCGCCATGATAAAACTCAGTTTGTTTAATTAAACGTGAGCGAATGCATCATTCAAGCTGTTTATATATATATATACTGTATATATATATATATATATACAATGTATATTGCTGCTAACAATAGTTTGATGTAGTCGCTGATGGAGTCGTGGTACACCCGCCTGACTTGTGAGTGGGCAGCGTGGGATCGGTTCCCACCCAGTGACGGTGTGGATGTTGATGCCAATGATTTTTTGTCTCTATATGTGCCCTGCGACTGACTGGCGACCAGTTCAGGGTGTTGTTTGCCTTCCGTCGGAAGTCAGCTGGAACCGGCTCCAGCAACTCTTCATGACCCTGTTCAGGATAAGCGGTGTTGAAAATGGATACATGGATGAATAGTTTGATGTGGAGAAAGGCCAGTGATTCAATTCAAGTCTCAATTACTTTTACCATACTTTCAGATACATGCTGGCACAGACACACACAAGGAAGATAGTTTCATGTGGTTTCACTTTAAATATAATCAGCCCAGGAATGAGAGTCAATAGCCCTTTGGCGCGCAGCGCTTACTTTTTCTCTTTCAGCCTGCGTTTTTATTGATTTGTCTCCTGCATGCTCTCATCTCATCTCAAGGTTTATTTTCATCAAAGTGCTCCCCTACAGAATGCTTACGCGTTCCTTCCTCAACGGAGGTCAAAGCCATTTCAACAAATTCCCATCATGCATACACACTAAGCCAGGTTTTGTAAAAAAAAAAAAATTTGCGTTATCTCGTAATCTTTGCGAGGGAATGCAAAACTTTGTGAGGGAACACAAGTTTTCTTTTTTTGGGGGGGGGGGGGGGGGGTTCTTCCATGTCCCTTGAGGAGCTCCGTAGAATCATAACGCGCGTAAGGTGATGTGTCTCTGTATTTGTTTTTTGTGGTTATAATTGGTACCTCCTAAGCCTGCCACAAAGACCCAAATTCACCACATGTATTGTGAGGTAAAATGGCTGAGGAAGCAGGCAGGGGGTTAGTGACACATTACAGGACACACCCACCTTAAAATTATCATCTGTCAGAACTGTCACGTACATGTGTCATCTCATATGGCGGTCTCGAATAGTTATGGCTGCTTGTCTGTCCTCTTTAGAGCGACTCCATGGAAGAAATGTGCTGCGCTATTGTTAGCACTCTTTTTTGGGCTCTCGAGAACACATTGACAATCTTCAGTAGTCATTTTCACTCCCACCTTGTCATGTATACTTAAGTACAGGGAACCACTATGAGGAAAAGCCTGAATCAAAGGGAAGGCAAACCGACAGTACCCGCTCTTATTTTCCCATGGACTTAGATTTACATTTTCCATCCAGTGGTAATGTTAGTTTCACATACAACTAAATTTGTGTGTGATTCATGACAACATTTGGCCATTCTTAGTCATGTGACACGTGTGGCGGCCAGTGGACAGTGAGTGAAACTAGTGAAAAGAAGTAGCACGAAAGCCAACATAACAAGAAAGTCAACAAATTGCTTCAAAAACCGAATCGGGGGGTTTATGGGAAAAGTATGCTTAGGCACAATTTTGACGTTGAATCACGATGCAAAATTGAGTAAACATTTGGCCCTTGCAGACCATCCCTCCATCCCAGTGAATTTGGATGGTCAGCTCAGTGAAAACTGCTGTGCCTCATTTGTTTTTCTTGTGTAATTGCAAGTTGTTCTTTTTTTTTCATCATTAATAGTTGATTACTCAGGCAGCACGAGTGGGGGCAAAACTCATCCCCTTATTTTCATCAGTCCCCAGAGGAAGTACTGTAGACCAATCCTGGATTGGGGCCGAGACAAGCAAGGCCCCTTTATTGTTTTTGCACAGTTCCAAAAGTTCTTTGTTGCTTCAATAAAGTTCGTTTATGGGATAATAAGGCTCAGGAGGACACATGGAGCTGATTTGAAGTGAATGTCTTCAAAATGGTTCCCATTTCCACAATCAGCTCCCTTGGCTTCCCTTCATCTCTTCGACATCTGAGCTCATCTGGTTCCTTTTTTTCCCTCCACTTCCTCACCTTTTCTTTTGTCTCTTCATCTCCCGTCATTTATTGTCATTTCCAACACGCTGGTGCTGTTATGGGCTGCTCTTGCTTTGACCTGGGATTTGCAGTGGGAGCGGGTGCAGCAAGGGGGGCGAGGTGGAGAGCCCTCTTTTCTCAGGCCTTTGCTTGTGCTGATGGTGGTGGTGAAGAAAAAGAACAATAAAACCCCTCAGGATGCACCAAATGATTAATAGCAAAATGATTGCACTCAACTCATGCACTCATGCAACCAATCTATTTTAGATCATGAGAAATCGAGAAGGGAATAAAAATTAACCCCTCAAACCATTTTTTTAAAGTCATAATGCCACCAAAGGTCCTTAAAGTTCATAAAAATCCATAAAAAGTTGTAAAACTATGTTCTGAATTGTCCTTAATTTTCAGGGAAAGCTTCTAAAATCAATAAAAGTCCTTTCTATTTTCTGTATTGAATTTCTTCTTAGTGTACTTTATTTGAGAATGAATTCAAGTTTTTTTCATTTTCTTACCTGTAAAACAGGTAGGAAAATGAAAATTTAGCATACAGTATGTCAAATAAAGGGTTAGCTAATTGCCCCTAAAAATAAAGATGTGCCCTTCCTTTGTCAGCAATGATTTGAACACCAGCTCAGTGATATGTGGCTTTCTGTTCAGCCCGCATATTGCTGAGCGGGCATTAAATCCACTGTGAATCCCCTGCTGAATGGAGGAAAAAAATCCATAAAAATGGCTAAATTAGCCCTCAAAAGTCCTTAAAAGGTCCATAAATAAAAAGCAAGTGGAAGAGTGGGAACCCTGTTGTTTCTGTTGCATGTCTTGTTGGCTGATTGGAACTTCAATGATGAACATGAGGCACTGGCACTTAAGAGCAGTAACGTGTAAACAAGCTATGTTGTCCCAACCACTAATTACATACATTCGACACAAAACTGGGATCTCAGATGCACACATCTGTAAAACATCTGTGTTCCATTCCTCTCCATAGAGGCACTCACGACATAAACTTACATGGCTTCATGAGGAAAACATTTCACCGTAAAATCCCAAATATTTGGGCGATCATCCTGATATTTTCAGAGGTTGCTGTGGGGAGAGGTAGAGATGTCTACATCCCATTTGATGACAATTGATTGCAATTTTGTGACACTGCCAACATTGACATAATTGTCACATGTAGGCCCGCACACCACACATTCCTTTCAGGAAAGCCGTGAATAGCTTTTAAAGAAAAATACTGGCCATCAAGCACAAAAGAAAACACCAAAAAAAAAACCATGGCCTGCCTGTGGGGACATTTCTTGCAGGGTGTACCCTGCCTCTTGCCCAAAAGTAAACTGGGATTAATTCCGGCTCACCCCTGACCCTGAGCAGGATCTATTATTGAAAATGGATGCATTGCAATAAAAACTCTTGAAAGGCATTTGTACTAACTTTGCCGATGCTAATTATAGCAGCCGTGTGCAGTAATTCTCCATGTTAATGTCCGTTGTAAAACTATCTTTATGCTGTTGCATACATTATTAGACACGCAAATGCCTCAGAGGGTTGTGTGCGTGTGTGTGTGTGTATGTATGTGTGTGTGTGTTTAAGCATCGCTGCTGGCCATATTACATGTGGGAGGAATTACATGGGGGTAGAGCAGCGTACATAGCATGTTTGTTCAACGTGTTGATAAAATATGCACAGTCTCTCAGTTGTATCCACATGATCTCTATATGGTTGACTAGCATATCGAAAAAAAAAAAGATCTTCAACAAAACCTTTTCACAACAAGGTCAATGCACCACCATTTGGTTGACAATACAGTATCATAGTATAAATCACTCCAACAATGTGTATGTTGTGTTGTCTGACAACAATAAATACTACTATGACTACTACTACTAATGATAATAACAATAACAATAAGATAAGATATCCTGTATTTGTCCCGCAATGGGGAAATTATAATAAGAATTCAGAAAGGAAAACGCTGGGTAGGGAGAGGGAAAAAAAAATTAATAATAATAATGTGTGTGTGCGCGCGCGTGTGTGTGTGTGTGTGGTATAACCATGACTATTATTGGGCTTGATCAGCTGTGTCAACTATTTTTCCAACAGAGGGCAGCATGTGCTCATCTATTTCGTCTTGATTTGGACGAGTTCGGCAATCATGAATGGACTGGAGCTTCATAGTGCTGTGTTGCACTTATTCACGTGGAAATTGATCACATGGATCAATCAATTAGTTGGTTTAATGCAGACAATTGAAATTACAATCATAAAATCTAGATTGTGAAGAGTTTTTAGGTGGAAGAGAACTGAAAGTAAGAGTTGTTTATGCCCCACTTTAAAGAAGTTAGCCAACTCATGGTCCATGTACCCATTCTAGTATGGTCTTTGTCTTCACATGTAAGATAATTTAGTGCACTAGTTGAACAACAGTGCACACTCGTCGTTACACTAAGGCTAGGCGGGCCTATAGCCCGGTCAGAAATCTGTGTGGCCTCCCTTCAGCCCAAGCAATTTATTCATTTATATATTTATATTCGTTTTAAAAAAGTCATTTAAGTTCACAAGCAAGTGGTCTTCCTGTTCCAAATACAAAGCTTGTTACCGTGCTTGTGTTGTAGCTATTCCCCGTGTCTTTTTGTGAGAGCAGGGAGGCACGGGTTGAGTCTTTCTCAGTTACTTGCGCATTAGCGGTGTGTTCGTAGTTCATTGTGCCCGTTGAGAAACCTGAGTGTTCCTCAAATTTGTCATTTGGTCGATACTGAATGCACCAAAAAAGTCGTGAACCACCAGGCGCTTTGAATGGGGAAATGGTGTGCCAGTGCTGGCTCCTTTCAGAAATTTAAGAGAGCAGATCGCACTCTCAAAGTAGTGCACGGACATTTCCGAACATACCTTAGGTTAGAGTTAGTTAGCTTGCAGTCCATCTCAGCAATGCATCATTTTGTAATAATAAATAAAATTTAAAAAAACACATTTCATCCCATAAAATCCCCAGTCTCCAAGGGGGTAAAGAAAAAGAGGCATACTGAAAAAATTTGCCTGGTCCAATTCCTGGAGGAGCACCAGGCGCCGCTCATGAGTGTGGTGGCATCAAAATATTGTGCAACAAGCGTTCTCCAATAAGAAGAGGGGATAACAGCAAGGTGATGTGGGCATACACTTGAGGCCATTCTGTCATACGAAGCAGTGCGCACAGAAAGAAGATACAAAGACAATAATCAATTACTATGATTGGGTCCAAATTTCTACCTTTGGGCAAATTCATACCTTATATTGAATGCACGTCTCTACCACTCATCATTAGTCTGCATTATCATTTTCGTTGAAAAAATGAGAACCTCTCAAGTAAGTTGAAGTCTTGAGAACAATCGTTTTTTGTCTCTCAACCCTGCCAACTTTCAGAGAAATCCTCAGTCAGGCTGCCTTTTGGTGAGACATCCTAAACCACTTCTTTTGCTTCTCAGGAAAAAAAAAAAGAAGAAAAAAGTTGTGACCTCATTCTGAACATGGCTCTCATGAGAGACAAATTATTTGATTCCAGTTACTTGCATAATATTATGCAGGCCCGACCATGTGGGGGCCTTGCGGATGGATAAACCAGGCTGCTGCTCCATTGCACTCGTGCACTTTCACGCTCATAAACACAGTCAAGGCTCAGTGCGGGCACATTCATCACTGAACTCCTGCCCCTCCGATCCCTCACTGTTACTCTTTCAAACCCCCCCACACACACACACACACTGCTCCCTCTTCCAGCTGTTAAACCGGTTCTTGTAATTAAATAATGTATTTGCCATTTGTTTCTCCTGCTCAAGGCTAATTGAGTGTTCAAGATCTTAATTAGATTAGTGCTCTCTTTTCACCTCTGTCGTCAAGTCCCCCCCCTCCCCCCAACCCCCAGTCTATATCTCTCAAACGCTTGGCTTTTCATGTTTAGAGTGCAGCGTTAGAAATCTGCAAATGCTGTGATCACTGAGCAACCTCAGCTGATTAATCATCCGCTGCGTTCTTGAAGCATCAGTAGTTAATGAAGTCCTGACAGAATGACAAGTACGTCACGTTCAAAACTGTTCATAGCTTAAAGAGCACAGAGGGATTCTCTTTTTTTTGCTTTCAATATAAATTTTCCTCATACTTTAACAAATTTTTTTGTTTCTCACGTTGCATGTAAAACATTGTGTTTCAGAGACAAACAAATCCCAGCCAACTTGTTTTGCTATGTTGGTGAGGCTGCAGACAGATAAAAGCTTTACATTATTTATGGCGTGGTTGTTAGCAGAGATACTCGGGTCCTAATAAACTCTGCACTGTTTGATCTTTTCTGTATCTTTGTGCTGAAAATAGGAGAGTCAGAGCTCGATTCCTCAGGAACGCCTTTTATTTTGTGTTTGTTGTTCTGTGACTTGTGTTCGCCATATTGTTTTATTGGGAAGTTAGGTTCACAAAAACTTCAGTAATTAGATATGGAACTTTGTGACAGACTTGCGAGCTTTGAGCAAATTTACTCCATCAGACGTGACATGCGGAATGTGTGCGATGGAGTCTTCCTTTTATCCTTGGTTGGAAAGTTGAAATGAACAGAAAGCGCCAATAAAAGAAAGAAGAAGCAGGAAGCAGAAAGTAATACTGTCGTAATAAACTGACCAAAATCATAATGCGCAGCCGATGGACAGCCTTGACTCTCGAAGTTGAAGCTATTTTGACAAGAGAAGTTCCTCCCCTGGCGCCATCTCCGGTGCGACGTGGACGAATGGAACCTGTTGTGCATGGTATGTCGTCAAACACAAGGCGATACAAGAAACCTTTTGAACCATTTGAACAAGTAGCACCCAAGTGATCAAGTGGAAAGCATGAAAAAAAGTGAGCAGAGTTTGCACAGCCTGCCCATGTAAACATTAGCAGTTTAGTCGCTAATAATGAGCCGGCAGCTACCGGATGAAAGCAGCAATCAATCGTGTGCCATTTACAAGTAGCAATGATGCTAATGCCATATGTGGGATCATAACTTCAGTGTTATTATGTTTACATAATAAGATTTAAGATATCCTTTATTTGTCCCACACTGGGGAAATTTACAGTCTACAGCAGCAAAATCGGGAGGCAGAAAGAAGAAAAAAAAGTGTTTGCATGCACAAAAATAAATGCGTACAGTATTTATTATTCCTAATTAGCCCCATTTGTCAGTAGTCCACTGTTATTTTATTCTATTCTACATTTGTTGTGGAGTAGAATAACACTGTTTGAAATGGATGAAAGTTCATAAAATGTTGAATTAGTCTACAATTATCTTTGTTGTCAGTAGCAGTGCTTGAAAACTGGCAATTTAAAAGCAATGAAAAAAAAAAAAAAAGATTGCCGGTCCAAGAACAGCCTGTACTTGTCTCAACCGTCCGTGACACAAAAAATGTTGGGGACCATTTAAGGAACACAGACTATAGTTTAAAACTAATATTATGGGGCTTGAGCAACCCTTTAGGGTGGGGCTCAATATTGGATCGTACAAAGCCACAACATACATGTTATTACTTTAATGCAGAGTGTTTGATTGATAATTACGTACTCATTTAGCATGTTGAAAAAAAAAAAAAACGAGACGCTATTTCCCGACTCGCCACATCATGCCTTTGTCATTCATGTTTAAAGACTGAGCGTTTCATTGTTTTAAAAGCAGTGAACGATTTATGTTCAGTCGTCACAACTGACAGTCAAAAGCGGGGAAATTGTGCCACACGACGCCACCAAGGATAATCACACTCTCATACTGTAGCAAAACTCAAGTCAAGTCAAGTCAACAGTATTTATAGAGCACTTTCAAACAGCCATCGCTGCATACAAAGTGCTGTACATGGAGCAATTTAACATGCACAATAAACAGTAAGACAAATCGGTAATAAAGGCGGTCGAAATCACCAAACAGAAAAACCAAGAACAAATCTAAGTCATGCTGAGTCGAATGCCAAAGAATACAAGTGAGTTTTGAGGAGGGTTTTGAAGATGGGCAGCGAGGAGGCTTGCCGAATGTTCAGTGGGAGGTCATTCCAGAGAGAGGGACCAGCAACAGAAAAGGCTCGATCCCCTCTGAGCCTCAGTTTAGTTCTTTGTACTTCTAATAAAGTCTGGTCCACAGACCTGAGGCGCCGGGCAGGTGTGTAGGGGCGGATGAGCTCAGAGAGGTACGGTGGCGCGAGATTATTCAGAGATTTGAAAACAAATAAGAGGATCTTGAAAATAACTCTAAAATGAATGGGGAGCCAGTGAAGGGATGCCAGAGTAGGAGTTATGTGCTCCCTCTTACGAGTACCAGTCAAGAGGCGAGCAGCGGCATTCTGGACCAGCTGAAGGCGCTTAATGGAGGACTGGCGGACTCCAAAGTAAAGGGCATTGCAGTAATCAAGCCGGGATGTGACAAAGGCATGAATTACTGTCTCAAAGTGTTCATGTGAGAGGAGAGGTTTTATTTTGGCCAGCTGTCTAAGGTGAAAGAAGCTGGATTTAACAACGGCACCAATTTGCCGATCGAGTTTGAAATCACTGTCCAGTTTAAGGCCCAAGTTTGAGACTGTTGACTTAAGATAAGGAGACAGGGGGCCCAGGTCTACAGGATGGGATGTACAAGGGCCACTGGGACCAAACAATATCACCTCTGTCTTCTTTTCATTGAATCTCAAGAAATTTTATGCCATCCAGGTTTTGATTTCTTCCAGACAGGATAGGAGTGGCCTTAATGAGAAGGCGTCTTTCTTGCTCAGTGGGACATAGATCTAGCAGTCATCTGCATAGCAGTGGAAGGGAATACCATGTTTCCTTAAGATGGAACCCAATGGGAGCAGATACAGCGAGAACAGCAGAGGCCCCAGAATTGAGCCCTGTGGAACACCACATGACAGGGGAGCAGTGCGTGACTCAGAGCAGCCAAGGCTGACACAGAAGGTTCTGTCAGCTAAATAGGACCTAAACCACTCAAGAGCACAAACGAGTCAGCAGAATACTGTGATCCACGGTATCAAATGCTGCAGTTAAGTCCAATAAAACTAGACACACGTGGTCTCCAGAGTCATTTGCCAGGAGGATGTCATTAGAAACGCGTAACAGGGCTGACTCCGTGCTATGCATTGTCTTGAAACCTGACTGGAAGACCTCCAAGATGTTATGTTCATCCAAGAAAAATTTCAACTGCATGTGCACCACTTTTTCCAGAATTTTGGAAATGAAAGGCAGTTTGGAAATGGGCCTGAAACTTGACAGCACATCTGGATCAAGACCAGGTTTCTTGATCAAGGGTTGGACCACAGCATGTTTAAACTGTTGTGGAACTACACCAGAAGAGAGGCTGCTGTTGATGACATCCAAGACTGATGCGCCAACACTCGGGAGAACCTCCTGAAAGAAGTGCGGGGGAAGAGAGTCGCAAGGGGAGCCAGATGGCTTCGTCTGGCGAACTACATCCTCCAAAAGCGCCAAGGACACAGTTTCAAAAGAATTTAGCACAGCTGAACATGGAACATCTCGGGTGAAGAATCCGAGCAAGTAGGCAGAGGGGGTTTGAGTACAGAATCTATCGTTTTAAATAGTGCGCGTGGGTTGTGACGGTTAGCTTGAATAAGGTCCGACAGATATTCTCTTTTGGCCTCTTTTACTGTGAGCTGGTAGTTACGCCAGCAGTCTTTCCAAATTTGATAATAGACATGCAATTTGTCATTTTTCCACTTGCGTTCGGCTTTGCGACACCCCTGTCTAGCTGCGCGGGTAATGTCGTTAAACCATGGCTCGGGTTTAGGTTTTGGGAGCACAGTTTTTGAAGGAGCCACCAAATCCAGGATGGCACGGCATGATGAGTTGAACCAAGAGGTGAGTTCCTCTGTGTTAGACGAGGGTACGCAAAGGTTATTAAAGGCATCAGAGAAACGACTAGCAGTGCGAGGGTTAAAAATTTGGCGTTTAAAACTAGGAGTGGCAGATTTCACAGCAGCATGCGATAAGACTACGTCAAATAAAACTGCCATGTGATCAGAAATCCCATTTTCAAGGACTTCCAGATTTGACACCGGTAGACCATAAGCAAGGACAAGGTCTGAAATATGACCTTGTTCATGTGTCGGGCTGCTCACATACTGCACGAAATTAAAAGAGTCGATAAGTCTTAAGAAGTCCTTTGCTAGCGTTTTTTCCGGACAGCACACATGGATATTAAAATCCCCCATTAGGAGGATATGATCATATCTCAGCCTGATTTCCGCAAGAAAGGTTGAAAAGTCGCTTAAAAAGTCTTTGTTGTATTTAGGAGGACGGTAAATGACAGCACAGAGCATGGGGAAAACACGACCGACTTCAAAGAAGGTTGCTTCAAAGCTGGTGGCCGATGTGGTGAATGTGCACCGTTTACATTTGAAATTGTTCTTAAAGATGCTCACCGTTCCTCCACCACGGCCTGATGTCCTCGGGGTATCGAGGAAACCACAGTCAGGTGGCAACAATTCAAGCAAAGCGTTGTACTCACCAGTACCTGCCCAAGTCCCCGTCAGACACAGGAAATCCAAGTCATTGGAAAGGAAATACTCCCTCAGAATATGGGTCTTGTTCGTCAGCGACCGGGCGTTTAACAACGCGATCCTTGTGGGAGTAGCAACGGGAGGGATTGCCTCTTCCGATCGCCGAGCCCGGGGGAATTCCCTCAAAAGCTTTCGCTGGATTCCTCCCGGAGAAAGGCGTGGAGGGTAGAAATGCCGTGGCGCGATGGGAGAGCCAACGACTGTTAGCAAGCACGAGGCGACGGGGTCGAGGGCACACCACGCCGGAGCGATCGAAGTGTGTCTCAGATCCTGTTTTAGCTTCACGAGCTGACCGCTACGTTTGCCGCGGCGGCGGCGGCACTTCTGTGAAGGGGGCGAGCGAACGCGGAAGAGATTAGCCGGCAGGTTAGCCAAGAACGGAGGTAGCGTCTTTTCACCACCGTCTTGCCAAAACGCGGCCGAATCTCCGACGTGTTGTTGAATCAATAACAACGATCGGCGATCATAAACCAACCGAGACGCTGTTAGGGAGGTAACAAGCATTGCGAAAAGTAAAAAAACCCGAAATGGCAGGAGCGTCGCCGAACACACTGGCGCACAAGCGGCCATCTTGGGCATTTGATGTTAATCTCACAAGTTTAATATCAAAATGGGCCAGAATTCCAAAACAGCGGGTCGTTGCAGGCTGCAAGCACATTTGTCAGCGGAAACCACACGCTTAGTGGAGCGGGTTATTATTATTGCCCGTTGCACCACCTGCTGGTAAACCCTTTACAGTCTGCTATTGCTACAGTACTTGAAGGGAAATAAGAAAGGAATGCAAAAAAATAATAATAATTAAAAATAGCATATTTGCAGTGTGAAGTTTGAAGTATTGTCAACATACGGTTTTTGTCTTTTCATCCACTTTCCTACTAAATATTCATGAACCACTTACGTCTTTCACCCTCAATATATAGACTGCAAATCACAAATTCATTAAAAAAAAAAGCTCTATGACAGCTCTTCATGAACAGGAATTTCAACTCTCAATACGAGTGGCCCTCTCACGCTACAGAACGATGTGCTCTTACATGAATTACACACTAGATGACAGTGTAATGGCCTCTCATGCGCCCTCACAGTGGCTTGATCATAATAGGAAGTGGAAGGTGTGGCTATGGCAAGCCATTTGAGCATTTATTCCAAATCCCTGATATCAAACATAAGTGTGTTACACTAGTTCGATCTCTTTCAGCACTAGTTCGACACTCGGCCACACTAGTGACACCTAATGTCGAACTAGTTGCACAGAAATCCTCACTAGCCACTCATTTTTGGCAACTAGTGCCACTTTTGTCCAACTAGTGCTGACAGAATTCTAACTAGTGACACCTGGAAGCACACAAGCAGAGGGAACTTCCCAGCTAGTCAGCTTTTTTATGCCCTAGTGGCCCACTAGACCAAACTAGTGAGGTTCAAAGTCTTACTAGTTTACTAGTAAGGTTTAAAAAGTGTTAACTAGTGAAACGTGGATTGTTCTAACATGTTAACTAGTGGCCTATGATTTCCTGCACTAGTTAACTAGTGGGAGCTGAAATATCCACTAGTTAACTAGTGGAGGATAAAACATTGATAGTGCACTAGTTTAAGACCGTTAAAGCCTTGATAACCAACTAGTGAGTCCAAAAATGTTACTTGCTCACCAGTGATGCCCCAAATATCCACTAGTTCCACTAGTGCGACAATTTGTCTTCACTAGTTCGACTAGTGAAGTCAAAATGTCGCACTAGTGGAACTACTGGATGTCACCCTACTCACTAGTCAACTAGTTAAATGGTCGTTTGATTTAACTAGTTAACTAGTGATGGCAAAATGTTCACTTGTACAACATGTGAAACACTAATGGCTCACTGGTCACACTAGTTACGCTAAATGCTAATCAGGAGGCAGGACAGTGCCAGAAGTGAACACCTCCTATTGGCTCCATAATAAGAGCACCACCCAGCAAAAAATTAACCCTTTAAAACCTGATTCTGAGCTTTCACAATTATTTACCGCCATTTGCGTAATATCTACAGTATACAGAAGGAATCAAGCAATTTTTACCAGTCAATGTATCTGTAGGTGATGTTTATTTATTATGTACACGGAGATAAAGAGTAATGGTACAGCTCTACAGTATCTTTCCACTTTTATATATGTATGCTATACTAAATAAAATTAATACGGCACCATATTATGCAACAGTTCTGCAACATATTCTCCCTAAATAATGATGTGAATTTTCAGTTGTTGCTAAATCAGTTAGGATGCTATAATTTGTGGTGTAGATGCGAATTTAGGAGAGCAGGACAATATATCGCATTGCAATTGGAGCAGCAGCTTGGTTGATGATGTCCCCAAACCGGCTCATCTATTATATTTGTCGTGCAATACAACGAAAATGAGCACAATTGAAAAACATAGGCTTCTTATATTTTAAAATAAAATAATCACATGTTTACCGTTCTGGGGTTTCTACAATCATGAATGAAGGCATTATTTACAGCATTTTGACAGCAGTGTGATCGAGCAGATTAGATGGAGTAGAATTTGATTGGGGCTTCACTGATTTATTTCATACAATTCATATCCAAAACACAGTTGAAAAATATTTGATTGTTAAAATATTTAAATACAAGAACTATATCAAGAAATTAACAAAACATACACAGTTTTTTTTTTTAATGAGGAGAAAAGTCTAAAAACATATCACAGATGACAAACGTTGTGCCTCTCCTCCTCCTGTTCTTCAATGAAGCTGATCACCCTCCAGCTCCCGTTAGAAACATCGTGCTGCTGAAGGTGTGCCGGCAGAATGGTTGTGATGCAGGAGGTGCTGTGGACTCTCCCAGAAACGAGGACCTAGTTTAGTTTAGTTGTAGATCCAGTAAAACATAGTGCAAATGTTACATTATTTATAATGCACAGTTACAGTCTTGTGAATATTAAAAAATGTACTTCATGTAATGCAGGCAGCGAATAATTCAAACGAACTAAGGCAGCGAACAATAAGAGCAAAATCATGTTCCAAACATTAACTTTAACTCTTTTTTAAATGTCAATTAGCTTGTGAGTAATAAGGCAAAATGTGACTGTCAGACAGAGAATTGTCAGAGCAAACGGCAGATTTGAGAAAGTCCTGCCGAAATAAATCTGCACCCGACTGCGACTGTCAGCGTTGAACTGCCACCATTGCTGTCAAGTCAGACACATCTCCGAAATCGTTGGAGCAAATTTTTAAGCAGGCTTCATCTTGATAAATTGACCACATATTTGACATTTACACCATAACTTTACCGCCTAAAATAATCGTAAAACAACATTTTGTGTAACAACAAGAGTAATATTTACCCGAAAAGCTTTCAGTCCGTCTGAAAGTTTTCTCCTCCGTTTTTATTGGGGCTTGGCTCGAAATGCATCATGATTGGCTGCCCGAAGTCCACGTGTCTGTCGGACGTGCTCTCATTGGTCTACAATACAATCACGGATGAATAAATACTCAAAGGGCTTGCCAGGCAAGCCCTTTGAGTATTTTTTCCATATTGCCCACTAGTTCACTAGTAAGATCATTTTGACGCTTACTAGTGAACATGTAAGCCACAAAACGCCCACTAGTTCACTAGTAAGATCATTTTGACGCTTACTAGTGAACATGTAAGGCCATAAATGTGCCCACTAGTTCACTAGTAAGCGTCAAAATGATCTTACTAGTGAACTAGTGGGCACATGTAAGCCACGAAACGCCCACTAGTTCACTAGTAAGATCATTTTGAAGCTTACTAGTGAACATGTAAGGCCATAAATGTGCCCACTAGTTCACTAGTAAGATCATTTTGACGCTTACTAGTGAACATGTAAGCCACGAAACGCCCACTAGTTCACTAATAAGATCATTTTGAAGCTTACTAGTTGACATGTATGCCCCAAAACGCCCACGAGTTCACTAGTAAGATCATTTTGAGGCTTACTAGTTGACATGTAAGCCACAAAACGCCCACTAGTTCACTAGTAAGATCATTTTGAGGCTTACTAGTTGACATGTAAGCTCCAAAACGCCCACTAGTTCACTAGTAAGATCATTTTGAGGCTTACTAGTTGACATGTAAGCCACAAAACGCCCACTAGTTCACTAGTAAGATCATTTTGACGCTTACTAGTGAACATGTAAGGCCATAAATGTGCCCACTAGTTCACTAGTAAGATCATTTTGACGCTTACTAGTGAACATGTAAGCCACGAAACGCCCACTAGGTCACTAGTAAGATCATTTTGAGGCTTACTAGTTGACATGTAAGCCACAAAACGCCCACTAGTTCACTAGTAAGATCATTTTGACGCTTACTAGTGAACATGTAAGCCACGAAACGCCCACTAGTTCACTAGTAAGATCATTTTGACGCTTACTAGTGAACATGTAAGGCCATAAATGTGCCCACTTGTAGTGCTAGTGACATTACACTGTACTTGCATTACATGCAAATAAGGATGATTACGAAAACATGTAACGGTATCCTATTGGCTGTCCGTTTCAAAATAGTATCATCCCACCAGTCAGGGCTCATGATTTAGGAAATTCTGTGTCCACTTAGTTTTTTAGAACAACCATGGCGGACAGCGTCCTGAGACGTATTCGGCGAAGGTGCAGGGCAATAGAGAGTGCCTGTCGTCAAGGGTCTGCCGGTGAAAGTGAAGCACGCGCGATAAACATTTCAATTGCTAATTTAAGAAGAGTTAGTGACCAGTTTAGCGCTGATACTATTGAAAATTTGATTCAAAGTCTAACAGATCTCCGATCTGTCATCATTGCGGGACCCACTCCTAATGGTGGACGTGTTTGTTCCCATGTGGCACATCGTTTGCACACAGGTAAAATGGCTACGATTTTTTGTCATTGATTTTTTGTATGTATTTTTCTTCGAACTACACACGGGTTTTACTGACGACCTGCTGTGACTTACCTTCTATCACCCTGTCAAACGTTGTTTTATACCAGTAGTTTTCCTGCAGATCAGTAGACTATTAAGTAACACGATGGCTATAAACTTTTAAGCAATAACTAGTGATCTTTTAGTTATTCAATTATAATTTTGAATTATTTTTTTCTTGAGTAAAATGGTTAGAGAAAATAGCTGCTCGTGGTTTTGAAGCTGCATATACTTTTATGTACATCTGTGTCTATATGCCTGTACTGTATACAGTATATAAAAACACATAGTGATTCATTTGCTTGAATTCCTTAACCTTTTATTTCCATACTTTAGGTAGACGAGGGAGACCAGCACTTGACATTACAAGGGATCAAATTGAACTGCTCCTCACTCAGGGCTTTACAGTGAGAGCCATCGCGGGGATGTTGGGTTGTTCCTCTTCATACCTGCATAAAAAAATGAAGTCTTTTCAGATTTCAGCCAGAAATAGATTTACTCCCATTCATGATGTTGACCTGGAGGAGCATGTCAGAAGATTGCACAGCCAATTTCCCAGATCAGGCTCGGAAGTAAGTGTTCTGCTACATACTCTTGTCCCTTCATGTATATATCATTATATTCAGTGTGAAAGTGTACTTTCTTTATTGTGTTGTTTTATGAACCTGTTGCAGATGATGAGGGCATACCTGCGTCCTGATGGTATTGTAGTACAAAGAAAAAGAGTTCGAGAAATCCTCAACCGTATTGACCCAGCTGCTGCAGCTCAGAGATGGAGCCAGACTGTGGCTAGAAGAACATACTATGTGCCATTTCCCAATAGTTTATGGCACATAGATGGGCATATGCGTCTCATTCGGTAATAAGGGATCATCTTATATTTGTACTCGTGGGAGCATTAGAAAGCCATATTGTATGGACAGCACAGATTGAATTGAATTTTATCATTTGTATATCCAAGTTACACAAACTCCAAATTGCCTCCATGTAGTCTTAAGCGCACAGCAATATCATCTCTACTGAGATGATATTTCAAACAAGATATGAAACTTGATTGTTTTCTTGTATTTAATCCATTATTCTTTTTATGTTTGTTTTACAGGTGGGGGTTTGTGACACATGCTGGCATTGATGGTAATTCCAGGCTAATAACGTACCTCAACTGCAGCACAGACAACACAGCTTTGACAGTGTTGAAATATTTTGTCCAAGCCACCTGCCTGTATGGGTTACCCTCCAGAGTAAGATCCGACCATGGTGGTGAAAACACTCTGGTTGCTCTTTTAATGAACCTACTGCAAGGGCAAGAGCACGCAAGGCACATTACAGGCCAGTCTGTGCACAATCAACGTATCGAACGCCTTTGGAGAGATGTTTTTCATCAGGTTGTGCACTACTTTTACACGCTGTTCTATTCGTTTGAAGATGAACAAATACTGAACCCTGAAGATATCATTCACAAAATGGCACTACAGATTGTATACAAGCCAGAAATTGAAAAACGACTGTGCTTATTCAAATGTGGTTGGAACAACCACAGAATGAGAACAGCAAACAACCGCATTCCAACACAAATTTGGATGGACGGCATGTTAGCCAACAGTGAGCAGGAAACAACAGCCCTCAACAATGTCTTTGGAGATGACCCTTACAGCCAAGAAAATCTCGAAGCTGGCTTGGCAAGACACGGCATACAGTTCAACCAGTTTCAAGCAAACAGTGAGGGTCTTGAACAACCAGTGACTATATCACAGCAACTTAACCTGAGCCCAGAGCACCTGCAATATATTCAAAATGCAATCAATGAAACAACAGACTTGAGGGAAAAATACCTGGTGTGTGCAAGAACGATTCGAAATGTTATTGAAGGGAGATAAACGCACCTCTACACCTTTCCAAAGCCCAAGGAGTCGCCTATTGCCTGGGAGAGCATCTGCTGCAGGTCGTTCTCCTCTGTAACTCCTCTCGGCAGGTACAAACACAACATGCAGGTAGACGCGTAGGGCAAACGTCGCATCCCCTCAGCCTGGTCATAAAAATCGATGCAGATGTTGTCGCGGAAACCCAGGACAGGAACTTCATCCGCCCCAGTGATGAAGACGAGAAGGTCTTCAAATCTGATTTCAACCATTTTGTCTGCCATTGGACACAAAAAAAGTAAATCAAACATAACATCTGGACAGTATTTCACCATCTTCTCGTGTAACAAATTTAGGGTATATGAACATAATGTAAGGAAAATGATTTGCATTTCATTAAAGTTTCTAACAACCCTTTCTTGTGTCAATTACATTGTCTTCAAATGGTAAAACATCCGACTATAGCACTTTGATCAGTCCGTCAAAGTAGTGAAAATTTTAAGTGTGCCATTTTGTTTGTGCAAGGTATTTAATAATTTCTGCAACAAAGGCTTGATTAAGTTACCCTCAATCATATTCAAAACCATTTCCCAGCTGTAGATGGTATCCTCCTCTGTCTGACGATTATTGGTTCCTCTGTCACTGTAGTTATAAGTGAGGATGGCTTTGAAGGCTGCCTTTGACAGAGGTTCCTGCATGTTGGTGAACAGGGGCAAGAAAGCGATCCAGTTTTTCTTGACTAGGTCCCACAACTTTCCGTATGCATTCATTCCCTCTGTGAACTGGTGTATCATCTTGGCTGTTCTATAATGCAACAGTGAGAACATATGCAGAGTATATTAGTCTGTAACAGTCTTGAATCCCTGATATACATTTGGAGTTTTTCATAAGATGCATAATTGGGCCCAAATTCATATGACCGTAGGGTATGTAGTCATAATTATGTTTTTACAATAGCTTTCCATTTTTAGCAGTCATGACCAGGTCAGAAAGGGGAAAACCCCTATACGCACACCTTTTCATGATTTAATTTCATCTGTCTCTTGTTTCAGCAATGAGAAACACATTTCCAACTGATATTCAGCTGGGACCTCTGTCATTTGTAAGAGCAACATTATTTTTGTCCTCAGAATTAGAAACACTAGTATTGCCGATTCTGCAAAACCGGAAATGTTGGAAAAAGTAAGCATTCGTGATAATTTTTTACTCTTCTAGATGGTACTCTTGATTTGAAGATAAACACTAGTGCAGTGTAAATTTAATATATTTCCACTGCATCTTTATGTAGTCCCCGATTGGTTTGTGTGCGCCTATTTGGTAGGCGGAACTACCTAATAGGCGCACACAAACCAATCTGGGGCTACATTTAGATCGTGAGTGCCATATAGAGGAGTCAAAAAAATAAGTACTTCATGAAGATTCATTTGTCCATCACAATTTGTTGTCGATTCAAAACTAACATTTCAAAATATAAGTTAGTCAAGGCAGGGTCTGATTGAAATCTACATATTTACATCACCTCGGTGACACTATTTCGTATCAGTTAAAAGTTGAAATGTTTCTTTCCTTTGCATGTTTTTACCTGAGATAGATGTAATGCTTGACAACATACGCATAGATTTTTGGCATGTCTTCAACTTTGGCACTAAATATTCCTGGGATGCCACACTCAGAAATCCAGTCCCCCAAGTCACGTTGGAGTGCTATCAGGTCCTCATTTGTCTTGCACTGTTGAATCTGAGAGACAGGAGTGGGAACAATGCAGCCGAGTCTCAGACTGAACTTTCTTTTCATAGAAATAAAGAGCAACTGGTAGCAGTTTGACTCTTAACAAATACATCTTTAAATGACAATCGTGATGTACCCTTTTGACTTTGCTTTGCACATCTGGGTCAGGCAGCACATGCCAGTCAAACTGCTCCAGTGTTGGATCCAGGGCCTTAATACATGGACCACCATGAGCAATTGACCAAGCGATAAGGTTGCCACCTTTCAAATATTTTTGCTGGTCTAGAGCCGTTTGGTCATAAGTAAGAAAGACCTGGCCAGCCTTTCCTTCAAAAATTCCGAGGGAGGTGTGTACCTCTATCATCAGGAGTCTAGGATAAAAATCAAAAGAAAAGGGTTTCTTTCAGCCATTCATTCATCTTATGAATTGCTTTGCAGGCGTGCTGGAGCTCATCCCAGCTGTCTTTGTGCGGTAGGCGATGTACACCCTGAACTGGTCGTCAACCAATCGCAAGCTACACTGAGACGAACAACCATTCGCACCTGCTTACAATTTGGAGCAGTCAACTGGCTGGCAACCAGTTTAGGGTGCTGTGCGCATTCCGCCTGAAGACAGCAGGGATAAGCTCCAGCACCCATGTGTTGAAAATGGAAAATTAAAACCGGCATTCATACCTGAAAAACTCCCGCTGTGGTCCCCCCATATCATCTGCATCTTCTCCTACAAACTCTGTGTGGTGACTGCATCCAACAGAAAGTCACTCTGGAGATTGCTTTAATGGCACTCTCCAGAAGCTTACTCCTTCTGATACAGATGGTGGATACCAGATTGCCAGAAATGTGATCCTCGTGAAAATTTCTCAACATAGTGGCAAGATCCACTTCTTCCTAATGTACATTAAAAGAACAGTATATTAGAATTGAATGGCAAAACAATGGCAGAGAGAGGCAACAAATTCTTTCCACTTATGAATATTTAAAATGCAGTGTCATAAACAACTCCTGAAAAAAAAAACATGTTGGCCTATGTTATGTTTAAAAGAGCTCTAACTTACTGATGGAGGACTGTCATTTTCATAAGCAACTGCCATGAGGTCATCATCTGACCTCTCTTCTTCAGAATCATCAATAAAAAAGTCATCCACACGAGTCCTAAAAATCAGATTACCCAAATCATAATTACATACTGGAACTCCAGACTCTCAAACCATTTGCATCATAGATGTACTGCATTTTGATTTATCTACAGATGTATTGTGATTTAATTCATGCATGTGGATCTCCTTAATTTCTTATTCATTCACATTGGTGTCCGTAGAGTAAAAGTGACAAATCATTTATTTGCTTTCTGTATTTTCCACAGAGTTTTGCTGGAGAAAAAGCTTCTTATATTCAAACCTTCATAAAGTACAAAACTTTCTCCAGAGTGTTAATAAGAAAGGGCTGTTGAACTATCTGTCAATATACAGGGCACAGCACAAGTGTTGAGGACAGAACAGAAATTGAATAGAATTCCGTGTCACATATGGTACATGTTTCTAAACCTACAAAATACCTGTTCATTGATTCCAAGCGTGTCACTCTGTAAAATACCTTCAAAAATACAAATGGTGCATGTTATAATGTGAAAACATGAACATGTCTGCAGTCATATTTTCAGAACATATGACAGATTATTTATAATCTCCATGTGGGGATATACCTCTGGGGTCCCTGCATTGAGCCACTGTGCAGAATCCAAACTTGACTCTAAACTTGGCTCCTGTTGGAAAGAGTTAGACTTACATCCAGCTGTCTTTTTTGACGTGAACACCGAGAGGGTGCCTTTTAATCTCCAATTGTAACCATTTAGCTCACAATTGCCTCCAGTCTGAATTATTAAATATAAACTACAATATTGTGGACAAATACTTACTTGACAAGAGTCCAAGCCTGTGCTTGCTGAGCTTCCATCATTGTTCATCCATGAGGACAAATCTATGGCATTGAAGGGCAAAGACTGAGAACTTGCATCAGAATTGTTGTTAGATGTGACAAATGACAAGTGAACTGGTACTCCAGGAGCAGAGGGCATGACCTGAGCGACTGCAGGTGAGGGCAGAGATACGATACCTGATGGTGCAGGGGGTCGAGATTGGGTACTGCGTGAGGCCTCAGGTCTGGTGGCTGTTGAGGTAGCAGTAGGTGAAGCCATCAATGTTGTGGATGGTGGAGGAGGAAAATACTGGGGAATGCTCTCTTGTTCAGTTGGCTGGGATGTCTCTGGTACAGCGTGAGTATTTTCAAATTCAGTGATCTATGTTGACAAGACAAACTCTTATTAATCAGTCAGAGTGCTAATATCCAAAAGGAATGTTTGATCAATACAAAGACTAACCTCTAACGGCAGTGTAATATTGGTCTGGGGAAGAATATATATTCTGCTTCTGCCAACTGCTGTTTTGAGGTCCTTTAAAGTGTTTGCCTGAATTCTAGTCAGACGCCTCGACTTATCAGCTCTTGCGAGATGAAATCCAATAACATTTAGGCTAACTGATGGGAAGCTTTGACAGATGTAATTATTAAACTCTGCGAGACTCCATGAAAGTTGTGCATAACACTCGGGGGAGTTTGTCCCTTGCAGATCATGATTTGGGATCCCTGGAAAATAAATACCCATCCCCCAGAAAAAAAGAAAAATCAAACATATGAGCATAATTTTTTACAATAAAAGCACAAGGGTGTGTACTGTTCCTACGTTTGAGGTCACTTATACCCTTACCCACCGTTTTATCCATGACAATAACATTAAGTTAATTGGAAATACCAATCTTGACATTGCTAGTGTTTTTTTTTTAACAATACAAACAAGCATTGCTTTTCTTTAAAGCATAAGGATTTTCTGAGTGACCCCGAACTTTTGAACATTAGTGATATGGCTGGCAACCAGTTCAGGACTACACATCCAATGAAGCAATAACAGTAACAAATGGGGGTGGGGGGTAAAAATACAATCTCACTGTGAAAAGATGTCATTTGTGCATTACCCAAACCAATTCTGGTCAGTTTGCAGCATTCCGAATGAGGCGGGAGTGCAAGATGATCGGAATTCGGCAACAGGAATAGCCTTACTCTCCAGACTCCGTGTATCCCATGAACACGTGTTTGCGTTTCTGTATACAGGAACAGAATATGCAACTGTCAATCGTACCTTCAGCAAATTGGGTACAGGTATTCTAATCTCAAAATAGCCAAAGACGTTCGGGCAAATAATCTTCGATTCCCCTCTCATTATTATATACTTATATACACTCAGTTAAACAGTACCAAATAAAAGGCATATGGCCAAAACTATTTAATTTTTTTCGTATTATTCATAACATTGATTGAAACTCATGCAATAGCAACATTTATAGAGCCAATAAGATTTGTCAAAGTTAGCCTACCTGCCGTCGGGCGTGCTCTTCTTCGTCTCCGAAAAGTGCTTATTGTGGCTCGCAATAGATTACTGTCGTCCATCTGCACCGACAATTCTCGTCTTGCAAAGTCAAGAGCGTTCCAGACGCGATTAAGAACTTCACTGACACCAATTTCGGTGGCAGATTCAGCTGAATTGCCGCTCATATCTGCAGGAGGCCCGCCAAATAATTTCGCTGTGTATGAGACGTCTACTTCCAGCCGATTGGTGTTTGACTAATCCGGAATAGGAGCGGATCCCACAAACGTATACCAAAATAAATTATAACATAAAAATGCTTTAGTTACAATATAAGGTCACACAACCGATAAAGACTTTATTATTTTAAGTTGTACTTTATCATAAAGTACAACATAAAACGCTGGTAACAAAATTACCAGGATAAGAATGAGGGTAACAAAACGTTCTTGCAAACGCCAAGGGAAATTGCAAATGAATCTTGTGACAAAAAGACAAGGGAAAGCCATTCAACAAGAAAAACAAAAACACAACAAAATGCTTACAGAGTCTCTTATTTATTACATATGAGAATTTTAAATTTTGGTACATATTTTTGCAAGCATCATCGATGTTGCCATGTTTGATTTGCTTTCGTGGGCCACATAAAATGATGTGGCAGGCCAGATCTCGCCCCTGAGCCTTGCCTTTGGTACCTGTGCTGGAAAGTATCTACACAGTGTTTATCGATCCAATTTTACGGGTGCAAAATTGGGTGTACAGTAATATCACATCGATGAAATTAGTGACATATTATGAATGTATTTTTAATGTAATATTTAATGACTTTATAATGAATACACGGGTGGCCCAGTAGTCCAGTGGTTAGCGTGTCAACCTCACGGTGCAGAGGTACCGGGTTCAATTCCAGCTCTGGCCTTCCTGGGTGGAGTTTGCATGTTCTCTCCAGGCCTGCGTGGGTTTTCTCCGGGTCCTCCGGTTTCCTCCCACGTTCCAAAAACATGCGTGGCAGGCTGATTGAACTCTCTGAAATTGTCCCTAGGTGTGATTGTGAGTGTGGATGGTTGTTTGTCTCTGTGTGCCCTGCGATTGGCTGGCAACCGATTCAGGGTGTCCCCCGCCTACTGCCCGAAGACAGCTGGGATATGCTCCAGCACCCCCCGCGACCCTAGTGAGGATCAAGCGGTTCGGAAAATGGATGGATGGATATATATAGGGTGTTCATAAAGTCTCTTTACCATATTAAAAATGCAATTGATTACATATTTTATTCAGATTTGTTCTATCGTAACATATATATATATATATATATATATATACTGTATATATATATATATATATATAGGGCAGCCCGGTAGACCAGTGGTTAGCACGTCGGCTTCACAGTGCAGAGGTACCGGGTTCAATTCCAGCTCCGGCCTCCCTGTGTGGAGTTTGCATGTTCTCCCCGGGCCTGCGTGGGTTTTCTCCGGGTGCTCCGGTTTCCTCCCACATTCCAAAAACATGCATGGCAGGCTGATTGGACGCTCTAAAATTGTCCCTAGGTGTGAGTGTGGGCGTGAATGGTTGTTCGTCTCTGTGTGCCCTGCGATTGGCTGGCAACTGATTCAGGGTGTCCCCCGCCTACTGCCCGAAGACGGCTGGGATAGGCTCCAGCACCCCCCGCGACCCTAGTGAGGATCAAGCGGTTCGGAAAATGGATGGATATACAGGTACAGTACCTATTTTCATTTTGAGGTTCAGCATTTGAATTTTGGTTTTCACTACACTTGTGTGGTTTTTTTTGTAGTTAATATTTTTGCAGAAATGAACAAAGAGTGGAGTGTCATGCAAAAGTTTACAAAAAGTATGCTGAAACTCTTGAAAGAGCACTTTAAACAACAAATAAAGCTGCGGTGTTTATATCTCCTCAAGTCAACATGCACCTAATACACATCCTAATGAGTCTCGTAGGGGCTCATGCCTGTTTGTGCATGCATATTTTCAAAAGAAACAGGGAATTAAAAAAAAAAAGAAACTCATGTTGAATCATTTTTATTTTGTTATTTCTCATGTCTTAAGTTCTTGTCACTGTGCTCAAGCTAATTCGAACTGTCATGGAGCAGAGCTGTTAAGGGCGGGGCCAGCCAGGCAGCCTCCTCAACCAGGGTGCTCTGTACCCGCACACCTGAGGCTCGCCAGCTCATCACCCACCTGTAGCTCATCAGCTAGTTTGGGCTGGTATAAGTTGGCCCCCAAACCAGTACTCAGTGCAAGTTTGTGTCATAACAACCTGCAGCAAGCACGTGTAGACACCACGTGAAGTTTTCGCTTCCTCTGTGGACGTTTCCCCCTCTCCGAGGATTCTTTGTGCTCCCCCTTGAATGTGAAGTAAGTTTCAGTTTGAATTCTCCTGAGTTGGCAAAGCTTGTAATTACGCCAAGTTTTGGCTAATGCCATCACGATCTGTTGTCGTGCGCTTGGAGTCACAACTGAACCCTAACAATGGCCCCTCTGGAAGAGAAATGATGTTGTTGTGGCACTCTCGACAGAAAATGTCACGCCAGAAAATCACAGGCATCCCTAAATATTCAAGGGCGGAAAGGTTTTTAGAGTTTGTCCATAACTTTTTATGGTGCACCGCAGAAGGACTCGTGAACGTTGCTGATGCCTTGGAAGGTCCTCGGACAGCATCATTGGCTCATGTGGGATCTATGAAGAGTAGCAGATGCATGACATACTTGCAGTGTGAAAGTCATTAAGTTGGATACTGTTTCCAGGCTTTTATATTTTGTGCTCCTCTAACGCCAGGTATCATCAAGTATATGTTGATATGTGCAGGCTTCATTATGCTCAGTGTGCTCCCTTTGTTTTACTGTCATTTTATTTTGTATGATACATTGATAGTCTTAAACAAAGCAACACTTCATTGCTGTATCACTGTAAAGATGTGAACTGCTGCTGAGGGTAATCTTTCCTCTTCCGTAAATTTCTGTACTTTTATGGTCTTTGTACTTTTTAAGGGACCAAAAGTGGTGACTTTGCCATTTGGCTGCTTGGCTGTTCCATGTACAGGGAGCCATGCCACAGCTGCCACTGCAACATTTTGCCTTGTATACATTGACGATGTGACTGCTGACAAAGGAAGTCGGAGGAGTTCTGAAGTGTTTTGGGCAATGAGCTCACTTTTGGAACTCTCAATGCAGATGGGCAATTATCCGAAGCACAAAGCGAAAGCAAACAGTGTTTTTTTTTTTTTTTTTTTTAAGGAAAAAGAAATTCAATTGTCAAGTCAGTCACCTGACCTGAATCTGAGTGACCACGCCTTTTGCTTGAAGGGAAAAAAAAATGACCTAAGACCAAGCGGGAACGGGAGACGGCTACACTAGTTGCCTGGCAGTGTTACAAGGGATGAAATCAAGCGTCTGGAGAAGTTTATGCATCCCAGAAGTATTAAAATGTGAAACTTTGCTTTCTGATTGTTTGTTTATACCAGAGGTGGGCAAACTACGGCCCACGGGCCAAATCCGGCCCGTTGGTCTTTTTAATCCGGCCCGCCGAAGGTTGGTACACAATTAAGGTTCGATGTCAACAACTGCATTCATTTCATTTGGACAGTTACTTGAAGTTGCAGAGCATAGGGAGGAAGGGGGAGACGATACGGAAGCCCGCAGTAGCGCCAAGTCAAGCAAATCCCGTTCGATACGACGGAATAATGTACTCTTAAAGTCTGAAAAACGTGCCAAAAAATGCAAAATACTGCTTTTTAAATAAAGAAATCCAATTAATATTGTCGAATTTAGTTCACCCTTTTGATCCGGCCCTCCATAATATTTTCTGGTTGTCATGTGGCCCTATGCAAAAAATAATTGCCCACCCCTGGTTTATACTATTTGTAATTTTGGTATCTTAAAAAGTAGGAGGTATGCACACAAACTATTGTAATTCTATACCGTTCATATGATTTGGATGTAAATGCTTTCAAATGAAAGTCAAAAGCACATTTTGGTCATCTCCTTTCAAATCCTTTTGTTTTGCTGCGCAGCAATATTTACGGACCTGACTGTCATCCACTGGTCTTAGGTTTTGATGGAGGAAGCCTCCATTTTTGCACCCGCCTCCGCCATGTCGTGCCAGATAATATCACATAATTCTGCTGTCATTCCGTGTGTCCCCACAACCCATTTTAGAGATGTGCGGGCACTTACTTTACGTCAGCCAACCAGAAAAGGGGCAAGTGATCTGCTTTCTGCTACTTTTGCTGTCATCCAAGTCGTTGCCTCAGTGAGTCATCACCATGTGGCTGTGTTGGGATATTCATAAGGACGTCCTGATGCTTTGTGTCTGCATGTCAAACGGCGTTGAGGGTGTTGTCAGTTGCTACACAGTTGACATCCGCCTAAGACAGAGTTTATTTGTTGTGACCAAGGACAGCATGGTGACATTTGTCAGCATTCATTGGTGTAGATAAACTAGGATTCCAGTTGGAACTCATTGTTGACAGGGTCTCTGCACAGTATGCTTTCTATTTGTTGGGAGCACAAGCCTGTTGTCCGGACAGGGCGAATGTAGACATCACTCTGTGTATGTGAAAGTTCTGTAGCTTTGTTGAGGCTCTGACTAAAGGTGTCTCACACTTTGAGTCATACAATGCCAAAAAAAAATGGATGTCCATCAGATCACCCCCTTGAATCATCTTTTTTTTTTTTTCCGTGAACAAGGGAGCTTGTGAATAAACAGATGGTGGCCTCAGACTTTTGCGCTGTACTGTGTGTACGGCAAGGCTGTCGAACTCATTTTTGTGCCGGGCCACAATGTAGTCACTGGCGGTTATGACTAAGAAACCAGATTGTTTAGTCACCTCATCATATTATTCAATAGACACAACCAACCACTGGATTACTAGCTTTGCCATCAAAGGTCATGGATGCTGTTTTTTTTTCCCCAAGTGTTGTTCAAGTTACTGTCAAGAGTAACAAAAAATTTTGCAAAATCGAAACGTTATCTGCTACACATGACAATTTGGTCCAGATTTTAGCAAGGATTTATGGAATTTGACACACGTTTGCTTTCGCGGTCCACTTCAAAGGATTTGGTGGGCCGTTTCCGGCCCCTGGGACTTGAGTTTAACATACGTGATCATTTTTATTCTTCCTGCTGGAAATTGTACTGCCGTAAGTCTTTTTATCACCTTCAGCTTCTCTCTATAAGCTCACACAGAGTTGCTTTTTCATGACTACACGTCAGCATCCAGTTTGGTTCAGTGTCGGCTCATAAAATCATTGCGCTGTTGAATTTATACAGTCAAAATGAAATAGTTGAGTCGAAAATGAGTTCAGCTTCAACATGGAAGATGGATTTACTTTTGCACTGGGATTCAAGTATAAAACCAACTCAACCCGACTTTATTAATGAAGCATTTTAAAGCACCCACAGCTGCAGACAAACTGTGATACATCAAAACAAGGACTGTTAAAGTAATCCATTATGAACATAAAAACAGAAACCCAATAAAAGACCAAAACAACGAGTCTCATGCAGAGTCGAAAGTCAAAGAATAAAAATTTGTTTTAAGACGATGGGGAGAGAGAGCAGCGCGCCTTCTCCCAAGTACCGTGGAGTCGACGCTTATTGCCAAATTGGTTCTGTCATAAAAGAAACAAAAGTGGAGGCCGGATGCAGTTTTCTCCAAGAAAAAAGAGAAACCGCTTCCTGCTTATTCACAGAGGTGAAAGGGAAGCCCGTGTGCTTGAGGTGTAATCCGACAAGTGCTGGAAAGAATATAATGTGCAGCGTCATTATGAAACTCAACATGCCCTAAAATTTGATTGCTTGTCAGGACACCTGAAAAGAGTGTGGATACAGGAATTGGTGGTGGGTCTAAAGAAATAGCAGTCTGTTTTCACCCGGAGCCTGGAGGTTAGAGACACAGCAGGGAAAGCCAGCAACCGGATTGCTAATGAAGTAGCATCAATATATTTCGACGGCGCCGGCGTGACAACATTCATCCAGAAAGCCGCAGAACTCTTGTGTGCCAAGAATCGAGAAAGCCTCTGCCAAGATCAGTCTGATGAGGAATACTTTGGCGGAGAGGATTTTGGATCGATCGGCAGATTTGACCAGCCAGTTGAAACGCAGTCAAATCATGTTCCGCAATTTCTATTGCATTTGATCATATTTGTGGAGTTAATGACGCGGGGACGTGACATCAATTTGAAATGAATGTTTGCCCAATTTATGGAATAGAAATGATTCTTTTCATGCTTCAAGTAATGTGTTTTCTTCTATTACTTGTGACTTACAAATATTTCGTGTGGGATTTTCTAAAATGACTTCTGAAGTTGTTCATGACATGTTTTTGTCAAAGGATATTTCATTTCATTATATTTCACCAATGTACTTGTAGTCCTTTGCATGAAAACAAAGGGGGAAAACTTGTACTTATTTATATGTAATTATGATATGATATTATTGGGCGGGCCCGCTTGACATTCAATTAGGCAACATGTAGCCCCTGAACTAGAACAAGTTTAACACTCCTGGTTGAACGGAAGGTTGTTCCAAAAGGAAGGACCATCAGTGAAAAAAAGCTTGATCCTCTGTGAGGTTGCGCTTAGTTCTTTGCTACCTCTTGTAAACGTACCTGACCTGAGGCACCGGCAGGTAGGTTGAGGTGTAGAAGCTCACAACAGTGCTTGAAAGCTCAATTTGCCAAACCTATATTACGAACTTGGCCATGAATTTTAAAAAAATGTTGCTGTCACATTGTGTTTTATTTGTGCTTATCGCAATGTAGGAGAAAATTCGAAAACAAGTCTGGTCAAGTCAATGTTGGTTGTCTGTGACCACAGATAACTTGTTCAAATAATATTCCTCTCATCAATGACCAGTGAACTGCTGCATTTAAATAATGTCCATAAAGAGCTTTTTTTAAAAATATATATATGTTTAAAAAAAAAAGAAGCTAATGACCTTTTCTAAAGTCTGTTTCTTCTGCCCGATGCTAGGTTTTAATAGTCTCATACTTTATCAAAACAGCGACGTATTTAGCAGGAGAACAGCTCTGAAATATGTCGGAGATCTTTTAACGATGAATACCGAGCCAATGTAAAGAAAAGAGAAAAATGTGGCATTCAAGTAATACCGTTTTGGGTCTGCATGTGCAAACCTCGACGGAATTACGAATCAGCATAAAGACAACTTGGACCTTTTGCTCTCAGCCGCCTCACTTAGAGTCCTTAGTTACAACCATTACGGAGCGGGTAAAGGTCGCGAGGTCTGCCAATAATTGTTTCTCCGGGGTTTTGAATAACAATGAGCACGGGGCCAATTATAAAGTCACCGTGAGACGCCGCAGACGTGTAAAGCAGCGATAGAAGGTGACAAGGGACCCACAGGACGAGCGATGGGAAGGAGGGACTCGAGTAGAGAAGATATGAGCAAAGCTGTTTCATCACTTTTGCTCCCTTTCCTCAGCAGCACATTATTAATAACATAAATCAGTGGTGGCATCAATTTTAATAGAAGGCTGTGGAAAAACAGACAAGGTCTCTGTAGATGGCTCCCCCTCATTTAAAATTCCATTTGCATGAATGATTCACTATTTACTTTTAAATTATCCGTTCATTTATTAGTAATAAAATCCTTTTTACAGCAGTGCTTTGGAATATAAATCAATGTCTTTTAAGAACAAGTGTCTTTGCCGCTTCTCTTCCAATTTGTGGCGTGGCCGTGTGTGCTCATGCGTGCGCGCGTGCGTATCGGCCACACAAGCTGCCGTAGTAAAAGCAGCGGCGTGTTTGCGAAGACGCTCTAACGCGCGGTGATGTTGTGTTTTCAGGTGACATGACATCAGTAGACAAGGCTGAGTGGCCACCTGGAGGCTGTCCGCCTGTGAGAAACAAAGGAACAACTGCTCCCATATTAGTGCTTTGCCAGGTGGGTGGAGAAGCCTTGTCAGCTGGAACATTCTGTCAGCTTCCCCCGGCACAACAATAAGGATGCACTTACTTTTTATGCCACTTCTCATTGGGGTCATGGCTTAGCTGGATCCTATAGCAGCTAAGTAGGCGTTGGCCTGGTTGCTGCTCAATCACATTTGTGCATTTTCTATTATACTGCGGCCCCTTGCGGGATTACGATTCGTTGATGTGAGAATTCAGCTATTGACGTTTTTCTTTTTTTCTTTTCATGCGAGGTAACCCATCCTCCTTTTTATATGCTGAAAAACTCAAATGACAAAGTACACAGGGTAGAGACCAAAATCAGTCAGTGGGCAGGCCAAGGTGACACGACGACTCGATAGTGGGGACGGCCATTCGCACGCCTGTAATCTCACAACTCTGCCTTGGCTGCATCGCGCACAAGACTGACAAGTTGTAGTTTAGCACACCATCCACAGTCAGGGTTTCATGAATGCACACATACATGCATTCATAGTCTAAGTAATAAAAAAAAAAAAATTGTTGATCTCAATTTAAGAACTAATTCCTTTTACTCCGCTTCCGTGTACTATCTCAACGTCTGTCTCATGCACTGATTCGCTAGCTAGCCGCTAAGTAACCACAGCCAGCATTGGCCACCATTTAGCTCTGCCCCTGGCCATTACCGTTTTTGTGTTGGTGACTATTTCATCCGTGCTGCATGTAGCACATGGGACAATAAAGTTGACTTGACTCGACAAAGTCCTATCTTGTAAAAACGTATAGCTTTGGCACCATCTTCTGACATCTTAGTGCCAAGGAAGTAAATACAGTATGTCCGTGTCAGGGAAGGAGCTTTATTTAAAGAGGCCATCGCACTGTCTCATAGAAAAGTAGTGCTTTGCTATTACCTTGTGGTGGTATCTTGAAGCAATTATATACCCTTTTAGGATGGGGTTAATTATGCTCAGAATTTCGCTGTTGATTGCAAAGCTCGGCTCCTGTACACTGTAATGTTGATTCCCACTCAGATTTTTCTTTCATGGCCAGACCTCGCTCTCTCTCTTTAATTGGTGGGCTGCTCTGCTCTTCTTTTTTTTATTTTATTATTATTATTTTTTTTTGCTTGTCATTCGCCAGTGTGGTTTCTGCGCTCGTATAGGATATCATACACAGTATAGCCTATGACAAATTAATGAAGCAAAGACAAAGTTCTAAACTTTTCGATTGTATTTGCAATGCAGTGAAGACAGACTACTTCATACCCCCTTGCGCGTTCAGTTTATTTTGTCTCTTGATGAAGCAATCAATGCACTTTTAATTGTTTGCCGTTAGCCTTAGCGCTGCCCTAATAGAGCTGTACTTGCCTGTTTGCAGGAGGAGGCCATTGTGCTGAATAATGCATGGGCCTTTGCACAGCTTTGCCGTATGAATTATGGACACATCCAGCTGAGACACGAACTTGCTCTGACTAGCTGCAGGTGAGAATAGCGAATGAGGCGGTGGGAGGGGGGGGGGGGGGTAATTCCCAGCTGACTGCCTCACCTTTATTGGATTTGATGCACGACAGGAGGCTGAGATGTCCTGGTCACTTCTATGTGATGCGTTAAATGTCTATGAAACCTAAAGGGAGGCAAGTCTCCCTGAGGAAAGGGACTTTTTCTCTTATGATGCAGCAGTGAGTGGGTGTACTCCCAAATGGACATAATTGTCTTTTTGGCATTCTGTGGCCTTAAGTGTCTTCAGTGATGATGGCCTCACCGATTCAAGAATATTTGGTGCCGACTGCTGTTGGACATCATTTTTGTAATGTGCATTGCTGCCATCGACAGAGCAGCGGAGTTGAAGATTAACGCCGACCAACGTAATTTTTTTTTTCAGTCAAACACAGCTCAGTGGAATGGTGGTTAGGCTTGCGGTTTTAAGATTGTTGTCTCTCAATTGTTGATCGGCGTGAATACTTGTTTTGCCTGTGCCTTGGCTTGCGATGAGTCCACGGTGTACCTCGCCTCTCGTCCATTGTCAACTGCAATCGGCACCAGCTCACCGGAGACCCAAACGAGGAAAAGTCGTTTCCAAAATGGGTGGATAGAATCAGACATCAAACTTTAAAACAAACCTCACGTGTTATTGTTTTCTTTTTTTCCTTTTAAGCCAAACACATTGCTCGTGAAATTACAACTTGTTGTGCTCAACATCTGCCCACCCTGACAAAGACAACTCCAGTTCACGAATTGCACATGCGTACTTGCACGCACACGCGCACACACACACACAAAAAGCCCAGAGCTTGTCAAGTTGTTTCCTTTCTTCTTGTTGCTGTCTGCTGTTTGAAAGCCTATTTAGGAATCCGACGGTGTCTTGATATCTGAGCGGTGGGTGCTTGTGTTGAAGGCTGTGACACTGGGGTGCGCTTTAGGGCAAAGAGGACTGAAGCGGAGCGTCACCTTGAAGATGTGCAGGGAAGGAACAGATCTATCAGGGGAGATGCTCGGGCATCTCACCCCCTCTGGAGAATGTGCGTGTTGTCAAAGGCGAGCTGGGGGGGGGGGGGGTGAACATCCTTCTGACAACTTATTATCATATTCATAGAAAAAAGAAGTAACAGCAAAACAAAACTGCACAGGAGCTCCCTGCAGCTTTAAGGACATACAGCATTGGCCCCTTTCCATTCCACACTCAGCTATGCAAATCGCACTGCGTTTGCCTTGCCTGAAAAAGCAACTCTATTATTATTAACGGCATAAAAGAAAAGTCTGACTGGGGGTTATTTTACCTCTCCCAGTGGGGAGTGTGCAAATTAACAAAAGAGAAAATTGAATGCAACGTTCCCTGCTTCTTTCTTTTCCAACTCCTTCCCCCGCATGAGCAAATTAATTAGCCGGGAATATGTTTTAATGATATTTATACTTTTTCGTGTGATTGTCTAATTGTGCTTACGTGATGAAATGTATTCAGTGTGTTTGAGAAGACAACTTGCTTGTAAGGGTAAACCATTGCATCTTATTCGACTGTATATTTTCTGTCTTGCTCGCAAGATTAGGCCCGGCTTCCGTGATGATTATGCCTAAACAGCCTGGTTCTGTCTCCAGCTGCTGTGTGTCTCGGCACCGAGCTGTTGGTCAATTAGCATCTGCGTGTAATTCAAAGGCTGAGAAACAACCAGAGGGGAGTCGTCTTGTTGTTTGTTCTTTTTACCCTGCTTGTATATTTGCACGCCAACGCGCCACCTCCGCCAAAGTGGAGAATTCCTCCTAGCTTATCATCTTATGCACAAGTGTCAAAATGAAGGCCCGAGAGCCAGATTCGACCCACTATAACATTTTAAGTGGTCCGCAAATAAATAGTCAGTTACATATTACGGCTGTAACAAAGCGCTTTACAAAAAAAGTTCACAAAATATAACACAATGTCAAAATGAAATGGAATTTTCATTATTGGCTATGACATGTTCTGTGTGTGTGGTTTTTTTTTTTGTTTCGGCTCCAGTTGGAGTGAAGGGCGTTTCCCTCCAGCAGGCACACCTGTTCCTTATTTTAATCAAGCCTGTTCAAGTATTTAAGGACTGCCATGCTCCCAAGTTCTTGGCAGATTATTGACCTTGCTTGTAGTACCTCGTGATATTTTCTTGACCATCTTGCACATGTTCCTTTCACAATGTGACCCGGCAGGCTATTTTATTACCGAGTGATGTTAACGCAACACCGCAATTCTGTTTTTAACATTGTTTTGTGTTTTTTGTTATTGTAAAGTGTCCTTGGGTTTCTTGAAAGGCGCTTATAAATAAAATCTATTATTATTATTACTGTCCCCCAACTTTAAACACTGGCTAGCTGTGACGTAGCTCTGTGGTGTGTATATATAAGGTGACATATTGTCCAGCTTTAAGTTCCTGGCCCCACCCATCGGCCTTCTCTCTCCACCCTGCTCCGACGCTGGCGTTTTGGCTCGACAGAAGCCAATTAAATGGACAGTGTTTTTCGGAGATCATCACATGGCTGTGTTTGATCAAATCAAATAAAAGTTGATTGAGTTTAATCAAGTCTTTTAATCCAGACAGTTCTTTATTTTTAACATCACCTCATTCTGCTTATTACCGTGCGTCTCACGAGAAGATTTGCGGCGCAGCAGGTAGATGCAAGGCAAACATTTGTTCACAGTTAAAAGATGCTACTTCTCTTTCTAATAACGTAAAGAAACTCCAGGCCTCACTTCAGATTGGACCAATTTTACATATTCTTCATTAGATTAATTACAATTGCACACTTACATTGAAGCCGTCATGAAGTTCCTTCCTCTATTTTTTTTTCTTTCAAAAATGCTCACCCCTCACCTCCAAATGCATTCCTTCTCATCATTTTCATCTGGTTACTCGTATAGCATCAACTCTTCTTGACTCGTCAATCAAGGGAGCGACAACCTTTATGATCATGACCAGTCCAGCGATCGAAGACGGTGATGGTTTACGGAAGAGGCAGACTGTGAAAAGGAGAGAGGGAAGGGAAAGGAGTGCAGAGAAGCAGGGTGCTGCCGCACTGCTGAATTTTAATGAGGACCGCAGGGAATTTCTTTCTCACATTTTCCCACCTTGCACTTTTTACACTTTCCCTCCCGGAGATGTACCTGTGTCTGCTACATGCCATCTTTTCAAGCTCGTACAACACCGTGACAAATGCACAACGTGGACCTAATAGGTGTCGCTCCATTTGGGGTGATCTGCCAGTACACTGGCAAACAACACCCACACCATCTTCCTCGAAACTAGCACATACTGTAACTAACTTTCTCGCCAGGGCTGAATTATTCATTCTATTCATTAGAATCTTCTGGAAATCATCATAGACAACCAAACCGCCCGTGTTGTTGTCTCTCTTCCCACTTTGAGCCTTCCTCGCTCGCCCGTGGCTTTTCCACACCACATGCGCCTCATCTCTACCTCGGGAGAGGACTTTCTTATGATTTGCTCTGACAGCAAAGTACACAGATAAAAGATAATTGCCTGGCTTGGCTCCTCCCTTGATACGAAAATGGGATTTCAATTATTCACGCATTTTAAGGGTTAGTTGAAGGTTGTTACTGGCAGGCAGAAGGAGGAAGACATCGGGTGAGAGGAGGGCAAAGAAATCCAACGCATGCTCGTTGCAAGATGTGGCCGGCCGCACTGTGAGGTGGCTTTCTGAAAGTCTCATTTGCAGTCCAAAGCAGCAGAGACATCTTGCGAATAAACCGCAAATGCCTCTCAGGGGATCTCCGGACATGCTCGTGGAAGTCAATTATTAAGCGGCATATTAAGGGTGGCTTCTCCACAGAAAATGCACTTGTAAATAATAGCCATTCCTCGGCTACACGCAAATTCTCCGTCATCTCCTGTCTAGCCCGGCACAGCATTTCCTGCTTCATGGCGCGCCGCCGGTGTACTTTAATAAGCAAGCGTGTCTTCCTGAGAGGATGGAACCAGGTGGGAGTGTGGGCTTTGAATCGGGGTCGGTTCTACGGGGGATACTGCTTGGCTTGAATTACCTGCTTCGCCGTTGCCACTGTGCTCTCCCCGAGGATATGCTGCCTGGTCACAGCGGGGGATTGTGGGATAAACAGCGGAGGGGAGAGGTTATCAAGAGCCCCTTTTTTCTGCTTCGCTCACATTACCTCAACACCGGCATGGATGTCTCAGAAGTTTTTTTTGTTATGCCTGCAGACAGGATTGAAAGCTATTCACAATGTCGGTGTACTGTCGACACGCTGTTGGCAAAACAATCCCGCTAACATCCATGGCTTTGACCACTTACACGCACGCAGGCGCACACGCACGCACGCACACACTTCCTCCCCCGAGTCGCCACATTGTCTGAGCTGGCTCCTCAGCTTGTTACGAAAACCACTAAGAAATGGAAGAATAAAATCATTCTTCATTCGCTTTAGTGCTTCATGCCACTTTTAAGACCAAACCTTTTGTTAAATTTTTTTTAAGGTTAACATTTTCCCCTGCGGCGTTGAGAACAAACACGCTTCTTCTGCGTCACGCGACTAACATGGAGAGTTAGGCAATTTGATTATTTTTATGAAATTTATTACAGTGGTGCCTTGAGATACAAGTTTGATTCCTTCCTTTGATTCTCACATCTCAGACTTAAGATACATTTCTTTTAAGTAATTTACCTGGATCCTGATCATTTTATTTTGCACAACCATTTGACAAATTAAAATGGAGTCAATTCAACACACCTATTTTCAGTATAGTGGTTAAGTACTTTGGTTAAAGGGGATGTCAACCCCAAAATGTTCTTTAATACGCTCCAGGCAGCCCTTCCAGTCTCTTTTGTTTGTGGAAGATGAGTGACGCAGCAAAATGCACCCGTTTTTAGCCACCTCGGGGTGTGCTCGTTTCGCGTTTCTGTCGACTGAAAATGTCACAGTTGCTCAGGTCATAACCAGTCATGGCTCGGCTTTCGAAAACAGGTGAGCGCACGTCCGTCGGTAGTAGCAGTAGGAATTAATGTAATCAATCAATGAAAACTCCACATTAAATGGCAACTCGCCACTCATGGACGCACACTGGAAATGGCCCAACAAACCTCTTTTCAAACACCAACACCTACAACGGGAAGTAAATCCCTTTACAGCTCCCCACTCTTTAAAGCCTTAAAGTTAGGAGGGCCCGCCGAAGGGCCCTCCGTCATCTGTCAAAACAAATCGCTGATGCACGTCGCCAGCTGAGTACATGTGTGAACATGTTATACATCTTTTAAAAGCTGAGTTTCTGGAGATTTGAATGGTGCCCAACATTTTACACTTGTCAAATTTAAACTGGAACTTGGGGAGACCTCAAGCTTTGATCCTGTCGTGTTTTCACGTCCTCATCAACATTCTAAATCCATTTTCAAGGCAGATTTTGTGAAAAGAAATTAGGCGAACATAAAATGTGCCCAGTTTTAAGACAGAAACATTTCATCCTCGATTATTAACATTGTCAAGTGTTTTTTCTTTTTTTCTTCGATTTAAAGGGGAAAACCCCTTTTAAAATCGGAAATTACATTTTGGGGATCAGGGGATTCAGGGATTTTATTTTAAGGTCGTATCACTTCATCTTCCTGTATTTGGCAAATGTGTGGGAAAAAAATATTGATAAATGATTTTTCTTTTTATTAAACAAAAGGCTTGTGTGCCTACCTCCCACTGGTGAGGCCGACTGTGTGTATCAATCGTGAGTGATTACCGGTACCTCACACTCTCTCAACAGGCTTAACTATTTATCAGGACTACAAGGAGTTAACCTGCTTGTGACATGTAGCAGACTGGTCTTAATTGTGTTGGGCCTTAATACAAATTTAGTTGCCCCTGGAAAAGTTGAAGGTGAGGGGAAACTAAGCCACAGGACAAACACTGTGTATTGTCAGTATCATCTCCATGCACGAGCACATGTCATTGTCATCTCTTTCCAGTGAGTTTGTCACCCACCCTCGGGTCCAATTCTTGTCTAATAAGGTCAAGTGCACATCTGTCTCTGTAACAGCTCTTGTAATTCCGAAGCCCAGTCCACGCATACACAAAGATAATTGGGATGATTAGGATCTCAAAAAAAAGAAATGAGCAAAGGCCTGATTATCGGAAGCCTCTTGATCTTATCTTGACCAATTATATTGTGGAGTGTTAAGTGTTAAATACTGTATTTGCGCCTAGATCTGCTCAGAAGATGGTCAAGGATGACAATTGTTAAAAAAATAATTACGATTTTGCTGTCATGCTCCTGTGTTCTGTGGCCAATTGCGTTGTATTTTTCCAGTCCCTAAGCCTGGCGGACGGGTGGAGCCACCAAGCGCACACCCGGTTGGCATGTCACGCAGTTGGATCTTTAAGTGCTGGAGAAATGGAAGCTAATCGCTCAACTAGAGTTACTTTTAGCATACGTCCCTAGTTCAATACCGTGCTTGTTTTTTTTCAACCACAAATCGCTAGTCATGGGCAAAATGAAGCCTCCTGAACCACTGGGGTATTGCTTCAGAATCAGAATCATCTTTATCGGTGCGTTGAATGAACTAACGACATCATCCGCACAAACCAAACCCTCGTGTGTCATCGGTCACATGATTTTCTTGGAAGCAATCCACACACCAAATTGGGGCTTCATTTGGGACATCCACTGCTGCCCGTGACACACTTTGAAGCCAGTTAGGACTTCTTTGAGTTAATTGTATTCCCCTGTCTTATTCACGATATGGCTGAGTTCATTTGTTAGCATTTGTATGTGCTTTTTATTACATTAATGACCATATAGTATTTTTAGTTATCTTTATCTTTTATCGATCGATCGTGAGTGTTGCAAAGGTGGCAAATATTCGATCTAGGTGGCAAACATTTGTCAAACGGTCTCCAGATGTTCGCCTGTACTTTTCTTGGGCTGGTATTTTTGCACATGCGCACAGCTTGACGCAGTTAGAAATAGTTGGTTCGTGCCATTGTAGGTGTGAACATCCATCCATCCATTTTCCGAACCGCTTAATCCTCACTAGGGTCGCGGGGGATGCTGGAGCCTATCCCAGCTGTCTTCGGGCAGTAGGCGGGGGACACCCTGAATCGGTTGCCAGCCAATCGCAGTAGGTGTGAACACAGCCGACATATTGAAGTGGCGCCTCTCATTTTCTTTAAAATCGGTGACGTGGCTGATGTAGAAAGTGATTTTGGAGTCCATGCAGGAGGTCACCGTGCGCAAAATACGTTTATAAGGAACTGCAAGCAGATCTCTACGGGCGGACGGTGTAAAGTTGGCCAGGGTGATGACAGATCTGTGAAATGAGCACTTGGATACTGCCTTCCACACCGGTTGTAATTGTCCGTGTGATATTTGATTTGATGTTTTTCCCTCAAATCAATACCGTTGGTCATTCCCCATGCGGTCTGTTCATTTTACAAATTATTGACCGGTCGGTTGTAAATGGCTTGCTCTCTATGACGATGCACTCTTTACGGCTGACCAAACATGACTTTTTTTTCTGCATCGTGATAGTTTTCGAGATGCAAATTCTAGCTCGGTAAGCCCTCACCGTTGCGCTCCATGATAAAACACTCCAGAAGGATGACACAAGAATACAATGCTTTGTTTTAATTTCAAAGCCATGTAGTTCCACAAAAGTTATTTTACAGGGGAAAAAACTGTAAAAAAAAAAAAACCCGGACAAAGTATGTGACGAAGAGATCAGAAAACCTGACTGTGACCACATTCTCGTGAGAACTAACCCGCCACAAACAGCAGATGTGATGAGTTCAAAATATTGCTCCAAGGCTGTGTGTGTGCGTGTGTGTGTGCGCGTGTGTGTGCATGGCGGGTGCAGTGAGGCCAGCCCAGTCTAAGATCTGAGGAAGCCTGCGGGAATGTTCCCCGCCTTTGAAGAGTCTGCTATGTGCGCTCAACAAATATCAGGTCCACAATGGTGAGAATGTGGCTTCATCCCAGTTCTGTTTTATGAAGGTATTCCCCTTCTCTTTTTCATCCCGCTGCCTCTGTTGTTGTTGGGGATGAGAGGGCGCATCCATACTGATGAGGAGAGTTGGACTGGAAGCTGGAGTTCAGAGAGAGCTCTTCCCCTTCGGTCGCGACACACAAAGTCGGCCGACTGAATGCGCGATGTGTGGCTGGCAGCTGGAATGCTTCAGAACCCGCCTATAGAGTTGCTCACAAAAGTGAGTATGGCCCTCACATATGTGTAAATATTTCATTTTATCCTTTCATGAGGCAAAAAAACTTTGCAGTCAGTGTAGAGCTTGTATAACTGTAAATGAACAAAATAACTCACCAGCAATTTTGACATTCATAACTGTGTGTTAACAAAATTGAGTACATTCCCAAGTGAAAATGTTTTCCCCTCCATGGAGTTATGTGAATCACTATTGTTACAGGGTCTCAGGTGTGAATGGGGAGCTGGTGTGTTAAATCTGGGGCTGTTACTCATGCACACTCTCAAATTAGTCCCTCGCCAATTTGGAAGCGACCTGATGCTCATATTGTTGCCAGACACAACTAGTGCAGCAACGGCTCATGTTGTCTGTACAAAGTGTCTCTGAATTCAGTCGCCACAATAAAAATGAGTTTGCAGCCACAATTGGCTTACCAGAAAAGTTAGAGTACCGGTAGCTTCTTCTATCTCTTGCTTTATGACTAGACAATATATTTTCCGACAGTCTGGATGCACTTCATCTTGAATACATCACACACTGTCAGAGCAGGAAGCACAGACATGCTGATTTTGTCCTTGTCGTGTGTTGCATCTCTTGCATTTTAAAGGGGAATAAACCACCAGTACAAACACAGTGATTAATATTGCATTCGTGGAATAAGAATGAAATGGAAAAAGTCATTCTCGTAAGGGCAGCGCCATGTGGGTGAAATCATTTTCTGCCGCGGACTGGAAATGATGTTGAAGCACCAGTAGGACCTCGCCTGGCGACACGGCATGCTATCGAACTGTGTCAGCTGACAGCTTGAGGAGAGCCATTTAATCATTCGATTGTGTTTGCGCCATGTCTAAAATGGAAAACATCCCGTGGCTATCGGAGGAAGTGTTACAAAGGGTAAAAGTGTTTCGTATCAACTTCTTGATGTGAAAGAAATCTGCCAATAGGGATCCAAATCAGCCCACAGTTTGAGAGGCGCATGCAGGGGATGAAATTGTTTATCATGTCGATTTTGTACACGTAATCAAGTGAAATATGTAGCTCGACTGGATATTGACGAGCTCTATGGTTAGTTACCGTAAGTGTTACTCACTCGTGTAAAATAAATTATATTTATGACCTAATGATGGAAGTAGCGTTTTATCCTTTTCCTGTTTAAATAAAGGAATTAAGAGATCATCATGATGTCATGACAACAAGATCTTTTGACCAGTATAGACATGAAATGTCATCACTCCATGCTTGGGGGGTGAAATCCAAATTTAGATGTTGTTTGTCCACAGCGTACCATTGTTTCCTCTCACACATCTCGCCATCGGTTTCTTCATCTCTGCATTATTTAAACCTCACTCATGAATCAACGTCTTGGCAGCCTAGACATCGATGTTGAGCGTTTTTAAAAATAGTAGCCACAATTTTTTTCCTCGTTTGAAACAATATAGCCTCCCGGTTGCTATTGATTTCAGTGGATTGCGCTCCACTAAGCACTTTTTCAAGCCCCAGCTGCTATATTAAGCAGTCATTTCCCACAATGGATGATACACTTCCCCTGCCTTCCGCTGCAATTTGGTTGGCTCTAATGGGTCTGGCATTACTCAAACGCCACATTGATTGCACAGTAGTGGATTTTAAAAGGAGTGGTTGAATGTAGTTGTTACAAAAGAGCCTGTTTTTTTTTTTTTTTTTTGAGTCACAGGGATGTTTTCATCCGGATTGGTTCAGACCGATAGTAGACGCTACTTCTCCCACTGAATGATATTCAGCCGTGCTGTGACGGAGGATTTTGCAGACTGAAAACTCAATACTGCACTTGCAAATGGTGGTCTCCTATAGGAATCGAGTGACAATGATGTTCCTGGATTGATTCCTCTGGCCACGCATTTGTTTTCCTGCCTGTCATTTTGAAGCGATGGGACGTGACTACATTTGGATGGATGGTGGCTGTTCTGTCGACTCATTTTGTCGCAAATTGTGATTTCAAAGTTGTTGTTTTTTTTTGTTTGTTTGTTTACGTTTTGCTAGGAGGATTGTATTTCAGCTTGGCATTTCTGCTGCTGTTTTGACTCCTACTACTGTATATATTATGATACACCAATTAAGCCCCATTTGCTTTTAGCACACAGATTCAAACATGCAAGTTTAGCATAGAAAGTGAGACGCAAAGGGTCCGCATGCTCTGTGGAAGAAAAAAAAAAGACCAAATTAAGTTCCTCGTTAAATGCAATAGATGTAAATGAACAAAGACTTGCATGCCAAGTGGACCAAGTTGAAAAGGAGAAGAATGAAACGTGTTTCTGGAATAGCCAAATATCGGCTGGGGTCACACCAATTCAGCCAGTTGAATGCACATTCGTTTGCATTAGTATTGAATTTGAGAACGTCTAACTGTCTGTGTCTCGGTGAGTCGTGGTTAACAGTAACAAGGTAGTGTGTGGAGCGACACGAATCCTAACATGTCTGTGTGTATGCATCCATGGCAGGAGGGTATGGCCGCCCACACAGCTGTCTGTCAAATGAGGGGACAACTGTCCGATTAAAAGCCTCAAATGCATGTCAATAGATCACAATCTGCCTCCTGGCTTCAATTACGGTGACTCTCGCGCTCCAAGATCCCCTTTGGTGTGGAGAGGAGAATTAGCTGTGAGCCTCATCATGTATTCAGAGATGTAATGGCTTCTGCGCGCCTGCGCTGCATAGATTAACACCAAAAGGGAAGCTAAGCGTTGGCTCTGGCCATTGCTTTGATGGATGTCCAGCCCAAGTGTCATTAGCGATGTTCTGCAGATGATTGTGCTGTAGACTGCCAAAACAAACCCGGCTTGTTTTTCCAATAGTGTCGCCGTAGCGCACGGCGATGTGCGTATTGAAAAGGACATCTCATTGTGCGGCTATTTTTGTCTTTCGTAAATATGGTCAGCGTGTATTGCTCACACGTGACAAGCCCCCCCGTAGTTCACCTCCGCTACCCTCAAGATGTGACAGAAGGGAAGCAGGGGGGGGAGCATTTGAACACCCCATAAATTGTCATGCAGGCTGCCTACTACTTTCAGCCCCCCGGCAGCCTGGCATATAAACTCCGTGCCAGCCCGTCACACTGCCATTGGCCCATGCGAACACTTTCGACAGTGAAGCGCAATTAATGGCATAGATCACTCACATGGTGGCAAATCTCATTTTCATAATGTTTCCTTTATTATCCGAGGAGGATATTAAGCCAGGAATATATTTGCGTACCAGCTGCCAATGTTAACAGCTTGCTAATTGCCTGTTCGATGATTAATAAGCTTACAGCAGATGCTAATGAAGCAAGCAGTCATGGTTTCAAAGGTGCTCATGTGGCAGGGATTGTATTTTTTTTTTTTTTTGCAGCTTAATTACAGTCATAATTATGCACTTGTTGCATCTGCTTTGGTGCAAATACAATTAATTGATGGAGATGATATATGTCTCAGCTAATAGACGTCTAACTGTGGTGGAATGCTGTCACTCGTAATCAGCATCGATTTCATCAAGGATGCTTTTGGACGATTGTGTCACTGAACACACCATTTTGTGGATCAATTTGTGATTTTTTTTTTTCCAACTGCTGCCTACTTCTTAGGTGACTGGCATAATGCATACATGTCATTCCATCTCTCTTGCTGGATTCACAATGACCTCTGTGATGCCGCAATTTCTGAAGGATTTTCTCTGTTAGAGGATTTCCATGATGCCTTTTGGCCTTTTTTATTTGTTATTTTTATTTTTATTACAGACCCGTATGAATGATGTTCACACGCAGTAAAGTAGTCCCCGGTGCTGTTTTTCCAAACAACCAATGAAGTGTATTGGAAGCATTTCCTACCCGTTTCTCAGTCGGGTGCCCAAAGTGTCCATCAAACCATGGACATTATCGACTGCGGTAAATCTAATCTTACAGGATTGTGCGACAAACATACTGGATACAGACTTTCTGTTTCACAACCATTTGTTTCTTGATGGTACATTGACGCTGTTTTGGGCAAACAGGGCTGCCGTGGCCCCCGTAATGTAAACCTAGCATCAAAAGTACGTTCCGCCAAAGCAACCACAAAGCCAAAGTTGTCTTCGACGTTGCTTGCCGACAGTTACTTCAAGCAATACCACAGGGCTTCAGTGCCACTCCGAGATCCCCTTTCTGTTCTCTCACAGTGTGGCGCAGTTAAGCAGTGGTTTACTTCTCTCAACATATGACAAATAAGAATGCCCAATTGTTACCTGTAAGAAAAAGATTTTTGAGGTTCGTAGTAACCCAAGTTCATTGGAAGCCATTCCTTTCGACTCATGTAGCATCTGTAACTCTTCAGAGAAACATGCCCAAATGGCGCTCTTGGATCAATGTGTGGATGATTAGCTATGATTTTCCGATAAGCTCTATCTGGTCTTTGGCGCAGATGAGCTGTGTTTTAAGAACGGGAGGCAGAGCCACTGGTCGTGATGCAGAACAGAATAAATCCTCCTCCAAATCCGATGTTTTACATCAGTTCTTATTTGAAATATCCCTCATGCTCCATTTGGAATCAAAAGAAAACACTCACTCAATCTCATCACAGTCAAGCATACGCAGAGCTCCTGACACTCATTAACGGAAAATAATATATTGTCTCTATCCTTTCGCAGGCTTTTTGTTTACAGTTCATAAACGGATTGGAAGTAATTGTATTGCTCGTCAGACGCTGCAAAGCGTGACGAGCTCAACAATATCTGTGAAAGCTTCTTTCTTCTGTTTATTTAATTGTTCCTATGATGCCGCAGCGATGCTCTATTTATTCTGCTGCTTAACTAAAACAAAAGGCCGGGTTCAACTTTAGCGCAGGCTCATGCAATATTGAGCAGAGCGTAAGACTGAGCTGCACTCCCGAGACGTCGCTCTCAAGCTTCGTGCACAAAGACCAGCAAGAGTATGAGCTCGCGCGTGTGCGCGCGTGTGTATGTGTGTGTTTCCGTTCACGTTCGTTCCGTGTTAGTGCCAAGCCTGTGAAGAACACAGCTTTGAGGCTATGAATAATTTCCTGTGTTTATGCTTTCTATGCTCCCAGAGTTGCTATTCCCTCGCCCACCCCCACCTGCCAGAATTATTCCATTCCTCCATCCCACAGATCTGACTCCTGTATACCTCCAGGATAGCTTGTAATCATGAGTGCAACATCTAAATAGATTACTGTATACCCAAAACTGAATAGCTTGTATTGCAACAAAGCATTTTTTTTAAAGCCATATTATAATTACAAGGTCGCGAAATGACTGGAGACTAGCATTTATGTGTTTAAGATCTAAAACTTGATTGTTTGAACAGTTACAGAGCAGGTATTAAGAAAACAGCAGAATAATAGATTTAGATTTTTGCCTCAGGTAGGTATGGAACAGAATGTACAGGCCGAATGTGCAACGGTTGTTGTCCACTAGCAACAAGTGTTACTTGGGGCAACCGCATTTCAACTGATAAATTGACTCACTTTGGCTAGTCTGTAAAATCTCACTCATTATTGAGTATATTTATGAAAAAAAAAATACTAGGACCGATCAAACACAATGCTTGGTGTTTTTACACTATACTATTCAGAGAAAATTGTTATTTTATGATAATTTCTTACAATATTTTAAAAGAATATACTTGCTGCCAGGAATGCAGAGCGCTGCTCAGTAAGAAGATGCTTATACTCTACGTGCTTTATTGAGGTCAATAATGTATGTGTGCTTTTTAACTTGTAAATTCTTCATCTATTGAGTCAAGTAACTATTTATTCATTTTCCCTTATTGCACCATTAATGGGAAGTAGGCCTGCTGTTGCACATCACAAATCTGCATACATTAGAGATGATTAAAAGGATATTTCAAAGGACTAGTTCCTTGATTACAGTGTGATCAGTGTGTACTGGCTACCACGTTCTTTGTGTCCAAGTGTATTGGTTGTCTCTGTACGTGGTACACTATTGCATTGTCAAGGGGTACAGGCACATTTTTTTTTTTTAACATTTAAGCAATTTTTTTTGAGAAATGTGACCCCGTACATGACCAGGAACAACCCTTGACCCAGATGGGGTCAGTCTTGGTATTACAACAGGTAATAACAAGACTGACCTGTGAGAGACAGCGTGGTGCTGTACAGCATCCAGACCGGCGGGCAATACAAAGAAGACAGAGTCATAGTAGAAGAATGCATAAAACAACCTCAGCTAACTGTTAGTTTATCTCATCGCAACATTGCATTGCTCATTTTTACTTTGGTGAATGGCTGAATGCTAAACAAAACCCCCAACACAACCATTTACTCTTCTATTTGTGTCCCGGAACTGGAGGTCAACCAGTAAAAGTGGATTGTGTTATAATTATTCACAGTCTGGGTCGCTGATGGTGTCGTGGTACACTTGCCTGATTTGTGTGCAGGCAGCGTGGGATCGGTTCCCACTCAGTGACGGTGTAGGTGTGATTGGTGTTCGTCTCGAAATGTGCCCTGCGACTGACTGCTGACCAGTTCAGGGTGTAGCGCACCTTTCACCCGAAGTCAGCTGGGAGAGGCTGCAAACACTCCCCTGAACTCCCTCTTCAGGATAAACAGTGTTGAAAATGGATGGAAGGGTTATTCACAGTCCATATTAACCATTGAACTCAAGCATTTAAAAAAAAGTTATTGAACAACTAATGAGAATTTGATTAGTGCACAAGTAACACAACATCATATAATAATTTTGAAGAAAAATATGTCACAATGTCCTTTAGTACCCTCTTTTGATGCCTTTTAATCCCAATCACTTGTCATCATGGATTCTGTTAAACGGTGCTCAGTAGTATGAAATAAAGACGCTGGCAAAACTATTCTGCCACTGCAATACAAAGCACGGGGTTTTTGAGCAACCGACATTATCATCAGCCATGTATTTGGCCCCATTGTCAGAGTTTGTCTGCCTCAATCTTAATCGCTAAGGGGCAAACTCGGGATTTATTCTCCATGGAAGTGTGTTCTAATTAAAGATATGGCTTTGACAACAGTGTTAATTATTGTAGCATGTTGCACTCGTATCTGATAAAGCGCTCTGTATAAGAAGCTGCTGGAGGAGTTCTGTGTGTTGTGTGATGTTTCATGGTAGGAGGCCAAAATTTTTTCTTATGACTTGAGGGGATGCACACAGATGTGTGCAAATTTGACGCTGTGAAAGGGAGACGTTTGCTTCTTCATTGTGTAAGTCGGCAATAAATGAACAGTACAAATCGTGCAGCATTTATTTGGATGCGCACATGCAGAGCATGTGGAATGACTGGGCTGGTGATCAATGGCGTACTCCCTGGATTGGTCACCAGCCAAACAAAAAAAAAGACAAACAACCATTCACATTCATACTTGCGGACAATTAAGAATCTTTAGTGAACCTGAAGTGGGAGAAAGCTGGACGACCCACACAAGCGAACAGTACAGGCGCCGCATATGTGGACAAAGGCCAAAGTCAAACCGAAAACTTTTCAGCTTTGAGACACACGTGTGAATCACGTGTCCACCGTGCCACCACAAATAATGTCTCCGATTCAGTTCAACTGAAACAAACTCAAACACACATTAAACAATTCTGATTTACCAACATGATTGTCTTCTCTTACTGATGCCAGCCTTCAACTATTGTCTATCCTTTGGTGAATGAAACATATCTTTATTCCTAATTGTAGTTCTTTTGGGGATTAATTATGGACCGCGGAAAGGCACATCTGTGACAGATTAGAAGATGTACATGTGGAGAGTATTTTTTCAATGTTTCCAGAGTTCAGAGACAGTTGAAGCCATGTTTTTTTAATTAACGTTTGGCCAGCTATCATGGTTACATGCCAGCTTCAATATTTGAATGTGTAAAAAAACAATCTGGTCGCTGACGGGGTGGTGGTACGTTCGCCTGACCTGTGTGTGGGCAGCGTGGGATCGCTTCCCACTCAGTGACGGTGTGAATGGTAGTTTGTCTCTCTATGTGCCCTGTGACTGACTGGTGACCAGTTCAGGATGTAGACAGCCTTCCGCCCAAAGTCAGCTGGGATAGGCCCCAGTAACTCCCCGTGACCCCGTTCAGGATAAGCGGTGTTGAAGATGGATGAAAAACAATCTGTGATCCATATTTCCTCTGTAACATTATGCTTTAGGCAGCCATACATCATCCTTTTTGTTTGCCCTGGACACCATCTGTTAACGTTTTAATCATACAAAGTATGAACTCCATTTTTTGTGTGTGTGTGTGTGTGCGTGCAAAAACTGTTACTTGTTCAGACCCTCAACACAGGCTTTCGCTGACATTCTCACACAACAGCTTCAAAATTTGAATGATGAGAACAAAGGCATGACAAGTGACCATTGTCTTACTGCGATCAATTCTCAACAGAAGACTGCTGAGAGTTGATGCTAATGGCCGGTAAACAGTGACCAGGTTGGTTCAGCAATATCATCCCCACTAGATTACATAGTCTGGATGGAGTTCAAGATGCTTTGTCCACTGTTTGGGGAAAAAAAGATCCTGTAAATGACAGATTCGGAAAGTAAATAGGTCTTCAAAACTCAAACCCATAAGCAACTGCTTGTTGCTTTTGGATGCTCCAGATAGTTGAACTCTTCGAGATCAAATTTGCTGTCTTTACCTTTTCTGTCTTCCTTTTATTTGAGTTTAGAAAGCAGTTTTGCTGGAATTATTTGCTGCCATTTTGCAATATTGGACTTATTACAGGCCACCCACATGATTTTGAATCTGTTGTTTTACTGTAGAGTCAGTACATACGTTTGCCCCCCTGCCCCTCCAATAGAAAAAAAAACATGCCACACTTCAATAAGCTCTCCAAGAGAGAGAGGGCACACGTTAAAGCTGCACCTCACATTGCTTTGATTTGTTTGTGTTTTACAGCTCAAAGTGGGCGTAGGGGAAGCCAAGGCGCTCTAATGCCATGCATCAACGTGCGTCTCAGCTGTAAATGTCCGTGTTAGTGGGTGCAGTTGGCAATGCTCCAGGCCCCATCCGCCCTTGGTGGATGACAAACTCTGGAAGGTGGTCGGTAATAGCTTTTCTGCACCTCCTTATTCATCCCAAATCCTTCACTTAAAGGACGAATGAGATTAAGTTCTGCTCGGGCATCCCTCTCCTCCTAAACCTCCTGACCCTTGCTGATTGAGTCATCAATACTGAGCCAACTTCAAGCGTTTGAAGTCCTCCATCATACACAGCATAACCAAGAGGCTCGTTTTTGAAAAATGAAGACAAATGCCGGAAAGTTGCCATTTTGAAGAATATTTCATCTCCTCCTTTCCTTTAATCGCTCTCAAAACAGATTTCGTTGTCTTTGTGTCCTGTATACGATGAGACTTAAGTGGTGGCAAACATACTGTGAGTCAACAGGCCCAGAAACCTTTCTTTCTCTGTAACAGCTAACACACAGGCCCTCCAATGATTTAAACAGCAGTTGAAAGCTGAGGCTTACATGCACTATACTGTATCGAGAGAGAGAGAGATTCGCCTCCCTGACGTAATAATTTGAAGTTCACTGGTTGGTTGATCCCCGCAACACTCATGAGGATAAGCGGATTGGAAAATGAATGAATGAATGAATGGTTGGTTGAGACAATTTTCTTCAGCATCATTTTCCTTTGAGCTTGCAAAATGGAATCAAACTTTCCTATCATTCAAGGTCAAAAGTGTTTTGTTATTGGTTATGTTTAATGACGAATGATACATTGGTAAGAGACTTTTTAATGTTCAAATAATGAGAGCGGGGCGGCCTGGTGGTCCAGTGGTTAGCGCGTCAACCTCACAGTGCAGAGGTACTGGGTTCAATTCCAGCTCCGGCTTCCCTGTGTGGAGTTTGCAGGTTCTCCCAGAGCCTGCGTGGGTTTTCTACGGGTACTCTGGTTTCCTCCCACATTCCAAAAACATGCATGGCAGGCCGATTGAACGCTCTAAATTGTCCCTGGTGTGAGTGTGAGCGCGGATGGTTATTCGTCTATGTGTGCCCCAGATCACTTTCCTCACTTATTCATAAAGAAACAGGCTCAGTGTGGCAGTTGAAGAGGTGCAAGCACCCAACTGTCTCTCGGTGGTAAACGCCAGTCATTATGTTCCACCCACAATCTATTCAGTGCGTCACACATGCAATCGGGCCTACAGTACGCTGCACTCCGTGCTGAAATGCACACAGTTGCCCTTTCACTTGAACAATGTTTGTCTGACGTGTACCAAAACTTCATTCAACACGTTTTTGATCGAGTCAAAACGCCACGCGATGCATCTGTTTCTCGTGTGGCTTCTCGGAGCGCTGTGGTTAAGCGTTTGCGACAGCATCTAATTCAGTTCGCTTCGAGTCAGAAGGAAGCCAAAATGTTTATGGGTGGTCTCGTCTGCACTGCAATTTTGTCTTCTGGTGTCACATGTTTAGATTTAATGCTCAATTTGCTCACTCGCTTCACACTGACACCAGTAGGCTCCATCTGCACAAATAAAGCATAAGTGAAGGAAATCCACAGAAAGCAAATGTCAAGATTGTGAAGACAGACAGTCTTTTTGAACATTAAGGGGCCATATTTACATTGAAATCAACTGTCTTACTCACACGTAAGCCAAACAGTGAAATCGACGTGGAAAAAAAATGTCTCCACTGAGATCTCAAACTCATACTTACTATTTCAGGCAATGTGATTTCCAAGCTCGTGCCAGCAAGTAATCCGTTTTGATGACATAATAATAAAAGTGTCTGCATTGCTGACAGCTTTGTTTATGACCACACAAACAGGCAGGGTGAGAGTAGTTTTGTTTTGTCTGAGTAAAAAAAAAAAAAAGACTACATTTAAGGAAAAAAAAGGTTATTGTAACTGTTTTTTTAATTATTTCTGCACAAAATGGTGGTACAGGGACACAAAATAACATATTTGTTTCAAATAAAATTCATTTTTCATGCAGATTTAAAACGGTGCTCAACGTTTGTTGCTGTGGTCAGCTTGCATTGAAGTCAAGTCAGGCACGCTTCTACCCAATCCAGCAGATGAAGCTGCAGTAAAATCAAAAGCGTGTTATGTGGCACACTTGGTACCCACTTTGTAATAAGCAAAATCGCCACTTCAAGGTCTGGTGTGAAACTCCATCACCCAACACATCGTGACTTTTCAATCAAACGAGTCAGACGCACATGGGACCTTTGAACATGCTCGAAATTTCCCTGCGACAAGTCACAAAAATTGTTGCTGAACGTCTGTTGAATGTTAGGTGAGATTTTTGGAAACATTTGTGAATTTGAACAAACCGTGACAACTCTGACATGACTGGGCATTTTCTACCTTCGCCAAGAGTCTCAATTGTTCGCACCTCAATGGGAAAAGGGGCTGAAGATTCATTTATCTTTTCTTCTTTCGACGCTCTATAAGATTTAATATTTTGTCGTGTAGTGCCAAGGATTGCGGGATGTGTTCCATGATTCTCCAAGTGTAGTACACTTTCCACTAGCAGCACACAGGCGCCATCTAGTGGTATGCGAAAGAACCACTGAAATAAACCTATCAAATGTACACCTACAACAAGAAATACAATCGAATTAGCATGAAACCTGTTATCTTGCATACAGCCTGTTGAAACTTTGACAGTAAAAATTTTACTTTTTATGTACTTTTTTTATTTTTAAGTTAAGGACCTTTTTAAGTACAGTTCATGTTGCGGATTTAATGTGAAAGAACCATTCGTATTTGTATTGTACTCAAGTCCAATTTCATTTTAATTATATGTGCAATGCATTTTAAAGTTCCAGTGGCTTACAATAATAATTTTAGGAATCAAACCTATGTTTGTTTGTTTTTTATTTTTTATGCCATTTGTTTTTTCTAAATTGGTAATTATGGTGGTATATGGAGAGCTAAGTCTTCTTTGAGGTGGAACTTGCTGTAAAAGGTTTGACAACCACTGGATTCGAACATTACATGTTACTTTGGGTGGTGTCAGTTTTATTTTATTTTTTCAAAATAGTATTTGTTCCTCAAACAGTTGCGTGTACATATCGAGGCTTAGCCATGGCTGTGTGGGAAGCATAAAACAAGAAGTGTGCTGTCAGTCACACAAAGCATTTTGATGTCTCATCTTGCACACCGTGCACATTTCCAAAACCGCACAGATACACAACCAAACTGTTTCCATCCTACCTTCACATTTTTGGTTGGAGCATATTAAAGGTCAAAGCTACCCAGTTGTGTGGTGATAACCTATTTTACACGTTTCTTTCATCTGATCTTTTTTCTTTCCAGTTGTTCTTATGAGAGAACATTTTGATAAGAAATATTTTATAAGCACACACGACATATTTACACAACAAAATGTGGAAGTGGTCATGTGTTAGTATAGATTCCTTGTGGCTGAAAAACCCTCAATCCAGTACAAAATGAGGGGCATATTCTCCTGTGCAATTACATGTCAAAAAATTCACAATGATGCACCCTTTTTTGGTTGCGCAAATTCTGCCATTGACTGAAGTGTGACAGCAAATTTATATCGGTCCAATCTAGTGATTGGTGTATTCTCCCAGAGACTAAAGCATCTTGTACGCTAAGGAAACTGCGCTAAGGTCTCGTGCCACTTGAAGGTGAAACTTTATGTTGCACATTTTGATTCGATGAACTGCTTCCGTGCTCCGCTGGTGACGGCCGTTTGACCAAGCAACTGCTGACTTGTACCAGTGGCTTGGAGTTTGTCTGCAAGAGCACCTCCCAACAATTGCACTCATTCTAACGATGGCAATGGTGAATTCGATTTTTAATTGTTTGTTTTTATTTGCCCTTTGGCAGCCCGGTGGGCCCAGTGGTTAGCGCGTTGACCTCACAGTTCAGAGGTCGGGGGTTTGATCCCGGCTCCGGCCTCCCTGTGTGGAGTTTGCATGTTCTCCCCGTGCCTGTGTGCTTTTTCTCCGGGTACTCCGGTTTCCTCCCACATTCTAAAAACATGCATGACAGGCTGATTGAACGCTCTAAATTGTCCCTAGGTGTGAGTGTGAGCACAGATGGTTGTTCGTCTCTGTATGCCCTGCAATCGGCTGGCAACCGGTTCAGGGTGTCCCCTGCCTATTGCCCGAAGGCATCTTGGATAGTGCAAATATGCATGCGGCTTCAAGTCTCACATTTCATTTAACTTCTAGGTCCTTACGCAAGTCAATTTCACATTTAAAGTGAGAAATATATTTCAAATGAATCTCTATGGAAAGTCCACAATCTGCGACTTGCAGGCATCCTTAGAATTCAATGGCTCTTAACTCTTCGGTTGCTGCACGAGTTTTCACCGGTTACGCAGATGGATGTGTCAGAAGCCTTGACGGGGAAATCACCTTGAAAATGCCTAACAACGGTGCATCAGGGGTTGATTAAAGTGTGAACAGGAGAATCTGCCCTTGATTGTTTTGCCCTTTGTTTGTAGCCTAAAAATGACCAATGCAGTACAAATATATTGCATATAAATATGAAAATTAGAGTTTGAAAAGTTTTCAGGTTTATCGAACGTTACACTGTTGGTACTTGAGGGGAGGATCTTGGTCGCATTCATAACCCCCATTTTTAGGGCTTTCTTTTTTTCACCTCTATTACAATTGGATGACATGGGTAAAGGCGTCTCTCTCTCTCTCTCTCTCTCTCTCTCTCTCTCTCTCTCACACAAACAAACAAACTGTACTGTACCAAAAATAGCTCATTTAAATGTCATGCTTATAGCATTGCAACGCTCATGTCCAGGCTTTCCATGACATTTGATGGGACATTCGCCACTGCTATCATGGCTGTTGCAATTTGTAGTACAGTATATCCATGCATTGCCTTTGATGGGAACATTGTTCCTGCCAACATTGCCACCACATTGGTGTGTGTTTCAGCCTGCTTTAGTCTACTCGAAGTCTCTCCATCTATTGCTAGGGCTATGGCCGAACTGTGGCGAATTGTGACCAGTTTGCAAAGTTAAGTTGTGTCATTATTTGGCGTGAAACTGAGCTCACTTCCTAATATGATCAAGTTACCAACACAAACACGTTGGATAACTTGGTAACAAGCATGAAGATAAGCATCCAGGCTGGGTGTCTTGCTGGGTATGGTTGTTTCAAGAGGCTTCTAACCTTTGATGACGGAAACCACTAAGTAGACAGAAAAGTCCAGAGTAATGTATTTGTTGGTCAAAATCAAAATCATCAGCCACAGATTTGCCCTTTACAACAAGTTATGCAAGTCTGATGTAGTTGAGCCAATGGGCATTTGTCAATTTATTCCTCTATTGTGAATAAACAGGGAAAAACAGAGAGCGCAACTCAGTTGCCATGAGAATGCTCTTTCACCAAATAACCTGTGGGAAAAAGTGCATGCCCATTGTACTCTCAAGAGCACCATGTTGGTCACAGTTTGAGGCCTAAACCAAATCTTGTTTACACTCTCTCGACTTGCTCATAGACACATGCAGACAAACATTTACTAAGTGCGTGGAAACAATCTATGTGCCTCGCCACAAGAGAACTGTCGTGCAGCTCAGCCGCCACATCCTGTGTAGCTGTGAGCCAATGGAGTGTACAAGAAGCCAAACTGCATGTCGTGTCATGTGCCGTTGCGGTAGATATCCAGAACTAAATCGATCTCTTCAACAGAGCAGAAAAAAATCTGATAAAACACTTGATTTAACACCTTCATGAAAGCTGCAATACAATGTGAAGAATAAGAAGTGTAAAATACAGACTTTAAGATTCTTCGATTGGGTCTGTGTTCAAAGGGTAAACGGTTTTATTGCACTGGGGGGGGGGGGGGGGGGCTGGGTTCCGCTTGTGGTTTTGAGGTTTGTGGGTTTTTGCATAAGATGTAACGGTTCAGTTTCCTTGTCAGCTACATATTTGGGTTGTTTGAGACACCACTCGGGGGTGGGACAGTGACACAGAGAATTAAAAAAAAAAGGCACCTTAAAATAGTCTGCTTGTCTGGTTTTGTGATGAAAAAAGTTGAAAAGTAAGCAGTTAAACTACACAGGTTACAAAATGAGGAAACAACCAACAGAAAGACATGCGACATAAATTATAGAGAGTATGCAGGAGCCACATAAAGGGCCAAGGCAAAACTCAATCTAACCGAACTATGAACTCAAAGTCCTGCAATTACTTAACTTTTTTCCGCACATTTGAATAAATGGTGTACAAAGTAACATAAGCATACTAATGAGTTGAATTAATTTTGACACCCCTCTGATGAGGTAACCCAAATTTCTGTGAATTATCCGAACCCTGTGGCATTGATGAGTGCGAGTTGTCAGCACACAATTACAGTCTTGTTTAACACCCGGAACTCAATAAAACATGACAGCATGACCCAATGTCGGTCATTCTCTATATTTTTGTCAAACAATTCTCGACAAGATGGAATCACCGAATTGTATACCATGATTAAACAAAACCTTCAACCACACAGTCGAATAATACCAGAGGTGAGATGGGCAGGGCCAGCAAAGCTGTCTAAGCAATGCTTTTAATGCCTTTTAGTCACTTTTAGCCATTTCTGCTTTGTTTTTCTTCTTCTAAGTGTGTTTGTTTTAATTCATGTATGCTTGGCTTTGAAGTGTACATTTTATCCCGTGTTTTAAACTCTTGTAAAGAGTCTTTGAGTACGATGAAAAGCGCTTTCAAAATTAAATGTATTATTACTATCTATCTATTAGTAATCTAAATGTACAACCTACATTTTAATATTTGTAACATGAAATTGTATTAATCCTCAAAGTCTATTTTCTTCATTCCTCCTTGTTGTGCTGCTTCCAACACATGTACGTGAATACTAGGGTTGGTTTGTTTTTTGATCCAATCAGAGTTCTAACTTGCCCGGACGCTTCAGAATTGTCATACAAATAACATTTTTATAAGCAATAGGACAAATTTGTCCAAGAAAGTACCCTGTGTGATATTTCTGTGCTCCTTTTGTTGGTCAGAGCAAAAGTTGTTAGAACCAAGTGTGACTAGCAAAACAGGGCTGGAGTTATCTGTACACATAAATACATGCTTTCAACATTCTTTGGTGTTTTTTTTCTTTTTTTTGTCATGTTATTAGATAAATAGCGATTCTGAACTGCTCTGGCACAGTTCCGTGCTTTTATTTTGTGTTTTTGTATTGTCTTGATGCTTGTATGACATGATAGTGGCAGAATTAAGCAGTGGATTAAGTTGGGTGAATCCTCAAAACAGGCCCAGGTACCAAATGCACATCCCACCGCTGAACAGTATCATGACAGATGCGGGGGGGGGGGGGGGGGGGGGGACACGTCTCACTGATCTTGCCACTTGGACCAGGCGTGTGATTGTTGGCCATGGCAATGAGACAGGTTTTATTAAACGCGAAATCGATTCAAAAATGTTCTTTAGATGTTCTGTATGCCCCCGCTAGTCTGAACGTCACATGACCCAAACCGGAAAACAGGTGAGCCATGACAGTTGTTGCCTGAACCCTAAGACACTCTGATGTTATTTTCAGTCGACAGCAAATGGCAGTCGAAGGCAAAATGACAGCACCACTAGATGGACAGAAACAGGTACATTTTCCTGCTTAATTCATACTCCACAAACGCAATATTAATCAGACTGCTTTGTTTACACTAGTCGGGGGGCATAGAACATTGACTTGACCTTTGAAGCAAAGACTAAAGGTAAAGACAGCAAAAAATAAACGGGCCACTGCAACAAAGACTGTGGCTAATATTGGAGCAGACCGAGAAAATTTTAGCATGCACATTTATTTTTTTGTCAATTGTAGTTGAAACGATAAGGAAAAGACAAATGTGCATGACCAATGAGTGACCAACAATAGGTTACTCACTCGTATGAGTGTTTGGACTAGAAAGCCTCCCTGGTAACGTTTGCTTCTGAGTCAACAGTAGTCGAGCTGTGTTAAGAGGTGTATAGGGTTCAAAGTTCAATGTTTTAGAAAAGGAATACCGATGGACTGGGAACCACACGCCCACTTCAGCAACACAAAGGTCAAATGGGGGCAGCATGACTCAGTGGTGGAGTGGTCGTCTCCAAACCCAGAGGTCGGGGATTCAATCCGCAACTTTGACAAATTGTCCTTGAGCAAGATGCTGAATCCCGAGTTGCTCCCGATACCGCGCCATCAGTCGGTAAATGAGAAAAACAGTGTCAAGTGCTTTGAGTCACAAAGGTAAAAAAGCGCTGTGTAAGTGACAGACCATTTACCAATCACCAATCATGTGAACAGCTATGGCCTCTCTCAATGTCACAACTACGTCAAAAATAAGTGATCAATTTTCATTCCAAAACAATTTGCTTATCCAGCTGACAGTAAAGTATGTAACGCGGCCCAGGAGGAGTCTGGCCCGATATGCCGTAGACAGCCTCTGGTATGGAGAGAGTTGTGCAAATTAAAATGTAAAGCTGCTCAGAGCACCATCTTAACGAAATCCTATATTAAGGTGAGGAAGGAGTCAATGTGCACTGGAGGGAAGGAGGATGAAGGCAAACCAACAGGGAGTTGTGCCGCCTGCCTCATCCCTTTTCTACGCTATTATTACCTTGCTTATCTCTTCCCATACAATTTCCTCCCTGATATTTCTATTTTCTTACCGTCTGTCTGTTAAAATCATCCCTGACTCCCATCATCTGTCCTTTCATCAGCAAGCCGCACTCAATGAGTTTCTCCTTCTCCCCCACGTTTTGCTCTCCATACGGTGCCTCCTCCTCCATCCTTGTGTTGGTTGCTTCTTTTGCTCTTTAGGTTTGCCGCATCTGGCAGCTCCAGACGAGGCCCGCCTGACTGGAAGAGGAGAGGGAGAGATAATCGGGCTAATCCCTCCGTCATCCCGGAGGCTATCACGCTACTCTCTAACCCCCTAATCCCTCTAATTCCCTCACACTCGGCAGTCAACCTCGCTGTCAGACACATCGGGATCCTGATCGCCAGGCAAGAGCTGTAGGCGCTGCGTGTTTGTGTGTGTCTCAGTGGCTTCCTTTTAATCACTCTGTGGCCTCGCGGACCGAATGACCGGAGAAATCGGTGGAGGGACTCAAACGAATGGATAAACAATCTGCAGACATAACAACAAATACATTCCCGGGGAAAAGAGGTCTGCCTCTTGCTTTTGCTTTTGACAAGGTTATTCATTCCCCTCCCCCTCTTTGTCACACTCCATTGTTGGTGCACGTGGTGAGAATGTATAGGCGTGCAATTATCAGCAAGTGCAAGGCAATTCATAAACACATTTTAGCAGCAAATTTGGTTTTTTTTTGGATTGCCAACAGTTGTGCACACAGTGTGTTCCAGGAGCTGGGGAAGTTCCGTAATATAACTTGGCTGTTTTTACTTGCGAGGAAGTCGACATACAAGGCAGCCATTGCTCTTTCACTTTTAGGTTCAGTAAAAATGTATAATGCTTTCATACTTACATAACATGAATATCTAAAATGGCAAGTTGCAGTTCTAACAACTGAGGGTCCGGCTCACATTTTGCATTGCAACTCATCCCAGACGTCTTTGTTGGGTGTACCTCAGAGTTCTCAATTTGTTCTACGTCAAATTCTATGGGCACTATTTTTCATAGGCAACGCACATGCACTGGGATGTAAAAATGAGCAAATCTTGATTTTCATGCCGATCCAAGCTTCCTTTGGCATGCTTGGGAATTTGGCAGCTCATTCTGGAGGACCGAGGGCATTTTCCTTTACACGCCCCCAGTGCACTTGATAATTTGGTGGCAGAAAATAGTCTAATCTTTAGACTTTAGCTAAAAGCAGGTCTTAATTGTGGCACAGGCAGTGTAGTGTGATTTTGGTGGATTTGATCAAGGTGCAGGCAGACAGATTCTGCATTCCACAGTCGTGTGTGGTGGACGTCATCATACTTCATTTTCAAATCTGAAAATCGTCTTTCATGTTTTAAAATGCAACATTCTGGCCATGGGACAGCTATAGGTGTTGAGGCTTGGCGGGGTGTCACCCACCGACCCACAATCGAGTTTGAATGCGATCTCAAAGAGCCCACTTTGTAGCAGCCAACTCTACATCATCCATAAATGGAGATCTTCTTGCAGTTCCTTTCAAATATACTTTGCGCGCGTCGATCTCCTGCATGGACGCCAGTGAGTCCGCTTATGCTTCGCAATGTACACCACACACCTCTCCTGTGCTGAAGGTAAAGGGAATGCGATGAGACTATTCCATTGGCTGGGAAGCAAGTAGGCCCATTTCTAACTGTACCTGTCTAAAAAAAAAAAAAACACCAAAAGAAAGAACATTCCACCCATATGCACAGTTATACCGTGCTTTGTGCTTGGCTTACGCTGGTCACAAAAAATGTACACCGCCATGCTGGAGGGAAAAGGGCCTTCCCCAAACTGTTCAATGGGGGATAATCACTACTTTTGTCCTCGGCGTCTCCATCTAAGGGAGCCGAAAATAAAGCATGCTCTCACACTGTCTTTTTAATCCAATGTCACCAGTGAAATGTGACATCTGGTGACACTTCCTCCCACTGCCGTGATGTCTCAGTGGGGTTGTGGCAATGATGTGAGTGCTGGCATCGTGGCCGGTGCGAAAGATTTAGGCGAGGGAGACAGCTCATCAAGCTGGGGAGCCAGCCAAGTGGAGTGTGACAAATCTCCATTTACCATCGGCGCACGGGGGCAAGAGTAAAATTAGAAACTCCGCTGCCTCGAACTCCCCGCTGCTAATTCCATTTCGTGCAAATTAATAAATGTTTTGTCCTCCTCCCCCCAAGTCCACCCCCGTGCGCTCACCCCTCCCTCATCTGTTCTCCTTGACGAATCGCATTATCTCAAGGAGAAGAAGATGCTCATACACTAGTAATGAGACATTGTTAGGCAAATCCCAAGTCGGTCCCAGCATTGTTTATGGAATAATCGCCTGATTATCAGCTTGAGAAGTGTGTTGGTGTGAGAGTGAGAGTGAGAGTGGGCAAGAGAGACAGAGAGGGAAAGAGGGAGAGAGAGGGAAAACACTGCTACTGGCCTCAGGGAAGCGCGTAAGACTTGTTTAATGTTGTTTTTCTTTAGTTATCATTATTACTGTTTCCTTCATGACAAGACGGCACTCCTGATAATTTGGCAATTTATTAAATAAAGTAACTCACTGCAGGGAAATAAGCAGCATGTTAAATGGCCAACCTGTTGTGACCTCCTTTGGAACAAGGTGTAATTCTCTGTGAAACCCAAGTTGTTTTTCTTAGTTTGTTCACAGATAGAACACCTTTGATTTCGAGGCACCTGACCTCCAAAACGTGCGAAAGTGCCTCATTAATCTATACCCATGTTTGGAGTTGTCCGCCATGCATGTTTTTGGAATGCGGGAGGAGACTGGAGTACCCGGAGAAAACCCATGCAGGCACGGGGTGAACATGCAAATTTCACACAGGAAGGTCGAAGCCGGAATCGAACCCTGCAACTCTGCACTGTGAGGCCCACGTGCAGTTGACCACCGGGCCGCCCTGAGATAAAACAAATACATTTACAAATGATCATCTTGGCACAATATTGAGAACTTTCTGAAAAGACAGACATATGGCTCCATAGCTAACTTAAGCCCCTTTAAAACCCAATTTTAAGCACCAATTTTGTACACTTGTAATTTACACTCAGTGATTGTCCTTGGAATGGATGCACCTTGCATTTGAGCTGGCCAAGTTGTGAAGAAGGTGGTAGGAAAAAATTGGAGGAAAAAAGTAAAAATGGAAAAAAGACAGGACAAAAAAAAAAAAAAGTTGCTCTCGCAACACGGATCAGACCAGCAGGTACAGTGCACCTTGCTGTTGAAAATCTGGCCCTCTTCAGAGGTACGCTGGACGCATCGTCTGGCCAACACGGGTTTAAGCCCTTCGCCTGGTTCTTGCAAGTATAACTGATGTGATTGGATAGCACTGAGCATGCCGCCAAAACATGAAAAAAAGATTCTTGAAGACAAATAAATGTGTCACCAAGGGGGGAAAAAAGGGGGTTCCCAGTGAGGACCCAGCCGCGCCCACATGGCCAGGAGAAAAGAAAAGAGCAGTAGCCAGAGGGTCTGCCGTTCAACTAGAAAAGAGGAACAACAACAAAAAAAGACCAAGAGAGACAAAAGCAGAGCCGGAACAAAAGAGAGCGAAAAAGAAACTGGCTTCAGCTTTTATAGGCTGCGAATTCACACCAGGCCACTTCTGCAGTCTCATGTGAGGCTAAAAAAGCCGGGTGCTTGTCAACTCCCTTCCCATCAAATAAGTACGATTTGGAGAAAGGGCAAAGTTAATCATAGCCACACCTTTGGCAATACTATATTTTAAAATTATACGATGCGAATAATAAAGCTTTGCAATCGAAGAAATATTCAGTTAATCAGCCCAAAATAATTCTGAAGTAAATACGATAATTGGGGGGGGGCACGGAGGTCCAGTGGTTAGCGCATTGACCTCACAATGCAGAGTTCGTGGGTTCGATCCCGGCTCCGGCCTTCCTGTGTGGAGTTTGCATGTTCTTCCTGTGCCGGCGTGGGTTTTCTCCGGATACTCCAGTTTCATCCCACATTCCAAAAACATGCATGGTATACTAATTGAACATTCAAAATCCCAATCCCATCAAACACCAACATGCGTGCCTGCTTTTCAACATGAAAGTAAAATGTTGCTTGATGATGTTGCACTTCCAAACTTTTAATGAGTTGGTCCGAAAAAAAAAAGAAGTAAACTGTTACAGCTGTAAATAGGAGGAGAGGCCTCCCCAATACTTAATATTTGTCAAACATACTGTGTGTACGTATGTTTATTTTTATTTTTCATTTTGCGGTCGAAAGAATCCGTATTCACGTCATTGCATAAATCAATTATTGCCTCTGCAGGGTGAGGGACCAATAATCATGTTCCATTCTATTGCCTGGAATCTGGGAAATACATTTCCTGGGGTTGAACCTCCTCATTCGTGTTCATTTCATTTGTGCTGATGATTTGAATTCGACCCTGGCTACCAAACAGGTGTCGGTGGGCAGAAGAGCCAATCACCCGACAGGAAATAGACCAGTCTGCGCGTGCCTTAATAATTCAATATAAATTATATTCAAATATCGGTGCTCGCTGTGCCGTTTGTAGACCATCCTCCGGGCCACAATACTTATTAAGGACAGAAATTAGATATTCATAACAGAGGATATTGCTGCTTGGTTATTTATAGCGCGGTTGCATATTTTTAAGTACTATTTTGTCAGCGCACTCCCGAAGCCGTCTTCGTTTTGCTTCATTGTGTATACTGTATACACGTTCCGTGCCAACCTTGCAGGAGATGAGCGGGGAGGGGGAAATGTCGGAATGGCTAAACTGAAAGGGTGACCCCAACCTCCCCCTCCCCTCTATTATTTTGAGGTTCAACTATCTTGTAGCTATTTCTTTGAGTCCCGTCTTGGTAATTAGGGCGTCATTCTCTGTCGCCACGAGACGGCAGAGCATCCTAGGGAGCTGGTGGCCAACATTGTTTGCCGTCGTCCAGGCCTCTTGAGGACACAACGATGTGATCACACTCAATCAGTGTGGAAGAAATGAAAAAAATTTAGGAGCAGCATTCAACATGGGAAAAGGCATACAAAATAGAATAGGCTACTATATCGCCATTCATATATGAGACTGTGCTTTATTTTCTATGCAAAATATGAATTTTATTTTATAAAATGTTATACATTTTTATTTACAAAACAAAGACAGGGGGGGTTATAAACCGTTAACATGAACCCTTGCGCGTAAAGCCATGATTTCTTTGTGTGGTTGGCTTGGTGTTAACCTTGTTATCCGAACCCTGGACCCAGGTGTGTACCGAACAAGTGACGAGACTGAGATTGCTTGAAGAGGCATCTCAATTTGTTTGCTCTTGAACTCTCGTGTGTTTTGCTAAAACGTGAATGCAGAACAGACCAGAGCTAAAATGATCGCAGAAAGTGAAAGGAAATCCCAAATACAGCAGGAATGTGTTGGAGAGTTGTGTGGAGGAGCTCTCTGGTGGTCAGGTGCGTGTTTTTTTTTTTGTTCTTTTTTTGGGGGGTTCCACATTATACAAACACAGCCACAGCTTCTTTTTTTAAGTTGAATGTCCTTTTCAGCAAACCTTGAGTTTGCACACCTTTATAAGCCTTAATCTGTTTTCAAAATCCTGCACCCTGTGATCAAAATGTTCATTTTTTCCAAGGGATGCCAGTCATTTGATGTGAACACGGTACTCAAACTTCAACCTGTGGTTGACGGTTCCAAACCAACATTGGAGCAGTTCAGAAACGATTAGTTTGTCCATTTGCCGGCAAAACAATTCAATTTGAGTTGCGTCAGACCATAGGACATGTCTCCAAAAATGTACGCCTTTGTCTATGTGTGCATTTGCAAATGGTATATTTTTTTTTTATGTTGCTTTTGGAGTAATGGCTTCTTGCCAGCAGAGTGGCCTTTAAACCCATGTCAGAATACACGTTTTACCGTCAATAATGACACACTCTTACTCGCTTCAGCCAGCATCTTCACTAGGTATGTTGTTTTTGTTCTTGGATTGATTTGTACTTTTTGGACACAGAGTGGTGTGGTAGCTGAATATTGCCTTGGTATGAAGTTGAAATGGATGAATATGACACCTTCAGGTATCTGGAAAGCAACACAGCAACACTCTATTAACCTATTTTTGTGATTGATACCATTGGTGGACAAGAAAAGTATTATAATTATTATTCGTGTTCGTGTTATTTCTGGTGCCAAAATTACTCTTCAGAGTTCTGCGCAATGCCTGTACGATATCAGCTGCAAACACATGGTTTCCTGAACTTTGCTTTGTTTTCAGCTCAATTTTAGACATGGAATCAGAGCTCCATTACTCAGTGAATTCCTAACGAGTGAACTCTGATTATACAACAGGATTTTATTTGGGATGTGTTTGACACATGCGAGAAAATTATTATGGGACTGACATTCATTCTTCAATAAGTTTCAGCTGATGGGCTAATGTACAGTTCATAACTTACTTCAGCTCTGTGACTTGCGTACTTGTGAATTACACTTCACTATGGAATATTAAATAATGGAAGTTGAACAAGAATGCAAGACCAAGAATTATTATTCTGCTCTCTGGCTCTAAATCGTACTGAGATGTCATCCAGTGTATTGCCATTACACGTACAATATGTAGCATATATTTCACGTGATTGTTAAATCGCGTCTCCATGAATAGACTGAAGAATATCGCTCTAATTTACAGGGCGAGCCTCTTTTTTTGAATTGTGGGCAAGCAGCAGTAATAGGGTTTGCGACGCCATTATTGATTTTAATGGATGTGGTCACTGCAATTGTTGTCCTGCTTGGACTGTTTTTATGAGTAGCCGTAAAATAACAGCGGGGGTATTGCCTGGATGATTTCCATGTATTGCAATCAGAATTTACAGTATGTATTGCCCCATTACCCAGCTTTCCACTGGTTACTCTTGCAACATTAGCAATTATTTTCACATGGTTTACCCTCATAAAGCCAATAATCTCGTGATTTAAAGCCTTGGCAAGGCTGTAGGAGCGAGGCTTTCCCTTTTTAGATTTCAGGCTGCTATTAAATGAGCTTTCCAAGAACAAATTATTTGTGGGTTTGGCGAAAAAAAAAAAAAAGAATGGAGGGGGGCAAACCAGCACAAGTGTGGGAGGCTAAAGCAATTGAAGCTATCGATGCATGTGCCCAGCGTTGAAACAGTTTTTGTGTGACCATTCAGTGTAGGAGTATGCTTCAAGTGTGTTTGTGGAGATGAATGACTTCAGAAAGTGGTGGGAGGACGGCGAGCTGAAAGACATACACCCATCAACATTTAAAAAAGGGATGCTGAAGGAAAGGGAATTGAACAGCCGGTGTAATAAATTGGAGGAAAATGAACGAGATGTCCAAAGGTTCACATTCGATGAAATAGACTCTCCATGAAGATGGACAACATGGAGCGTATCAGGGAGGAGCAGGAATGTGAGAAAATGGCTCAGAACGGATTTGACAGATGGCATTGCAATATACAGCAGATTGTGCCTACTGTTTTCCTGCGCTGATGGTTGAGCTTTCTGTTTGTGTCTCTCACAGACGGTTGAAGTCCAGGGATGTTCATGAAACTACAAAATAGGGCCACTCGCACCACCCTCAAGAAAGTTGGGCCTTTTTCTGGTTCCTGAATGACATGGGTCAGTCCCCTGCTAGTGGTTATGTAAAGATAACTTCTATTTTTGAAACCTGGGGTCCTTCTGAAAGAGCCTGGTGTTTTTTAGTTGTGGGGACTTACCAGTCTAGGGACTTTTTTTTTTTTTAATGTAATTTGGCTTTTAATGTGGGGAGCGTGCTCAAACCAAACCAAACCCAAACACACAAGTTCACATTAAACATGTAATCTGAGGGAACAGATGCACACAGAGAAATGAAGACTCACCCAAGCAACTACGAATACAGTAAGTCACAGACATCTCTGCAAAAAATGCTAGCCAATACACAGGCACACATATGCATGCACTCAGTGTGGTCCGACGTTTGGCACTCCAGCCTGTAATGAAGTTTTAGTGAAGGTCTACCAAGGAGGCCGACCCAGGCAGCCAAGACGGCCTGCGGTCTCATTCAGACAACCATCCAGCCTAAGTGTGTTGGCCCGGCCCAGTGCTCAGTTAGTGGGTGGGATGGTTCGGTGATCTAATCCGGCGCAGCAGAGGGTGGAGGTTTGAGGAAAACTTGGTCAGATGTGGCTACTGTGGGACACCATGAAGGCCGGTCATTTATTTGTTGCCACGGAAGGGCAAAGGCGGCCTCTTGTGTTCCCTTGCCTCATCTTCATCCCCTGCCTTGATGAGAGCTCAGGGGCCACCTCGGAGAAGACAATGAGAAAACACGTCCTCTGTTTACACACCTCCTCTACAATAACAAACACTCAGACGCTGTTTCAAAGTGGAATTCCAGACTAATAAAAGACTTTCCACTGGCACACCACAAATGCATTCGCAAACACACAAACTCACTGAAGTACAACATGGAAGCTTTCTTCAAAAACACAAAATGAATGCCACCAAGACAACGGCAGTCGTCTTCGGCTGCTCCCAGTAGTGACCTATGATGTGCGGGCTTGAAGTCTATCAAGTGATTTGACGGCTTCCGACCTCATATATCGCAAAAAGTGTCATGATTCTGTTTGTGACCAATAGGTGGCACTGTAGGGCTCCCCCTGCAGCTGCACACCTGTTGGTCATTATGTAATTACTGTAGTAGTAGTATAAAAGAACCCCCACCCGACCACTCATTGTCGGGTCATTGTGGCTGTTTGTATGCTACTGTCATGGTTGTTCTCAGTCATGTTTCGGTCATGGTTTTGTTTTGGTTTCAGTCATGGTTTTGTTTGATACTTTGGATTCGTTTTGTTGTTAACACTTTGTTTGTTTTGGATTTAGTTTTCTGTGTTTTATCAATACACTTCTTCAAATACACCCTGCTCCCTCATCTTGCCTGCTTTTTGGGGTCCACCACCACCTTGCAAAGCGACAATAAGAGAGGCGGACCGTTGCCAGTTGTGATCAGAGTATCAGTTATTTTTCCAATTATTATTTCTATTGTTATTATTGATTATATATTTTTAGATGTTAATTTGTTTTTTCATTCGTTTTCATGAATAACCAAGGTGTGAACATCCGCTGACATGGCAGTTTCCCATTTTGGTCTGAAAGCGACAGATAAATTAATTACAGCTCTACTGTAAAATATCTGATGCCCCAATTTGCACTCGGAATGTAGTGCAAACATGGCCCACTTCAGTAAGTCACCGATATGGCCTGTCAGGATAACAATTTCTTTTCGGATGATATGTTTCCTCATAAACTCACAAGGGAGCACTCTACGTCCCACAATGAATTCTGTTCCCAAATGAAAACAAAGCATGAAAATTGGTGGGTGTCAAAGAAGTCCTAAATCATGTGCCACAGCAGATTTAACAGAAAGCTTTGGCCTCGCGAGTACCTCTTCCCACCCAAGAAACAAAATAAAACTACATAAACCACATATAATTGCTTGAAAGACTGGTTGTAGTGTAAGGGCTCATCTCATTTGTCAAATGGCCACTTCCTATGTCTTGGCTCTGTTTACATGCTAACGCCAGGCATGAGAAATTCGATCAAGAAGTGAGGAGATTGGCAGAGGAGCGAGGCGGGAGTAGGTAGAAATGTTTGGGGGGCCAGGAGACAATCGCTCCTCGAAGTCGTCATTTGATAGTGACGGATATTAAAGATGAAGTCATGACATTGATGTGTGTTACAAATGAAGTGTCTGTGTGGCTGACTTATGATTATCACCGCAAACGTCCACTTCACGCTATTTGGTAGAACTGAGATTCAATTAAAATGAAAAACCGACACTACTACGTTTCAAAAGTTTTCAAATGCAAAGATGATCGTGCTTTGTCCATCTGTTTCATGTTTTGAGGAGCCAGGAACGTTGCAATTAGAGACTTGAGATGAGCCTTCAGAATGTCAAAATGGCCCTTGCGTCCTCTGGTTTTCTGTATGAGGAAAACCAAACGGGAAGTTGGGTCATTTAAGAACAACTTAAGTACCAACAGATCCATTTGAACTTTGTGGATAGGGAGCCCACGAGCTGCGAAAGACCTGATTTCATTGCTGGCACGAATGGAGCAGTCCCCTTTTCAGTCCGTCCCTAGTAAATATATGCCCTCTACAGGGTGCCTTTGTCAGTGGAAGGGGAGATGTGATTTCTGTTGGATGTCATGTATTTTATAAACCAATCCATCCCTTTTGGATACCGCATGCCCTCATTAGGGTCGCAGAAGTGGTATCGCAGCTGACATTGGGTGAGAAGCGGGATTCACCTTGACTGGTGGTCAGCCAACCAGCATTTGCAGAATGTACCTCTTATGTACATGATGTGATTTATCTCTTCACAGCAATTTAATGTTGCCCATGTCACGTTGAAGTAACTCGCATGTCTGTACATTAGTACACTCAATTGCTCTAGCATAATAGACGAGATGACATTTTGGCCCGGCTTACATTGTCAATTGCACCTGTCACACAGTAAATGGTTACCAAGCCAATTTCCTCTTGCCAATTCTCACTCTCCTGGAATTGCTTCGTCTGTCTTTTGACCCTGATGGTTCTGTGCCTTCGTTTTCTCCTCTTCTGTTCAAGCTGATGGCTAAAATGACATGGCTGACATTTTTATGAGACCATAATTGTAGATTTCAAATTGACTTTCCAGCAGAATTGATGACAACTTCAAGTGAAGTCTAAAACCTCGGAGCGCTTGTCAACATTTCATGCAAGTTGGACAGCGTGATTGCACTTCTATTGGAATTATATTTCAGGGTAAGCTATGTTTTGCAGTCTTGAGGCAGGGATGTTTTGTCCATGTAGTAATCTGCAGGAGGCTAATTTAAAGACACCGTTTCCCATAGTAAACACAGCATTTACAACCCAGATGGCAGCATTGACTGTTTGCCGCCTTACTGATCTCAGTCTCAGCCATAATAAATACGATTTAATGCTCGAGCTTGGAGATTTATTTAGAAAGCTGCAGGTACTTTTTAGCTCAAAAATACAAGAATGAGAAGTGCAGTCAAAAGTAACAACAAATGATCGCTGTTATGGAACAGAAGGGGGGGGAAAAACGCTACGGAAAAAAGAAATTTTCTTGGAGCGACTGTTGTCTAATTCACTCACTGGAGTCTGGCAAGAGCAGCGCCATGTTAAGTGGCTTCATGAGTTTATCCAGTGAGGTCAGAGAGAAAATAAAAACATCACGCGAGGCTTACAATTACAGCCCTCGAACATGACAACCGTCTGTTTTTGTGCTTTTGACTGAGGGCCCGCTTTAATGGTCGGTTCAGCTGCAAGACAAACAAACAGTCATCGGGTTAGTGTAACCTCTGTCTACGGCTGCAAGTCAGGCTCTTGCCAGTGAAGACAGCCAGGGAAGCTTAGCTCTGCTGCAGAAGTAGCTGTGGTTTTGGTGGAAGGGTAAATTACAGCGCAGAGCAAAGTTGTGGTTACTATGCAACCTACTCACACACTCACTTGAGTGTCTCTTCTCTCACACACACACACACACACACACACACACACACACACACACACACACAGACGCGCAAACAGGGAAGTGGCTGCATACAGGACTGCTTGGTGAAAACTGTTCCTACTTACTAATGAAAATGTCAGGCATACCTAAGAAAGAAATTCAAGCGCTGTATTAAAAAATATAGTTCTGCTGTTTTTAAATAAATTGCAAAATTTTTCATAAAGCCGACGCGAATAATTACCATATTTTCATGACCATACGGCGCACTGTATTTAACTAATTCACTCCAAAAGACGTTTTTAAACGTCTTTTCAGACTTGGTCTAGAATTGGCTGGTACTGAATGAGTTAAAAGTGTATTGTCAGTTACGGGTACATACACGAGAAGCTCTGTATTATTGGACGTAGGCAAGGTAAACGCTCTCTTAAAAAATACGTAGCATGAATGCACGCTAGCATAGAAAGGCAGTCGGAGCAAAACGGAGTTCAGTTGTATCTTATTGTGTTTAACAATCCTCATCCTCAAATCCATCAAAGTCCTAACCTTCTGTATCCAAAATGAACAGGTGGGCAAGGTCAATATCAAACACACCAGGTTAACTCGCATCATTTTCAGAGTCGGTCGCGTTGCCGCCGGCTCCTCAGAAATGATGCCGGCTTTTGCGAAAGCTCAAACAACAGTGCAAGCAGACACAATCCAATCACAAATTGTGTCATAAATCGCCCTCACAGTCTTAGTAAAGCCGTGTTCACCATCGCTCCCACGCCGCTCGCAACTTCACTTTGCCCGTTTCTGTCCATTACCATGGCAACCAAGCACAACAGTAAAAGCCGACTTCTCGTTGTCGTGTTTCAAAATGCTAAGTGTGCTTGTCCCTCATCACTTGCCGTAGCCCAAGTGGGCCAGCTTTTTCTAGTAAATATGCCGGATGTTGCTGTGCCACAATTGACCTTGCCCAGATAGATAGATGGCACACTTTGATAAAACAAAGGCACCAAGCACCATGGATTAGTTGATCCTGAATCCTCTCACGGCTGCTCGATTTCCATGGTCCTCTGCATAGCTGATAGCTTGCAGTTTAAACTCTTCTATTGTCTCTTTGTAGGTGCCATTTTCGGGATGTTGTTTTGCACAATGCACGTACTGGCACCTACTGGGAGCGAGCCTTTCGCGTCCTCTTTCACACCTACCCTTCCCACTTTAACGTCCGCACGCTGTCCTCAGTTAATTCAGCACATCAGTTTGTCAAGCGGTCCCGTCATCAAAATCCATACAGTACAGTCATTGAACAATTAAGGATTTTGTGAATAACTTCAAAATACATAAATATCATTGGATTTTTTTTATAATCAGACAAATGCAGACAAAAATTTAACACATTGACATAATATGATTTAGGATGTGGTATGTTTCTTTTTTCCATTAAAAACGAAATAACAATACAGTAATCTCATACAATGAGAAACAAATGACTGAACAGAGAAAACCAAAAACTCACAAGTCTCCAATTGTGGTCTTCTATGTGTTGTCTTTGGGCTACAACGTGAGGCAACTGAACGTGGAAATGATTTGAAACAAACACAGTTTCAAAGAAAAAAACTTGCTTTCCATTTTTTTTATAGTTCTTGCACTTGAATGTGAACACATAACGACAACAAAGTTTTGAAACGTGTAGCAGTACGGGCATGAAAATCAGTTTGTTTTACCGATAAACATTGTTTTTATTTATTGATTTATTTTCAATGTTTGCCACTGTAATGAATTGATCCAGGTTCCACTTCTGACATTGTGTAGGTGTATCGAATGAAGAGTCTTTTAAACACGTTCCCAAGGGCGTGCATCTCAAGCCAGTAATGGCCTAGCAACACTTCTAGCCGACAAACCTACCCGTACCCTCTTCATCAGGAGGCGCTTTGCACTTTAAGATCTGTTCCAAACCTAGTGGGAACATGTACACTAATGGGAACTCATTAGATGGACCTTAAAAATATCCTGTCAGGTGACATTAAAATATTGCATCAGTCCATGTTTGCGACCATTCAGACCCGAGGGGCTAATCAGATTATCTCAGACCAATTTCCATTCAGAGAGACACCTCGTTTGTAACTACCTGTTGTTTGGTTAACGTCGTTTTAATTCACTGTAATCTTTCACACTTAAAATGACTACGGATTGAAATGAGCTACGGTATTCCTGTTCCAACGTGCTGAGCTACTTTAGGCAACGTGCTATTGAACTCGAGTGTTCCCCATGTCAGACTGCTTTTGTTCTGTGGAAATACACACAAGACTGAGCATCCAATTAGAGAATGGAAGAAACACACCAAAACACCCACACACCTGCTGCTCATACTCCACCACAGCCCCTCGTGTTAATGGATGGGAGTCTAATTACCACTCTCACACTGAGATGACTTTCTCCACACTTGTCTCCCAGGACATGAGTGCATGTGTGTGCCTCGCGGTCGTGGGGGTTAGCTTCTGTCAGCTCAGACACACTTCTCATTAGGCCACCTCTCCTGTCATTGGTACACGGACACTGCCGGCGCAACAAGCAAGAACACGTTCAACACAACACAATATTCAGCTTAGTGTCCAAAAAAATAAAATAAAATAGCCGTCGTGTGACTCTGCAGACGTAGGTTTTCATTTTGAGACTTCCAATTAGTCTTTTTTCATGTCGCATCAAGCAGATCATCGGAAAACGATGATTGAAAGATAAAGCCCCACAACACGTCAGTTTAGTTTAGAAATAGCAATGGGAGAGAGCTGCTGATTTCTTTCCTTCTTCTTTTCTTTCTTGACACTCCCGCTGTCCATGAATGAGGATTGTGTTTTGAGTCTGTTGATTGTCACACACTCTTTTTTTGTATAAAACTAAAATGACCTCGACCACAATGTCTGTGTGTACTGCTCTATACCAACAAAGAGCAGCAAGCAGGCCTACAGAGGAAAAGTGGCTCAACAAAGCAAAACAAAAGGTCACCTGGCTCCGAGCAGCATGACGGACACAAGCTCTCCTCGGTGACTGTCCAGGTCTGTGCCAAAAACAAAGCCCTTACCCTTGAGGCCTAATTAGCCCTTCAGCGAATGTGTTGCTAATCGTTTATAAATGTGCTTGCTCTAATTTATTTGACCCACGGTGTCACTATGTTTTAATATAGTGGGGGAGTAGTACTCCGTTTACTGGATGATTGTCCCATCTAATGCGGCATTAAAGCAGCGTTAATGATGAGCTTTTAATGGTGCAATCAAGACAAGCTCATCTCATAATTAGTACAAACAATGACTATATGGAGTCATTAAACACAGCTGGTGACCACGACAGTATTTTCAAAACGACAAGTCTCGATCTTTTTGCACAACGAAAGTCAAGTGACGCTCATTTCAAGCTGTCGAGGATCATCGTGTAAAAGTTGCTTCAACAGACGACTGGAGACCTCAATGTGGAAAGTAAACAGACCAACAGAGCAGGTTATGTTGAATTTACTCAATTTTACTTTTTAAAAAATGCATGTCAATCAAGATGGAGCCTCTCAACCAAATAAAGTTGATTAAATTCAACACCATTTCCTTCAGTGTATTTTCTTCCACCTAATATTAATGATACAACTTTTTCCCCATTGAAAAAACATGTCTGATACCGATAATCATTTGAGGGTAACGTCAGCTAGCTTCCTGGGTGATGGTGAATTCAGCGATAACTGCCCCTTTGCCATAAAGTAGGTTATGTATGCCACGAGACTAACAAGAGCTTAAGAGTTGTTAATTTACGGACAATTTCCCAATCATCAATCAAAGTGGAAAGTGTGCCCATCCAAAATGCTGGACAATATTGCCTTCAAATGTGGGACACTGTCACTGTGCCTGCGGTTTGCCATTGTTGTTTTGTGGACGACTTCTCGAGCAAAAAGGGTGTATGGATATTAAAAAATCGGGTGAACCCCCGGAGTTGCTGCATTGCCCTGCCAAGTCGAAACCCTTTGGCTGACATGTTGTCCAGTGGGTATCGACTCTGCTTTTGTGTGCATGTCTGTCAGTCTGGCAACAGCCTTTACATGATCTTGATGCCAGTGATGTTGGTTACGGTTGCGTGTGTTGTGGCATTGATGACGCTCACCGGGCATTTCATTTGCAACCAATGCACAATCCGAGAGCTGCATCCAAAATCAAATCTGTCTTTGCAAATGTCTGTGATTGACACTCTCAGTTGGTTATTCATTGGTTGAATTGGGCTAGTTAATTGATCGTGTCTAATATCACCATATCATATCGAGAAATATTTGGAGTATTTTTCCCCTCTTAAATTTAATTTTTATATTTTAATCAGAGGCACCAGTAAACTTTTTTAGATGAATTCGGAACCTGCCCGCATTCTGTGGCACATCAGGTTTTCAAAACAATAATTCATGCATTCATTCATTGCCGCGTGGGGTGCTGGAGCCTATCCGAGCTGTCTTCGGGCAGTAGGTGGGGGACACCCTGAACCGGTTGCCAGCTAATCGCAGGGCACACAGAGACAAACAACCATCCGCGCTCGCGCTCACACTCACACGAGGGACAATTTAGAGTGTTCAATCAGCCTGCCGTGCATGTTCTTGGAATGTGGGAGGAAACCGGAGGACCTGGAGAAAACCCACTGAAGCACGGGGAGAACCTGCAAACTCCACACAGGAAGGCCAGGGTCCGAAACCGAACCAATGTCCATTGCACTGTGACACAGACATGCTCAGCAGTCCACCACCGTGCCGCCCCCTTTTCAAAACAACAATGCGGAAAATTCCAGGATTTTTAATATTTGGGCTTGTTTACTTCATCATTTAGCAACGTCCAAGCAGTGATGAGAAAAAAAGTCTAAGCACAGCAGAGTTAGAGACTCTCTTTTGAAACAAGAATGAACTGCTTATTCCAAAACACATAAAAGACATTGACCATTTAATTTTGATTTTCCAAGACGAACCTAGGCTGAGTGAATGGAACGGTGTGAAATATATACACAACAAAATAACTCCAATTAAAAAAAAACAACGAAACAAAAAAAAATCTAAGAAAAATGAGTATCTCCATGTTCCAGAGAGGAGCCACAGCATTGTAAATATTATACCCAATAACATCAGAATGACTGTGGCCTCTAAAACGTTTTTCTTTTTGAGGAAAATGAAAGCTCAGCGGGGGAAGCTGTGGTTTTTAAGAATGTGTGTTCAATCCGCCAAATGGCCTTGATATATGCGATGCGTGCACCAAACTCCCCAGGAGCTGGAATGTGGCCAACAGCGCCAGCGTGTCACTAATGGTTTGTGCTCACTCATTACTAGAACATCTCAAAGTTATCCATTAGATTGGTCACATGTAGTGGAGTGCAACTTTTCCAAATACTAAAAACAGCTCTCTGTATGCTGCAGTTCTTCATCACGACAAACTATTTTTGAATAATACCGCTGACATTGAAAATCATAGCACAAGGCTTTCAACCAGTTCGTAGGATGTATCCATAAAAAAAAGTAGAAACTTGATTCTGGTTTAGTTTTATTCTGCATTGAATGGCACGCTCAGCTCTTCTCGCTATATGCAGAAGAGTGTGTGTCACAGCACTTTTTGCTGTTGAGTCCAATGTGATCTGTCATTCTCTTTGTCATTCACTCGCTCTCTCCCCCCTGCGGACTTCTTCCATCACTCGTCCGAGTAAGACGGTGGAGTGGCATTGATGTGATGAGGCTACACAGACTGTCAAGATGAATTGCAACCCTGGGAGATTAGCAAACAAACACACGCAGACACACAAAGGACATGTGGCACTCAAACGTCCAGAGTCACACATGCATGCATTCACCCATGCTGACACACACTATTGCACAAATGCACGACCGTGCAGTCAGGGACTCTGCTTCGTGCACATGCACACACGGTCCGGTGAATCTGAGGCCAGTCAGCCAAAAGTTGCTCAGTCTGAAACAGTATTTCAGCTGGAAACAGACTCACGCTGGCATTATGGCTCCACTCCACCACGCCATTAAACACAGTGAAGCAGCTGCATAATGTTCTCTTTATACACAGCCATGCTTCTTATTTCAATCATTTGAAATCGGAAATAATACACTGATGCAATGGTGCCTTTACAGACACTGCAACGGTATTGTTGAGAATGCTGAGTTAATTACACTGATCAACGATACATTTTGATCGCAGATGGCTTTATGTGTCTCCAGTTTTTGATACTCGTTTCAAAAATGCCTTTACCCTTTTCATTTGTTTCCTCCCACAATCCAAAGACATGCATGGAAGGTTAATGGAACACTCTAAATTGTCGTAATCTCTGATTGTGAGCGCGAATGCTTTTCTGTCAATGTGCGCCCTGCAATTGGATGACAACCAGTTCAGGGTGGACCCCACCTACTGCCCAAAGTCAGCTAAGAAAGTCAACGAGAACTACTTACATGAAAATACTTAGCAAAACGTCAAGCGAAAACAACAAGGCAAAAAGTCATGAATGTCTACAATACGCAGGCACGTGGAAGCAAGAGTTGTGAGCGAGGCTGAATAATGGGACAACCAGTTGTTGGTGTGGCAGAGCTTTTAAAGGCAGCTACATAACGAGGATGATTAACGACAGGTGTGGCTCTGGAGGGAACCCCCTCCACTCCTGCTGGAGACTGAAAACCAAACAGGACAGGATCATAACATAAAGCAAGTTGAAAGCAACAGTAAGACCTTCAATAACCACGAACAGTATGACAATACAACGATCCATTCCTACGACACAGCCGTTGATGTTATGTGTTTTGTTTTGTAATTCGGAATGCATCCGAGCCTGTATCAGGAACCTATGCTGACACAATCATAAAATATCACAATTACAGTACATATTACACACAGTATACTATAACATACGACAAGGTTGCATTGTAACCATAATACTGTTTAATTTTCCAGACTGTACGTAAACCTGGGAGTTGCGAGTACACACAAAAATAGAGTCTTGAACAGCTGTCAAAATCATTGTCATGGTGATTCCTCTTTGTAAACGTTCTATAGTGTTCGTGGACACGTGCAGTCTCATTGTTCTTTGGAGCTGTATGTAGGGAATGTGTAGCATAACAATCTTCATTAGGAGCAAAAAAATAAAATCTAATAAAAAGAAATCACTTGCAGTGATATATTAACTGTTAATTTATAATGATATGCCTAATCAGCTTCAGTGTCAGGCTCAGAGCACATCAAGATGGTGTTTACAGCTTCAGCACTCAGCAAAGAGAGGTTTCGGAAGACTGTAATTAAACTGCACTGCTGGATGTGCAATGAGGTTAAATTTGGAATATGAATCTTCCATTTGTCAGCAATTGCCAGAGATGTCCTCATGTTAATACAAGACAAGACTGCCATTGTCTTCTCATGTGGTTGTGACACTTAAATTAGCTTCATCCATGACAGTTTAATGCAACCAATGTCAACAGCGATGTCACTAGTTTATTTGTGATATATGGGGAAATATCTGATGTTGATATGAGAGGTTAATTTGTATAGCCATTCATCACAAAACAATTTACACAAATCAAGATAGCAACATAAAAACTTTTGGAGAAGAAAAAAAAAAAGGGAGAAACCTTGAGAGGAGAAATGCAGATGGAGATGACCGGGCTGCAATGAATACAGAGCAGGCAACATCAATCACATGCTATGATGCTGTACCATGTTACTTTAAACGGCATGATAGTCCATTTACAGAAATGAAGCATGGCAGGCTGGTCAGCCCCCGGTGTGAGCAATACAGCTGATATTTTTGGCGTAAAGGAGAGCTAGAGCGCGCTGGTCAGGAAGTGATGGGCGTTTCACTCCATCACACAATTGGTCAGTTTCTAGGAATAAATCGTTGGATTGTGTAGGACATGCCACACTAAACACCAAACACAACAAAGTGACATGACAGACTTTCTGTGTCGTGGTCGTGAGGCATCTGAGATGCCAGATCGGCAGTCTTTGATTATTCCACACTATGCGGGGTGACAACTTGTTTGAGTCCCAATTCATTACTCAATCGGCCACGACAGTGATCGTTTGTTTGTGAAGTGTCTTTTGGGATCCAAACCGGGTTACAATCGTGTAGTCTGAGCTCGGCAGAAGTGGGTTCTCCTCAGGACCTGTCTTGCATGGCCAGTTGATGCAGGGTGAGAGAGTAGTCCCATATTAGTGCAAGTTGGCCGCTATAGGGGTAATAAGATCAAACTTCCTATTCTAGTCAATATAGTCTTCCTGCAATGTTTTATACTAAGTGTTGACTTTTAAGACTGGGCATCTCTCTTACAAACGTCTCTCATTATGCTAGAAATAGCAACCCCATTCCATCTACACTTAATATCTCAATAATATTATTTTAAAAAAACATTCACATTTGATCATAATTAACATGCTTTGTAATGATACGTTTGGTAACTCGTCGGGGGTCTCATTTCATTGTGAAGTTCCCACAAGTTAACCACCTGAGTATTAAGTAACGACACTTGTACGCTTACAATCAAGCTGTATTAAGCCTTGCGACAACAGCCTGCGCCAGAGAGGCAGAACCAATTAAATCTGTGCTAAAGTGCATCATCTGCTTCAAAGCCATTTAGACGTGCTCCTAAAGATAGCCGTTAATGAGATTAGAGAACGGTAATCAGCGTCGGAGTAGTCAACTGAAACAGTCTGCGATGAGCAGATAACGTAAACCACGTGATACCAGCTCTGACGAATAGGAAGATGTTTTTCATTCAAGTGGCACCGCCAAAGGGAATAGAATAGCATCATACAAAAAAAAAAAAAGAGCAGGTAGACAAACACATATAGTGTGCAAATGAAAATACTGGACTCATGATCAATACAACGAAATGGGATACTCTGTAACACTGAACTGAGAAAATTCATAGAAGGCTCTTCTCCTTCGATTTCCTCAGTTTGGTTCCTCGTGGAAGAGTCCTACGTGTCCCAATTTTTTCCCATTTTTACCCATTCAACAAATGTTTCCAAGTGTTCTTGGAAACACTTTTTTCCCCTCTTCTTTCTTCTATTTTTGTAGCCTGGCCTAGATCTGTGCATTGCAACAGTTACTGGCAGTTATTCTAACTAATGGCTTGGTTTTTGCTGATATGATAACAACTGAATGGAAAGGGTTTTGGTACAAACCACGTTGGAAAGAAAATAAGAAGATACCATTTTATGGATGCACAATAAGTTGCCGCTCACTCTAATACATTGTCTTTTTGGATTAAATTTTAATTGAAGTCGTTAGCGTGCCTACCTCACAGCGAGAAGGCAGTGTACAGTTTGTATGTTCTCCCTAGAACGGTAAGTTGACTCCAGGTGAGTTCACTCCTGCCCTATTCCGCAAATGCGAGTGAAAAAATGATCTGCCTTAGTGTGTTAGCCTTGCAATTGACAGGCGATCGATTCAATGTCCAGGCAATCCAACTTTGTAAACAGAGGAAGTCAAATTGAAGTTGTAATGAGCGGTCAAACTTGTGTTTGAAGTTGCATAAATTGAAGCAAATTGAGCACTGTCATTAATACAAGTCCCAAATCAGCACTGGCATTGACTTTCCTTCTGTAGGCCATCTATATTGCAGTCCCAAAGAACCCCGCCCCCTACCACCCTCCACCCATTATTTTCCCATTTGAATAATATGAAGTACCAATTTTGAGCGCAACGTTTTGTACTCAGAATTTATAAGTGCCGCACACACACTCGGTGCTCATCTTGTGAACCCCAGGATAGCCTCTGTCTCTTATAAAGACATCGAATGCCAGGGCCACTTCAAAACAATGACGCAGAGCAATGAGGTGGTGTTCTTTGTGTATGGATCTTTGAAGGAGACGGCTGTCGTTGGAGAGGCACTTGAGTCAGCTCCTAAAATATATTTGTGAGTGCTGCTACAAAGAGCATGAGACAGAAGCACATAGCGCTTCAGGTGCTAGAAAGCTTCACGTCATGACCCCTGAGAGGATGTTGATCACGCTTCACAGCAATCTCATCTTCACAGGCCAAGAAGATGGAACACCTCACGGAGTCGCTCTATCATACACTAAGCACCACTTGAACCTCCGACGAAGGAAACCCAGGTACTCCCCAAATCCCAATTAATAAGAAAAAGGTTTGGAGTGGCGGCTCTTGACTCTGGTTCTGACGGTTTAATTGTAATTTTTGCAAGGCCCCTCTGGCAACAATCTCCTCTTCTTGACAGTTCTGTGACCCCGATTGAACTGAAAGGCCTCTTTTGCATCCACATTTATTTTCAACAGTGGTGTTCAAACGCATGTCAACTGATGTGTGGTAAGTAACAATTGTACATATTGTACTTCATCTAATGACAGCGGATCCAAGCAGAACTATGACAAATTAGTCAATCATTTATTCAAATAGATAACCTGTGTATTTAATAAATTATAGTTCAATAAATCCACAATTACAAAGCATTTTTAAAGAATGTAGTAACATGGTGAGCCCTCTTTTGCTCGACCGGTTAAAATTGAGATGTTCACATAATCAATCACAGTTTTACACTTCAAGCGACGTGACACTCGATGACATGAAGTGTCCCGGTCATGTGGTTATGATGCAGTGAACAGTGTTAGCTTTAGCGGTGGGTCCCATGGCTCTTTGCCGCACGTCTGAAGAGACAGAGTTCGGAAAGTAAACATGTGACTGTACCTTGTCGCTGGACTATTTTTATTTATGTTATCCTCCTTCCCTGCTGCATGAAAAGGAAGCGGGATTGAAATGTTTTCTCTTCTAAGCTGCAGAAACTCACATTCTGACATTATTTAAGTTTGTAACTGTGATAGAAAGTGGATTCGCGCAATTACCATGTAAACAAAAGGCCGATTTTGGTTAATACTGGAAGTCGCGCACATAACTTACCCAAGGGCAGAAGTTCTAGAATTTTAACTTGGCAATTGAGTCTCTGAACTAACATAGGGATTTCAGTGTAGCGCAAAGCACATTCTAATTGTGCACATGGGTGGAGCTTTCCCTCTTCTGGTATTTTCCGAGACTTTGCACAGGTCAAATTGAGTATAAGGGGGCATTTGCGCCATTGTATGCCATTTGGGAATGGAACATTGCCGACTACTGTACATATAAACACCCTACCCTTATTTCCATTAAAATCAGGGCAGCGGAAGCACACACAGCACTTCAGTGCAGAAACAGAAATTGACTTGTTGGGATCTGCGCTTGTGATTTTTGTGTACAAAGTGCAAGATGTAAACTGTAAACTAAAAGATCTCTCCTTGTGGATGATGTAACTGGAGACTGCCTTGCACACCCGATTGTGACCACCATACCCACCTAAGTTTTTACACATAGTCAGGAGGGTGTTATTAAAATATTTTGTAATTATTATAATGATAATAATTTGTTAAATGAATCGATATTTGCGATGAATTGGAAAGATTGTACAACGTGTCATATTTATTAATGAAATCCAGCACACATCATGTCCGTGGAGAACCAAATCCGTCTGCTGGCCCCTCCATCAAATGCACCCAAATCACATTACACCACCTGCGCCACCACTTAGACCTCCTTCTTGCAAATCTAAAATCTAGTGTTTTGTCACCAAATTACAAGATGCGCCGGGGGAGCGTCAGCCAAATCCACCAGAACAACGAGCGCGGCGTAACACATTTACCAAATTCACAAACGCACTAAACTAGACTTGCCCCGACACAAAAATTAGTATACCCACGTTTTTAGGCCAAGGGCAGTCTACTTTCTGCAACCAAATTGTCAGGTGTGTTTTTGGTGTGGCATCACCGCCTGCCGAAACACCCATAGAGGCGCAACGTGGTCCCAAATATGCAAAACCATACTTCCCTTGGGAAGAATATGAAGATGTGCCCATTTTTACGCAAAGCGCACAGGTACTTGCCTAAGAAAACAGGGCCCCTGATGTCCAAAACTTTGACCATTATTGAAGCTGTCAAATGATTTCCAAAATTTAAACCTGGCACCAAAGTCTCGGAATTTACATTTCTTTTTGGGTTTTCAAAATTCTTATGAATTGCACACAATTGTCAAAGTATTAAATGTAGAAAACATTGAATGCAAAAAACAAGTGTGTCTGAATGTATTGAACACTCGGCTAATTTACAGTGACTCTTATTTTCTTTCCCCTACACCCTATGGTACGCTGTTTATTAGTAATTTGTATGAGTATTATTCTTGTCCCCAATTCATTTCTTTGAGTGGCATAGCAATAGCATTCACAAATAATTCTTGAGATTAAGACCGTACTTGTTTTTAAGAATGGCCTTAACCGTACAAAGTGAATGTCTGGCTATACTTTGGCACCAAAAGCAGGCAGGCACAGAGTAGAGGGTGGCACTATACAATATTTTTAATGTGTGAAGCCATGTCATCTTCTGCATCATCTGGCACGACATGGTCTCCCTATTAGCATAACATTAACTTTGAAAAGACTGGTGCTAAATGCATTTTTCCACATGAATAATGTAAATCAGAGGAAATCCTTTTTTTTTAAGATTCCTTTTGCACAAATTGCGCAAGACATATTGTCTAATGCAGAAGTTACTAAAAGCCTTCCCTGGGAGAGTGCAGTGTGGTGGACAACAAAGCCCAACTATACAGTAGGTGAGTGTTTCAATGATGCATGGAGATTAAAGCAACTCATTACACTTTGGTGGCACTTTGTTGAGCGTCAAAACACAATCAGAACTGAAGGATGGTTCTCTGGGGGAATGTTTCAAAGAGCTAACAGCTCTCCGTTGATGACAAAATGAATAACATTAAATTTCCCCCAAGACCAAAAAGCTCCTTAATAATTAAGTGCGTTTCCCCTTTTTCGGTTGTTTTTATAGTGTTTCTGTTCCGTTGGATATCATAGTTCACAACTTCAGACAATGAAAATAGAAAATGGAATGTCTTCTATTGTATGTATTTTGCACTTTACAATGTTGTAAACACAATAAAAACAATGTGTGTCCTGCATGTGTTAATGCTCAGGGTACTGTGCCACTTTGGAAAGTGTAATGAGATGATTGTAGTTCGAGTAACATATTTAAAGGGAACCACAGCATGAGGTACACCTGCACAATCCGGTGAGCTCACAAACATTAGAAAGAAGAAATTGGCCCTTGAAGACATCAATGCTTATTTTCACATATAGTGGATATAAAAACGACACACCCCTGTTTAAATGCCTAGTTTTTATGACATCATAAATAAATAAAAGATCAATGATTAAAAAAAAACACAAAACCAGCCACAAAACGATAAGTAATTGGCGGAACGGGATATGCCTCATACAGTGCAACACACCTTCGCATCAAGTTGATTGTGTTTTGGATTGTGCCCTGTGCAATGTTGGCACACTCCTCTTTAGTGGATGCGCTAAGTTACTCGACATGAGCTGGTACTGGAACATGCTGTCTTATACACCAATTCAGAAGATCCCAAACATGTTCAATGGGTGATTCACCCGGGGCGAGTGCCATCCAAGAACTAGCATTTTTTCAGCTTCCAGGCATTGTGCTGTGGCTGAATGGAACAGACCAAATCCATGAAAAAACAAACAAACAAAAAACCCCAAACAAAAAAAAAAATTCCGATTTGTTGTACGACGAGAGTAAAAATGTCACTCACACCACATTATCAACTAGTCCTCTGCCCCTCCCCGGACCCAGCAATGCAGTAAAACCCGAGTTACAGAGGCCTTTTATTGTGGGCAACCTATGGCCCACGTGTGCAGGTAGATGCTGTCTAAGCAGAATATTGATATGCTACACCTGTGACCTGGATGGAAGTGAAGAAGAAGAAGAAGAAGAAAAGCTTGCTAAAGCAGATTTGTGAACAATGTTTAAAAGAAATAGGCCTTTAAGGTACATTCATCCAGCCATCTTCTGGACCACTTCTCCTCATAAAGGTTGTGGGTGTGCTGTCTTCGGCCTATAGGCGGGTGACACCCTGAACTGGTTCAAGCGTCCATACAAAGATTCTGAAATCTTTGGGAAATAAATAAGACCAAGATCATTTCAAAACTTTAATGAGACCCAAAACATGCCGCATTTGACAAAACATACAACAGAATTTCCTCCTTGCCCAGGTGAATGGTGAAGGAGGCCATGACATCAGTCTGATCTTTAAACCTCAACAATGTATTTTTTTAACACAAAATATCACCACAACCTCATGCACCAAAGATGACAATAGTTGTTTAGCTTTGTGTTTACATATCATATTTTTACTATATATATATATATACAGTATATATTAACCTTTTTCCAATGCCACCAGCATAAAGTTTTTTTTTTCGTCTTCAAACAATCATGTTTACAACCCGTTATCTTGCTTGTTATTGCGGCATACAAAAGGAAGCCCGCAAACCTGTTTTCCGGAGTTGTTGGTCACGTGATCTTCCACAAAAAGCGGATTGTACAGCTGTGCCTAAGTGGTTAAGATTGTTGGCTTCCATTGTGCAGATCCTGGTTCAAGTCATCAAGCGGCAGCAGAATGTGGAGACAAAAATAAAATAAAAGCTGTGACATCAACTGTGGGCAGAGTTTGAGAGGTTGCTGTGACAGGTCCACCCCCAACATCCCCCAGACTGACGGCTATGGTGTCCTTGAGCAAGACACTGATATCCTGAACTGCCCCCCCCCCCCCCCCCCAGCTCTGGTTTGCACCACTGTGCTCACAGCTGCGATGGGTTAAATGCAAAGGACACATTTCAGACATGTGCAGAGATTCACAACAATAAAGTGTCCTCTTCTTCTTGCCGGGGGAAATTTAACCCTTTCGTGCACCAATAATGATAACCTGTAACCAGATGACATGATAGGCTGTTCACTGTAGTAACCAACAGCAACAATGGCTATAATGTGGTCGCGCCAGGGTGCACACACCATTATATCGGACGTGCCTGTGTTCGGAAATCAACTGATCATATTCAATCTCATGTTAAATGAGAGGCAGCACACCTGCCCAGTATCAACAAACAAACAGTATTCCAACATTTAGAATATTCCTTGTTTTAAAAGGAAATTAACAGACTGTCCAATTGTATAAAATGTGATGGCAGAAACTGCCCAAGTTGGTGTAGTTTCCTTTTGGTAGGTTGTGGAATGAAACAGTGCAAATGACGTACCGGCCATAGATGGCTGCTGTATCCTCTGTTTGGCAGCACTGGTGTGAAAGAGAACCACTTTGTGAGTCAGTGCATGTTTCTCCAATGTTGTCATCTATTCCTCATGGCCAGACTCCCCACCTTGCCTAATATCACTTGTCGACAAGTACTTTGGATTTACCTCTCCCCGCTGATATTTTTAGCAGTGACTATTATGGACTAAATCGCTCCGCTTGCCCCGCAGCCAGCTGCAAAACTTTTTGCCTGCATTGCAATGACGAGACAGTGTGGTGAGAAACCTTGCATGAACCAAACCCTTCAGGATGACAAAATACAAATTAACACAAAATGTGATCATATTTATTTCAATCTGGACAAAAGATGATACTTTTGAGTGTATTGTAAGTATGCATGCAAGGGGCATGTCTCTTGATCATTTCAACCATGTGAGTGACTGTGAATCTGTCTTTACTCATGCAAGACAAGAAATGGTCAGAAAACAGTTAGCAGACGGTGAGTGGCCATTTCAAACAGCAGGTCAAATTGCCATTTTGTAGGTGGTGAGGGATAGAGTGCAAATTATTACGGTGGCCAACTTAAAGACACTTTGTGTGTGTGCGCGTGTGTGTGTGTGTGTGTGTGTGTGTGTGTGTGTGTGTGTGTGTGTGTATCCGGATTTACTTCATATTTCTGTGGGGTCTTCATGTTAAAACAATACAGTGTAACCACAGGTGTCGAACGTTGAAAATAAAGTAAAAATATAGATATTGTTATTTCAAAAGACTTTAGTATCAACTCCAGCTTTTTACTCAAGTAAAATAACAAAAGTAATGGTTTCAAAACTACTGAAAGTATTGTATCAAAGTAAAACTTATGCATGGAGAAAAAATATGCATTGAAGTGGAAGTCAAGTGAAACATTTTCTTTCTAATATGCTTTATATGCCCTGACAGACTAAACTTGCTTTTATGATTAACCTTACACTCATGGAATCATTATTAATCAATAGAATTTTTGCCAGTTGTGTACTCTCTCTCTCTCTCTCTCTCTCTCTACATAAAGATATATTCATTCATTCATTTTCCGATCCGCTTTACCCTCACTAGGGTCGCGTAGCCTATCCCAGCTGTCTTCAGGCAGTAGGCAGGGGACACCCTGAACTGGTTGCCAGCCAATCGCAGGGCACACAGAGACGAACAACCACATCTCACACCTATATAGGGACAATTTAGAGTGTTCAATCAGCCTGCCATGCATGTTTTTGGAGTGTGGGAGGAAACCGGAGTACCCGGAGAAAACCCACGCAGGCCAGGGGAGAACATGCAAACTCTACACAGGGAGGCCGCAGCTGGAATTGAACCCGGTACCTCTGCGCTGTGAAGTCGACGTGCTAACCACTGGACTACCTGGCCGCCTACATATAAATATAGATATAGGTATATCTATATATGACCTACAAGGCAAATACATTGAAGCCATTTATACTACTGAGCATTAACATGTGTTTCATGGAGTGAAAGATAGGATGACTTGAGTTCAGCAAAGGCTAAAAAATAACTACTCCACTAAGGCCCACATACCCAAAATGTGTACTTAATTCAGTTTATAAAGTGTTTTTTACTTCGTTACTTGACACTCCCAGGTGCTTCCTCAATTGTTTCAACGAGTGATCCAAGTGGGAAAACCATTTGTTTTGAGTACAGTGTTTTCTGTAAGATGCCTGTTAGCATGAATATCTCCCAACGAGAACGATGCAGGTTTCAGTTGGTGTTGGCTTCAATTTATCTCCGTGGGTTTTGCATTTCCTCACTCTTCTTGTGGTTGTTCTCCAGCTTCCGTTCTGTGTTACATCTGTGACCAGTCCAGTCTGCTCTACTGGTACAGCTCTACTTGCTATATTGATACCTTTCCGTTGTCTGTAATATACTATTTCCAGTATCTGGTCAGCCACGGTTCCGAACACGGCAAACCAAGCTACAGAATATGGTTGACGGAAACCACAGTTGGTTGTGCTTCGGTTGAGCCAATCTGTCATCACCCCATAACTTTAACATTTGAGGACACAAGAAATTCCCAAACTAAACACACCCGCTAACATCAGTTTGACCTGTTGTGTTGGCTTAGCTCATATCTGGAAGATTTCGCCAGCGAAGTGCGGTGGACAATCACAAGCAATGTAATTGTTGTCGTGAAATCTACTCGCGCAACACAACTGTAATCTAAGAGTGTGATTACATCAGTAAGGTTTCACAATTTCGGTTCCTTGAAAACATAATATCTGTATTTACAGCTATGGGAGGACCGGGGTAATTGGAGCTATTGATCAGGTTAAATGATAGCCTTTTCCAAACGCTGAAGGGTCGTTTTCTCAGCCGCCCTCCGTTCTATCTGATGACCCATAAAATCTATGACCTGGCTGGAATCTCCCAGGTGACTTATCTCGTTCCATTTATCTACCAAGGCTGTGTGGCTCAGCCTTGTGACTGAAAACAGCACGCACGCGCACACACACACAGTAGAGCTTCCACAAATGCTGTACAATTGTCACTGCGTGTATACAAGTTCAAACACCTCATTGAGACTGTATTCTGAAGGGGCTAGATGGAGGGGCCTGTTCCCTTGGAAACCATATTTTTTTTCTTCTCCAAAATGAACTCTACTTTCAGGTCGCCCGCTGAGTGGCTGATGGAAAAAAAAAGATCATTACACAGAGAAGACATCTCAACTATCACAAGGCCACAAGGCTCTTCACTGATGCTTATAATACATCTGGTTTCTCGGTTGCTTGTCAGCACAAAAATCCAATTTTGTTAGGTCTAGTATTAAACAGTCATAATGTTAAAAACATGAAAATAAGACATTTTGTTTTGTTATTTCTTTGGTTCACTGTCAAATATAGTCCAGTGCAACCATAACGTTTGAACAAAATGTTTGCATGGATGCTGGAAAATGTTGTCAATCCGTTCCACAGTCACAAGTTGTTTTAAGTAATGTTTAACATTCTTTACCTGTGTCTCACATGTCATCCCATAAAACTGATGGCTTTATGCACAGAGTTTATGGCAGGAGCGGCATTTGTTCTTTTTTTTTTTTTTTTAATTCGTGCGCGATACAGTTCACAGAGTAGCGACAAAGTGGGCCTCACTGTCAACAGGGAATTGCCTTGCACGCTCAAGCTGAAGGACAGGATAAGGTCATTGTGTTGACCTGCTTTTTTTGTACTGTAGCCACTTGGACTGAAATCACAGAAAATGACGCCAGGCCCTCTAAAGAGCCTTTGACTGTGCGAGCGCACTAGACCTGTTCACAATGAGAGTTAGATGAGCTTATGAGTCATGTGCTGCAGCAGAGGCGTAGTCACTCTCAATTCAATACCTGAGTGAAGCAGTTCAGAGAAGAGAATACAATGACTCAACCGTATTTATATGATAAGTCAACTCATTTCAAATTGACACAGTATGTACTCAGAATACTGATATGGCATGTATGTGTGCAAGCTTTTTCTAGTATAGTCAGCATAATTTCAAAAGAAAATCCTGCATCTCCACTTTGTCATGATTTTGACCTTTCAGTATAATTAGATTGTGTTCTACCACGTGCCCTGCTAAAACTATGCAGCCAAACCAATTACAACACTTCTTATAATGTCATGTTGACAATGAAGCATTAGTGGTGAGCACATTTTGTTCATTCATTTGTTTATTTGATCTGGACGGAGCAAAACATTGGACAACACTGCTTTAAGTATTTTAGCACAAGTGTTCATCCTCAACACTTATCGACAGGGGGGCTCAATATCCACCAACGAGCCTGAAAATATATCTTGTTCTGATTCTAACCGTGGTATTTTTAGCATGTTTTTATGACTTGCTGTAAAAGAGTTCCAAAACTGTTCATTTCATCCAAACAGACCGTGCATCCACGTGAATTTGGAAATATGTTTTATATCCATTGCTCAGGTATGAATATGGCGCTACTACTACTACCCTTGTAAGCTTTTGTTTTAGATACTGTTGGCAGAGGTGTGAATGTACATTTGAGTGGTGTGTACAGACTGTAGGTTAACTGTTGATGGATTGCATCATGGAACAGTTGACGTGTAGAAATTGGGAGGACGGTTTTGGCAAAATGAATTGCTTTTTGACTGTAACCAACAGAAATGCTTTTGAATCAGCCCATCGTTTGTGCTAACATAAAGTCAGCAATGGGAAGTTGAGCAATTCAATTGTTGCTAATCAAGAAAATGTACTCACGACTACCCAGTTGTGACATCATCGTTGTATCGACTTGAAGATGGCCTCTGGCTCTAGTTATCCGATATAAACATGAAGATTGTTTTTGTTATATCGGTGTAAGTTTTGTTCAACTCTTCCATCAGGCATTGGTGGGTTACAATAGCACATTATTTGAGAGCTCCACACACAAATACTCCACGTACAATACATGCCAGACACTGTCAAAAGCAGGGCGAGCACAATTGCTTTCATTCTACTTTCTTTCTCGGTGTATGTTTGTCGCTTTTGATGAGGTCCTTTCATCATGTTTGCATTGACAGAAGATTAAATTCCTGTGATACACATTTAGTTCAGGTCCCTTTTCATGTCTGTATGACAAAAGCAGGTTAGTTAGTTCTATTGTGGCCAACAATGTCTCCTTTGAAGCCTCAGCTCGGCCGAAAGCATGTCAGTCTTGTGTTAGCGTCGAGCTTCTTAGATTCGCTGTGATCATCCCTCCAAACAGAACACGGCTCTGTTACGCTCACATCCTCAGAAAGAGAAAGCAAGAGTGAAAAATAGAATGAAATTGTCATCTGATGTGCTCAACAATAAGAATATCTCTCACTGTTAGCTGATAGCAAAGTTAGCCTCATATTTTAGAACCTCACACATTGCGCCAAATAATGTGAAACAATCTCATTACTTTGCACAACTTTTCCTTGTTTTCACACTGTAGGTGAGTGGATGTGGTCCCCCCTTTTTTCAGGAAGTATCAGGCTCCTTGCAGACCGGCGGACCTGGAACCACTCCTTGGTCACTCAAGAAGCTGCGGTATGAACAATAAGAGTATGTTTCAGTTGAGAATCTGATACCAGAGGCATAAGAAATTAGATTTGAATCTTCGGTGGCCATCCACGACGTTGAAAATATACCTTATGTTTATTTATTTTTGGGTGAGTTGGTGTGAGGGAAGCGAGACGGATGAAGGAATGCATTCGCCAAGTTCTTGCAGGGATGGGAATGAAACGAGCCAATCGTTGCTCTGTAAAGAATTAAAACCACCTCTGCAAATAGCTCCAATATTTGCATAGTGCCTTCGAGTTGGAGTTTCACAGCGTCTGGATTTCCTGTGCAAATAAACAGTGGAGCAGTCCACAAGTGTGGAATGCCCCTCCTTGTCCCTAATCAGGGCCACTCTCGACAGAGAGCTGATCAGATAAGACTATATGATAATGTTTTCCTAAATAAGGAATTCTTGAATCAGCTTCTCAGACCTGTTGCTGAGGCTTCTGAATCCTGTCTGTCTGCTGCCTGAGATCCCTTCACTCTGCCTTTTTTGCTAGTCTTGCCCAGTTGCTGGCAAATGAGGAATGGGATTTTATTTTCCAAAAATGGATACCCCCCAATACTGTAGCCAGCAACTTTCCTAAAGCCCGAGCTACCATGTCAGCATGTGGCTGTGCCAGTGACCGGGGTGTGCCCGTGAGTGTACGGCAAAAGATTGAGACCTGATGCGAATGAGAGATCTGGCCAAAGATTGGTCGGAAAAAAGACTACTTCCATCCCACAATGCCACCCAAAGTCACAAACGCCCCCTTACACCTAAACAATGAAAACGCCACCCTATTAAGGCTTATGGAGGTTTGTGGGGGTTGTCATGATCCTGTTCTTGTGTGTCTCCAGAAGGTGGCAGTGGAGGGCTTTTCCTCCAGCGTGCACACCTGCTGCCAATGTGTTCATTAGTAATGCCAAGATCCCACATCTCTCGTCGGATTATTGACCTTGTTGCTGCTATTACTCAAGGGTTGTTTTCTGTACCTCTCGATCTCATCATAGTTGCGTTTGCGCTCTTGTCTCCCACTTTGTAAGTATTTGTTTTTTGTCTCTGATGTTGCTCATGTTTTTGATTTCGCAAAATTGGATGTTAGTCATTTCGTTTGTATTCTCGATGTTACTTACCTTGCCTTTTGCAAGCATTTTTTTTAAAGTATCATTTTCCTGGCTCTTTTGACCAGCAATTTCTGTTTATATTTTGTCACTGTGTTTTTGTATTAAATATTTTCGTACAACTTTTATTTGTGTCCACGTTTTGTGGGATCCGATCGCCATTCAGTTCATTTGTGAACTGTGTCAGGGGTGGAGGGAAAGTCTTTCACAGGAAATAATATGAAGGTGAATAAGCAATGTGTTCACTGATTCACTACCTGCTGCTGTTTTGCATACTGAAGTGCTTTTTTCTGAGATGGTAATGTGATGAGTTGAAACATTCTTCTTCTTGGCCGATCGTATCAATGACACCGTGTTCGCTCCGAACAATAGTACTCGCAAGCTTACAAATAAAAATCTGATTCCACTGTAAAGCTGCTTGAAATACAGCATGGGACCCAGGCAACAATGTTTTTAATATTACAAATGGCAAATAACTCGGATCAACCGACTTGATTTTACGAATATTAAATCACTCCCCTCAAAGGCCTTGCCAGTTTATGACCTGATCATAACCTTAATATGATTGGTCTTTGCAAGACCTGGTTGAAACCAAATGAGTTTTTACTGCTGAATGAGGTCTCGCCGCCAAACTTTGTGAGTTCACATGTGGCATGTCCTCGTAAGAAGGACAGGGGTGTGGCCATTCTTGTCCAAATCTGCTCTCAAACTTAGTCCTCACTCAAACAGCGCCTTGAAAACGTTTGAAGTTCTCACTGTGCGATCGATAGCCTTGTCGCCATTTTATCTATTTTGGTGATTTACCGTCCTCCTGGCCCTCACACTGGCTCTTTACATGAATTTCCTGAATTTGTGGCTGACTTGGTGACTCATGCAGATAATATATTAATAATGGGTGATTTTAATGGTCATATGAATTCATGGTCTGAACCACTTACCGCGGCATTCGAAACAATAATTGATACTTTGGGTTTCACGCTGATAATAGACGAAGCAACCAATAAAATGGCTACACTATAGATATGGTACAAACCCGGAGCTAAGCAACCTCAAATGTCATGGTAATGTCATATATCACTGCTATATCTGACCATTATTTTATAAGATTTGAAAACTTGACTCACTGCCTTCGTCCTCACCACAATCAAAGCTATAGCGGCCGCAATATTAGTTCTTCAACCACTCCTGCACTCTCTTAGCTACTGCCTCTGGCACCCGCTCCTTTTCCTTCTTGTAGTGGTTCGAGTCTCACTAATGATGTCAGTGCCGTTCTATTAAATCTGCCCGACTCTGTAGCACCAGTTCAACTTAAAACTCATCCAAAGATTCTTACTCTGCAGTTCACAGGTGAAATGTGCAGTTAAACAATCATGTAGGAAGCTTGAGTGCAAATGGCGTGTGACTAAACTCGAGGTCGTCCGTTAGATAGGCTTGTTGAATTTCCCTACAAACTTAGGACATTCCATCCTAAATATTGTTAATTTATCACTCATCTGGGGCATTGTACCAGCAGCTTTTAAGATCGTTGTTATTTTACCCCTACTTAAGCAAGCAAACCACAACCCAGAGAGTCTCAGTAATTATAGGTTGTGCTCGAATCTCTCGTTTATTGCAACAATTCTTGAAAAAGTTGTAGCAACAGCTTAATGATTGCACGGCCACTAACAATCGATTTCAACTTCTTCAGTCAGGATTTACAGCCGACCACTCTAATGAGACGGCCCTTGCTAAAGTGACTCATGATTTTCTCCTAGCTCTGGACCCCGACACCTCATCAATATTATTATTCCTCGATCTTAATGCTGCCTTTGACACCATCGATCATAACATACTATTAGAATACCTCAGAAAATGTGTTGGTATTTCAGGCTCAGCACTTTCATGGTTTAGTTCTTACCTCTGAGAGGATGCACCGTATAATTCATGGGAATTTGGCTTCTGAGTTTTGGAATGTTACATGTGGAGTCCCGCAGGGATCAGTACTTTGCTTTTTATTGTTCTATATCGACATGCTTCATCTTGGTAAGGTAATCTATCCATCCATCCATTCATTTTCCGATCCGCTTATCCTCACAAGGGTCGCGGGGGGTGCCGGAGCCTATCCCAGCTGTCTTCGGGCAGTAGGCGGTGGGACACCCTGAACCGGTTGCCAGCCAATCGCAGGGCACACAGAGACGAACAACCATCCACGCTCACACTCACACCTAGGGACAATTTAGAGTGTTCAATCAGCCTGCCATGCATGTTTTTGGAATGTGGGAGGAAACCGGAGTACCCGGAGAAAACCCACACAGGCCCGGGGAGAACATGCAAACTCCACACAGGGTGGTCGGAGCTGGATACCTCTGCACTGTGAAGTCAACGCGCTAACCACTGGCCCACCGGGCCGCTGGTAAGGTAATGATACCCAATTTTATTTGCGGTTAGCAAAGCAAATCTTTGCAATTATTGTACTCTATAGGTATGCCTTACCGTGATCAGACAATGGATGTTTTTCAGTTTTTGCTTCTTAGTTCCGATGAAACAGATGTTCGCCATCCTCATTGATTTAAAGACACCACTCTGAGTCTTGACAAATGTACTATCATGTAAACATCAGTTTCTGTGAGGACATGTGTGTACCAACGAAGTCCTTCCGCTCCTTCAACAATAACAAGCCATGGTTTACTCCCAAACTCAGGCAACTCAGGAAAGAGAAAGAGGCCGCATTTAGAAGTGGAGATCGGGCACTGTACAAACACGCCCGAAACCAATTGACAAAGGAAATTAACATCGCTAAGAGAAGCTATGCAGAGAGGCTGAAAAACCAGTTCTCTGCTAACGACTCTGCATCTGTATGGAATGGCCTGAAAGCAATCACTAACTATAGAATGCCACCCCCCCAAACAGTGAACAATAAGGGTCTTGCTAATGAACTAAACATGTTTTTCTGCCGATTTGAAAAGGTCACCCCCATTTCCCACACACACCCACCTCTACCAGAAACCACTCTACCTACCCCCCCACCCTCTTTTTCTCCACTACAGATCCACGAACAGGATGTGAGACGGCTCTTCAAGCAGCAGAAGATCAAGAAAGCTGCGGGGCCCGACAAAGTGTCCCCCTCCTGCCTGAAAGTCTGCGCTGACCAGCTGGCTCCGGTCTTCACACAAATCTTCAACAGATCCCTGCAGCTGTGTGAGGTCCCATCCTGCTTCAAACAGTCTACCATCATCCCAGTTCCCAAAAAATCGGCAACATCGGAACTGAACGACTATAGGCCTGTCGCCCTGACGTCTGTGGTCATGAAGTCCTTTGAACGCCTTGTGCTGAACCACCTAAAGAACATCACCGGACCCCTGCTGGACCCTCTCCAGTTTGCCTACCGGGCAAACAGGTCTGTGGAAGACGCAGTCAACATAGGTCTGCACTACATCCTCGAGCACCTCGACAGCACAGGGACCTACGCAAGGATTCTGTTTGTGGATTTCAGCTCTGCGTTCAACACCATCATCCCGGAACTCCTCACCCCCAAACTTCTCCACCTCGGTGTGTCCCCTACGATCTGCCAGTGGATCCTCAGCTTCCTGACGGGACGGACACAACAGGTGAGACTGGGAGCAACAACATCATCAATACGCACCACCAGCACTGGAGCCCCACAGGGATGTGTCCTCTCTCCACTGCTCTTCTCTCTCTACACAAACGATTGCACCTCAACAGATCCAGCTGTCAAACTCATAAAGTTCGCAGACGACACCACGGTCATCGGTCTCATCAAAGACAGCGACGAGTCTGCGTACCGCCAACAAGTGGAGCAGCTGGAGCTCTGGTGCAGCCGACACAACCTCGGGCTGAACACGCTCAAGACTGTAGAGATGATCGTGGACTTCAGGAAACATTCTTCTCCACAGTTGCCCCTCACACTATCCAACTGCCCTGTGTCAACCGTCGAGACCTTCAAGTTCCTGGGAATCACAGTCTCACAGGACATGAAGTGGGAAGTCAACACCATCTCCATCCTGAAAAGGGCCCGGCAGAGGATGTACTTCCTGAGGCTGCTGAGGAAGCATGGCCTGCCACAGGAGGTGCTACGACAGTTCTACACGGTAGTCATCGAATCAATCCTGTGTTCTTCCATCACGGTTTGGTTTGGGGCCGCCACAAAAAAGGACAAAATCCAACTTCAACGGACAGTTAGGACGGCGGAAAAAATCATTGGCACCGCCCTACCCACTCTTGAGGACTTGCACACTGCAAGAATCAAGACAAGGGCACGGAAAATCCTCCTGGATCCCCCGCACCCTGCCCACCACCTTTTCCAGCTACTCCCCTCAGGCAGACGCTACAGATCCATGCGCACCAAATCCAGTAGACACTTAAACAGCTTCTTCCCTCTAGCCATTAACTACTTAAACAGTCACTGACGTAGTCACTCTTCTTGTACTACAAATACTGCTACTGGTTACTCTAAAATGGTTCAATGATTTGTTGTTTACGATGATATTAATGCAGCGTGTTATACCGGAGACAAATTCCTTGTGTGTTCTACATACTTGGCCAATAAAGATGATTCTGATTCTGATTCTATTACGCAAAACGATTTAGCAAAAAATCTTCATGTTATATTTGGCTGAACTCTCGCTTTTCAAATGCACCCTAAGAATATTACTGCAATTTAATTTTTTATTGCAACATACTGCTCTCTGGTCTTCCTATGTCCAAGATTAGAAGTCTGCAGTTTACAGCTATACTCTTGACAAGGACGAGAAAGTTTGATCATATTACCATTACGAGCCAACTTGCATTGGCTCCTGTTCCATTCGAGATGTGATTTCAAGGTTTTGCTACAGTACTTACTTAGCACCTTCTTACCATGTTGATTTAGTGGTACCTTATGCTTTTTCCCAAACTCTTCGTTCACAACACATGCTGGTGATCTTTTTGTGATCCTGAGAGCCAAAAAGAAGTCTGACGGTTCTACAGTGTTTTCTGTTCAAGCTCCAGTGCGCTGATATTAGAACTATTACTTCAGTAGAAATGTGCAAAACATGACCAAAGACTTATTCATATACTCTTGGATTTAGTTGAACTTCTCAGCTGAAAAACAACAACAAAAAACACTGTTCCCTCTCACACTAAGGTGACCAAGGTGAACAGCGTATTAGGTCTACACAAGTTAATATCCACACAAAACACATTTGTTGTATTTTTAATGCCTCTGTTGCGTTAATACCTGTTGTTGTGATAATGAGCCGATTGGTTGCCACATCCATTCTTGCAGATTTGACCAAGAATCTCATTTCTGTTTCAAAAAATGCATCCATTATTCTGTATTGCCTAACCTGTTCAGGGTTGCTGCATGCTAGATCCTCAACTGTTTGGGCCAAAAAAAAAAAAACTACAGGATGTTCCTTGACTGGTTGGCAGTCAATCGCAGGCTACACATAGGGACAGACAACAATTCACACTTAGATTTACACATCACTAAACAACCACCGACTGGAGAAAAGCAAACCACTACACCATATTTGGCCGTACAACATTAAGCTATATTTAAATATACTTACCAGTCAAGCGCTGAAGAGCCAAAACAAACTAAAAGATCTGAATCACAAGACGCATCCAAACATCACTTTATTGTCTTAGTTGTCTCAATGTTGTTGTCGAGGCTATTTTGTGTATGTAAGTGATTCTCTTCTCAGGGAAAGGACTGGCTGCTTCAGTAACAACATAAAGGTGTTTTTTTTTCCTCTCCAGAAGGCGTATTATGCCCAATTCAATGAGGCACAGCTGAAGTAGTTTAGTCACATTTTGTATCTTATCAACATGATTCCAGTCAAGGACATTTGATATGATTAAAAAATCTCATATGCCAAAACCCACATCAACAAAACACCCAACTAGGTACTTAACCCTAAACTGAATTTTTGTATGGCGACAAATCTAATTAGACATCCAGGATATTCACATCAACTATAACTGTGGGCTACATATTATAATGAGCTTTGTTATTTTAATTAAGTATAATTTGTCGGCTAAAAGCTTGTCTCGAACTCCCCGCACAAACACACACACACACGATGCTTTGTTTGGAATGTGGTAAATTGTCTACTTGTCTTCATTGTAGTTTCAACAAAAATGCACCATTTTTGAAATGCGAACATACTTAACTTGTAACAACATTGTTTGCGCCCTTTAAAGACACAAGCGTAATCCTGGCTCCGCAAATTATTTGCAGATCTAAATGCGGGCAGAATTGTCAAATTTTCCACGCCCCCAGCGCATATCACTGTATCTCCAGGAGTCAGATATTTGTTGCTTAGCAACAGTTCCAGTAGATTGCACCATGCTACATCATGTTCAAATTGTGATACACCTCATGACTTTTAGTGAAGTCTACACCCCCCCCCCCCATCACAGTTGAAAATAATATCTGATTCTGATCTCGACTATTAGATGTAAGCAACACATTTGAATGTAATAAAATTCTGGAGTAAGGGTCCGCCTTGGGGCAATACAAATGCCAAGTGTCTAGAATGTTGTTCACTTTGAGAACAGCGTGAGTAGCTTGAACATGTGACAATAACAAGTAAAAGCAAATTACACAGGACTGCAGAACACATCCAACCAAATAAACCATTCGAATCCAAATAGCCAAATTACTTTCTTGGATTACTTACTGTACATATTTCACCACAACAGAAAATAAACCACTGTCTATTTTGCAATAAATGGACGGGGTTCTCAATTCAGCTATGATTGATGCCCAGTCGGTTGGAGCAAACAACTTTGAGAATGCATACACGTGATGCAATCGGTATGACATTTTCAGGGCTAGACTCCCCCAATATCTCCCACAGCTGTATGAATGATTCCCATATTTCATGGATTGAACTCGTCCTCCTGTCACAAACGTCTTCATTCCCAAAATGGCACGTTGTGATTTTACACATAAACGTACCACAGCAGATAAAGTCGTTGAACATTTAAGAGGAGAAGGTGAGGACGCAACTTGCAAGAAGCCAATGTTGAGCGAGGTAAAAGCTTTGTTTTACAGAAAACGTTTTCATGGGGGAGGAAGAGAAGGGAAATCAAACTGATATTTAGCCCCTACTGCCCCCCCCCCCCCCCCTCCGCTTTTCGCTTTTGTTTTATGCAAAGCTCTTTTTACCACATGGTAGTGACAGATTGTTTGAGCTGAAAGGAAAAGCCATTCGAAGCTAATTAAGCAGCCATTCCAGCCTCTATTCGCAGGCAGGAGGGAGAAGGTGCGCCGGCATTTGTCAGCACCGAATCCAACGTGGGTTTAATTGACAGCCTTGCATCCTGACTGACGGCTTCTCCTGCGCTGGGCCAATTACAAGCTGTGTGGGAAGACAGCTAAGAGCTTATTGGATAACATGGATTGCTTGGGGGCGGGACGACCCACGTGGTGTTATGCATTGAAGGCAACGCTTCATAGGCTGATGTCCTCAAGAACACAAGCGTGGTAGCCCACTGGCTTGCTGATAAAGAGAAAGCAGAAATGGTTGATGTTTCATTTGAAATAGTCCCTCAATTTGAAGCTGTTAAAGGAAACGCTCCGGTGAACTAAGCACTTTTCACACCGTGCGCATCTTTAACAATTATATACACCGTAGTATTTAGGTGAAATGTGGAACAGCAGCAGAGCAAAAACGAATGATCGCGTATGTGTTCGCGAGTATGTTGTACTGTTGCATACGGTTTGATTCTCACACAGATTTTTTTTACCTAGTAATGACCACCGTGCACCAATATCTAGAATATTGTCTTTGTTTCGAACAAGTTGTCGAACACACCGATTGGCACTTCAGATCCAAAATGGCGAGTGTGTGAGGTCACATATCACTGACCAATCAGAGCAACGGTTGAATGCGTCCACCCCACGTGGGATTTGTTCATTTTGATTGGCTGGAACACCCAATTGGTTAGCGAGTAGTCCTCTCACGTCAGTGGTGTCCTCGTGTCAGTACTCAGTCTGTGTGTGGCATAACGCGCGACGGAAGAAGCGGGCGAGCTTGTGTTTTATTTCACAACTCCGGACTCTTTTTTCCCCCAAGTAGTGCTATTACCTAACATCCATCTATAGGACACATTGGAAGGCACTTTGACTACTACTGGATTTAATATATTCTTATATCGAAGGGGGTTCCATAGTCCTGCTGAACGGAGGACGTCCACCGCCTCGGGACCACGGAGGTCGAAACACAGCACAGTGGAGGAGCGAAAAGAGGACGGAAAGGAAAAGGGAGCGGATATTTTTTATTTTTTTGTTTTGCTGCGGTGACTTTTGCGAATGAAGGATATACAACGACCTAAGTGTGGATTTTAAAAATTAACAAAAGGGGGGCGAGGGAGGCAGTGGAGACAAAGGTAAAGGTGAGCGACATTACATATCCGCTAGATAGAATGTGTGGGTGCGTGTCGACTTTGTTCTTTGTGTTGGACCACCACAGCAAGCCAGTGAGAAAGAGACTTGTGTTCGTAGAACGCCTCTCACCTCGATAGATTTACGAGGAAACGAGCCCAATGTTCATAAGGGTGTGATCCAAACTATCAGTGTGTACACTTGAGGGTTGTTATTCTCACTTTTGCCTTAGTCGAAGAGCTAGAATTATTTCCACTGAATGTGAAAGAAGAAGGCGAGATCCACTTCCACACCAGCGTGTTTGTGTGTATGTGTGCATGTGTAGGAGAAGTGAGAGCTTCGATGCCGGGTGACTGAGCGCCTCGCAGCCGCGAACGGTACTTTGTCCCGGGCCGACCCCTGCCACCCGTGGAAGGTTCTGGTGACTGGTGGTGATTTGCTGCACTCGGATTACTTGAGGAAAAACACAGGAAAACAACGGGTTCCCTCGCGTGAAGGGCAGATATGTATCCGCAAGGCCGGCATCCGGTAAGTAGTTGTGCTTGATTTCAAAATGGACATGCACACCACCGCCCTTTCAGGTGCGCCCTCGGTGTGGAGCTACACACCTTGCTATTTAGTATCGTGCGGCCAGAGCCCGTGGGGTTTGGGGGGAGAGCTCCGAATCAGTCGATGTACCAACATGTGTTTTAAAATACATTTCTGTATATTTGTCCACATTGCATCGATAGACATATTCGCCCCTCCCTGTCCAGAGGAAATTGGAGGTCGTTCAACAAACTGTTCTTTTCGCTTCGCAGGCGCCTCACCAGCCAGGGCAGCCTGGTTTCAAGTTCACCGTGGCGGAGTCTTGTGACAGAATCAAAGACGAATTTCAGTTCTTGCAGGCTCAGTATCACAGGTATAACGTCGAATCTACCATGTAAACATGACTGTCTTCCCGCTAGAAAGTACCGAGAACGCTTGTAATTAAGAACTTTGAGTAGCTCCACTAATTAAAGATTGTACATTTATGAATGAGACTCGGACAACAGCAGCAAAACGGTGATTGTGATTGCCACAAATGGAGTATGTAATCAGATATTTATTTATCCTTCCCTCTCCTCAAGTCTTAAAGTGGAATACGACAAATTGGCCAACGAAAAGACCGAAATGCAGCGGCACTATGTCATGGTAAGTGCGGTCATTGTCAAGATGTCCATTTGATTCAATGTCCTCTCCTCCATTTAGCCTCAGGTAAGCGGTCACAGGTGCGGCAGAGTGGTGGCGATGTTGCCCAGACGCCATGTTAACGCTTGTGCCTGCTGCTTTGTTGTTGACTCTCCACGTCTGTGTATTCATTGGATTAGCAGGGGCAGGGCGGGGGTGGACAAGGGGCGGTTGAAACTCGAGCAAGGGTCAAATATTCATCTATTGATTGCGGCGTGTGACGACCCCCATCTATGGCCCCGGGGTCCTCTTTATGACCCGAAGTGACCCTTCTCGACAAACCAAGTATGACCCGTGGCGGGTTAATGGCCGCCCTGCAGGCTTTGAGCACGAATCAAAGGGTTTCCTGTATCCCCCCCCCCCCCCCCTCTCTTCTTAACTATCCCAACGTGACACTCCTGACACCCAGGGGGTCCTGAGATATGGAGAGCATTTGGTGTGTTTTTCATCAGCCCGTGAGATAATCGAGGTCACCTGTCTATTTTAAGACAATCAACTCGCAGTCCAATTCAAACTAAGATCCACGTGTTAAACTTTAAATCCAACATTATTTTTCATTGGGCAATTCATATCACTGTATCAATTCCCTTCACGGGAACACTATATACTCGGATATTCTGAGCCTAAAATTTACTCGTCGATGGGTGGAGGGTGCGGACAACAGACGGCGGCAGTATTGCGCGTAACCGTAATGGTCGTCTGGGACGGATGGGGGATGGGGTTTCAACAGGCCCTGAAATGGACCCGCCGTTCGGGAATCACAATGACATTTATTGTGCGAATCATAAGTCAGAATAAAATGGGGCCACTCCCTCACGCCAAGAAAAAAAAAAATGCTCGTATTTTAAATGAAAACAGTGCAGCTGCCTTTCCGTTTCGTTATCCAGATTTTATTTTACTGTGCCCTTGAATTAAATAGGCTTTATTAATTGACTGTTTTCAACTGTAACAAGGATAACAGTTGTTATGTTTAAAATATTTATTATACTACAAATACACTTGAATCTTATCTGCTTCCTCCTCTCGGGTGGCGGTGACGTCCTCCGTTATTTCCTGTCTTCGGTGCCTGCACACGATATTCTGTGTCATTTTCTCCGCCATTACTTAATTAGTTGCTTGATATTTTGCTGTTCAAATTTAGCAACTATCTCCGCTGTAACACGGTTCCAGCAAGAGCTATGTGACAAGTGCGCTGTCACAGAAGCACTTATTTCAGTGTTTTGCAACTGCATTTTGATTTAGCCTGGCTGCCCGTCTTTCTCCTTGGGTTCCCTTTGTCGTCGTCGTCGGTGTTGCTTACTTACAGAAGTGTCGCTTTTTCGCCGCCGTTGAGGTGATGATTAGTGACTTAATGCTAGGTAGACACCAGATGCAAAGCAAACTTTGGCCTTCGCGTCATGTTTAGCCACATTAGCTATCCAACCGCAGCTCGTAGGTAACGCAGACGTCGCGAAAAGTGTGCAGCAATCATTCAACGGCGCAAAATGGCGAGGTGATGTGGGTGTACAACTTGGGCATTTCTGTCACACTGAGCAGTGTCAATGTGCATTCCCGCGGTTGGACGGTAGGGTCCCAATCCCTCCCATAGCTAATTCATTGTAATAACTTTTTTCCCCCTCGCTTTTTCTAGTGTGTGTGTTCTTCGATCCTGTTCTTCTGTTGGGCGGCGGTGGGCTTTTGAGGTTGTTTCGATAAATAAGTTTGTTTTGATAAAAAGCATCACCGGTACCTGTAATTCCATATGAAGTGGCTATATGCATATTGCACGGGCCATTATCGCGCTGATATTTTTGCGATAATTGTGCAGTCTTAGTCTATACTACGCACCTCTCTACTACTACTACGCTACACTTTAGTCAAGTCACACGATAAAATGATGATTGTTTTGTCAGTCAAAACCATTTTAGAACTCACTACATGAGACACAGCAGTTGAATTATTACCAGCATGCTGCAAAGGCTCAAGTAGAAGCTCCATTCCGGCATCATGTTCTGTCACGTTTACAATATTGAGAATGCAATATTCCGTAAGCATTTTGGTATTGTAAACATGCTCCTATGTTAAACTCCGGCTGCAGCGCATTGGTCACACCCGCCAAGAACCGAACGGACTGCATCCAGAACGCATGAGGTTCTCATTCATGAGTACAATTTAGTGCAATATTTATAATTCACCTGCGCTATATATTTTTTTTGAAGATGACGCACACAGCCTCGGCCGTCAGGACGTTCTAATGCTTTGTCTTCTCTTTGGTCTGCAGTACTACGAGATGTCCTACGGGCTCAATATTGAGATGCACAAACAGGTATGTAGCCATATCACCCCCGTCTGTGTTTAGCCAAAACAATCTTGTTGTCCCTCCGGTCTTTGTGGAATACACACACGCACCTGACCTTAGTTCCTACCCTCATCTGGAAATGCCTTCAGGAGGCACACATACTGGCTTTCTGTCGTGAAAATGCTGACAGGCTAAACAACAACATGAAGGGCACGCTGCCTGATGGGGATGGTTTGATAAGATTAAAGTGAAGTATTTGGCAGACTGTCTGAGAGGATGTGTTTTAGTGTCCCCTCTGAACGCTCTGGTGTGTGTGAGTGTGCACGCGCACGTCTCTGTATTGTAATCTTCCTCCCTTGCCTGCCTTGTTCCAGCTGAACAAAAAGCTCATTAGTTTAGCTGCCACCCTGCACCGGGCATCCTGCTGCCGGCTACTGCTGCTAAAGATGAAAAGGAGAACCCTGATTAGTACAAGAGTACTTTCATGCAACAGCCAAGCTTAGTAAAATGAGCAGATGGAATCGGATATGTGGAAGTCCTGAGATAGTGACCACATTTCAGACCCAAAGTGACTTCGTGGTCTGTTGTTTTTTTCAGTTGGGGGGGAAAAGTCACAGTCCAAAGCATAATGGGGATTATTTTCAATATGCAACCTTTTCTGTTACTAACATTGTACAGAGGTCGACATTGCATCTCGACTGCAAGAGCAGCGTCCTTTGAAGATGGGATACTGTCTTTGTTTCAGGGGTTAAGATTTGGTAAGATGAGGGGTAAGACTTTGTTGATCCCATTTCATCCGAAATTAAAACCCCAGCCGCAGGATCTTTAATCATCATAGTTTAATCAGCATTTTCATAGGCTTGAAATTATTTTGGATGTCGTTAACTCTGCAGCCTTCATCGCCGTGAAACTATTGTCTCATCAGGTGTCTGTTCAATCATTTCATTTTCATTCACTTGCAGTTGATGGTTGCACTCGGTTTCCTGCCATATTTTGCTCAGAGTTTCCGCATCCGAAGTGAATGATGGCCCCAGTGCCGTTAGCGGTGCAATATGACGTGTGACAGTCGGAGGGAGTGAGAGGGGAGGTATGGAGCCGTCGTGGCCCTCCAATCGAGCAGGTTCATGGCATCAGTGCCAGCGTAACCCAACTGGAACGTGAGCAGCACACGGCGCCGTTGGTCCGCTATCGTGCTTTTTGTGGGCGTGTTTCTGTTTTTTTTTTTTTGTTTATCAAGCAGCTCGTTGTCCCCGCTCCCTCCTCTTTTGAGTGTTGTTGTTGTTGCTTCGGCACCGCAAGAAATGTGCAGGTGGTTGATCCGTCTTCATGCTGGTAGTGGTGTACAAAACAAAGAGGGTTCAAGTGGGGAAAGAGACAGGAAAGGAGCGAGACGCTTGGGGGTAAATGAGTTAATCGACTGCTCCTCTCTTGTGTGTGTGTGTGAGTCCCCTTTTATTTTATCGATAAGCCTGCCGGTGTCAACGGAGCACTCTGAATAATGCATGATTCCCGCCACCCCCCTTTATGCCAGCATTGATGAGCGAGTGTTTGTGATGACATCAGCGAGAGGTAAATGGACAGCCCCCTGGCCTTGGATTATTGGATACAGGCGGCCATATTACTTTGCCTGGCCGGATGATTGATAGCAGTGTGAAAAAAAGACATCGGCTCGCTTTGTTCTTATCAGTCCAAAGCAGATTTGAGAAGCAGAGCAATGAGCTCACACACTCCCCTGCGCGTAGAAATAAATACTCTTATGACTTACACGGCAATGCCAGCGATATCTTGACATGGCATCCATACCGCTCTGGCCATGCTGCCGCAGAGCCGAGGCGATCTCTGCGGCTGCCCCCGGGCAATTTGTTTTGACAGTGTCTGCGATGATGGCAAAGGCTTCACGTTGGAGGTAATCACCCTCGCTTGCTGTCAATAAGTGATTTTAATTAGTGCAGCTCATTAGGCCGCCTCAGCGCCGTGCCCTGCTGCCTTTGTGGCGGGGCTTGCGCTCTCTTTCCACTACCGTTGTTCTCTTGTAGTACCCGTTTATCTCGCACGCTCACTCTTGCATGCATTTAGATGTCACTTGTCAATGTGATAAGAACACAAAGAGAAAACACACACACACGCACGTTTGGCGAGGTTTTTTTTTTTTTTTTGCTTTAGTTGCACCATCGGCAGGCACACTGTGTATGTGTCATGTCCTGACTCGGTGTTGGAAAGAGGGGAAAGTGCTCCATCAAGAAGGATATTGGCTTCCTGGATGGAGGAAAAAGAGTGTGAGGAGGAGGGAAGAGCGAAGAGCAGCAGAAAGCAAGCTTGTGCAAATGAATAATTTATAGCGGATTCCTGGAATTGTTTGCCAAGGTGATGATGGGTGACCTGTCTCTAAGCCAAAACAAACTAACTCCGCGAACACACACACTGCCTCTCAAGGGAGGTTGATGAGGTTACTAGGGTTTTGTGCGAGACGTGCTTTATTTTGGTTGCCTTGCAAAAGGGTGCGGGTAGGAGAGAGCGTGCGCGTGTGCTTTTGTACTCACAAGCACTAGATCATGGTTGTTGGAGCAGAAAGCAAGATCCGCTTTGTCTGTGTCTATAAAAGGCTTGTGACAGAGAGAGGATTATCAAAACATTGTCTCCTGGATGTGATGATTCCAACTTCCCCAAATGAATCTGTTGGCAATCGTCAAAAATACTTGAGCTCCTCTGGAAGAACTTCACTTGAGTTTTGTGGGTAGGTGCCAACAAATAAAATGACACGCGTGCAAAATATACTTCATGCATTTTTTAATGAAGAAGACACAACTACTACACCTAGTGCCTCTTTCTTCCTGCGCTCTAGCCGAGAAGATACTTTCCCAAACAACCTCCCACATCATACGCCACTTGTTTTCCTCTGCAATTGAATCCTCGTCTCTGCTCTCCACTCGGGGACTAATGCCTGCAGCGACAAACAGCCAAATGGCTTTCAACGCACCATTGACAAGAGGGATGCAGTGGAAGGAGAGAGTGAGCGAGAGCTCTCCATGCTGTGTTGCTGCTAAACAACCCTGAGTACCTGTAATTGTGGCACGGCAGTGAAAAGCCCCTGTCGCCCTCGAAGGCTTCTGTTTTCAATGATTTTAAGTGACAGTAAACTCTTTCCAGCGCCCATCTCTGCCGCTAAAAGCCCCGTGACAAGTAGTCTTTTTTTTAAATGGGAGTCAGAATAATAAAGGAGGGCTAAGGCAGTGATGTAGGCCCACTGTAGTTTACTTCTTCACGGCAGCCGTCATCAAAATTAAGAGCGCACATTCAGCCGTCACAGCTCAAATCGTAGTTCTTAGTGAGTCGATTTTGAAAGGGCCGCTTGTTGTTGCTCAGTGCGGTGGCTAATTGTTTACTTGGGTCAGGTTTAACACTGCACACCGTCCTAATATTTTTGACTAACGTGTGCCGGTGTTACCAAAATCCGGAGGCAAACAAGGTTGCGCGTGAAATTATTTCCCAGCCCAAATCCATGTTTGAATCTGTGTTTGGTTTTCAAATGAGACCTGTGCTTCAAGATCATTCAAAAACCTGGTTTGCCCGACATTCGGTACTGCAGATCTCCGGCGAGAAGAAGGTGCTGACAAAATCGCTGCATTTTCAGTCCATGGCTAAGAGATTCTACGATTGCTTTCAGCACCTCGGAGTTTCTTTTGTTGTGTCTATTTACTGTGAACACATGGATATTGTTCTTTAAACATTTCCATTTGCCGTTGCTCTAATAGCCAAGTGTGCCAGCCAGCATGCCACTGTTTTCTCTTCAACTATTTTCGCTCCCTTTGTAGCCATTTCCAGTGAAACACTGTAATCCCACTGTGTCATTGCAGCCAGCCCCCACTAATGATGATGCTTTATGAGTTCCCTCTCTTGTCGTCTTTTTTTTTTTTAAGTCATGCCGCTCCTCACTTACCCGCTCCCCAGTTATCCCTCATTAATTTCCTGTGCCGATCACATCGACAGGCTGAAAATTCAATTTAATGACCTTCCTCTGTGCCGCGCCTAATATGATTTTACGGGCTATTCTGGTCAGGACCCCAGTCTAATTTACATAACGATCATCCCTGCCGGATAAGGTTGCCCCAGCAACAGAGCTGTGATGCGGGGGGTGGGAGGGGGAGGCATGTTATGTGAGGAAACGGAGGAAGGGGGGGGTAGTGTGTCGTGGAGATGAACAAGGAAGCCTGTGACTGGGCATTGGCGGGATGAAGGTGGCTGGATGTTGAGAGACAACAGTGAGCCAGGTCAGACAGACACAGAGATGATTCCTTGCTTGGCTTCCCTCGCCTGTAGTGCGCTGCAAAATCAACGGAGTGACACAAAGGGTTGTGGAAAAAGGCCAGTGGCACCTCCTGTCTCCTCCTATCCACTTTCACAGTCAAACAAGTCTAAGGTTGAAAATGAGTGGAATGCAGCACACACACCTGCTGGGCTTCCACCCCTAATCTCTCCGAATCAATTAGTTCGCCTGCCTTGCTTCAGTCAAACCGCATTACCTTGGCGTCAAATCAAAGCATTTCACGTCACCAGTCTTCGCTGCTCCTCCTTAAGCTTTTCTGCTCGTCTTCATCCCCTCCTCAGTCTCTGGAAACTACACTTTTAAAAAGGTTAAAAAGCTCAATTAGCCTTCAAGGAATATCTGTAGGCAGGCACCGAAGCATCCATTTATCCAAATGCAGCACTGAAAAGTACTCTATGTGCATGAGACCCTGCAGTATCGTCTTGCTCTCCCAGCGAATAATCCGGTCGATACCAAAGATGCCTCTGATAGATAGCGTCCGAGGCTTAAGATGACTGCTTCAGCCTGCCCCAAGCTCCCCATGGGCAGTAATTATGAAGCATGGACCTCGTTAGTTTCATCCAGCCAGACGACATTAGCATATTTCAGCCTCCTAATTATATAAGGGCTGAGTCTAATGGTGGCAGTAGAGAGTGGGGCGTAAATTTGTTTTGTGGCGGACTCAATTTAGTGAAGGGGTCTATCCAACTGAACCTTGAAAACATTTGTTTGTGTATTGACGTAACATATGCTTCTTTTTGCCATATTGTCCTGTTTGGCTGCTTCATTCACGTCCTTCCTTTGCTCACTGTCTGCCGTTCATCCAGACTGCCATATCAGTAATATTTTGTCTCCTTCTTCCCGTAGACTGAGATTGCGAAACGTCTCAATGCAATCCTGGCTCAGATAATGCCATTCTTGTCTCAAGAGGTAAGTGTCACTGCAGCAAGAAGCAACTTAAGTGCGAGATGTTCACTCATCAGTTTCCCCAAAGTACAAAAAGTGCAGTGGAAGTTCCAAAGTCAAACACAATTCAATTTAGACTTCAGGCCTATCTCCGAGAGTCCCCAGGACTTTGCGGGTGCAACTGTCTCGACTTATGTCCATACGCCTCCATAATGGGAATGACCAAGCTTGAAATTCAAAACCATCTAGCAAACAGTTTTATTTATACCAGATTAGTGTTTTCTTTTGGGGGCTAATTTAAAATGCCGGTTTGAAGTTTAAATGATTGCTTTTCTTTCCTGATGTGTTTCCTCTAGCACCAACAGCAGGTTGCTCAAGCTGTTGAGCGAGCTAAACAGGTGACAATGACCGAGCTGAATGCTATCATCGGGGTACGTGGACTTCCCAATCTGCCTCTCACTGTGTGTATACCCCCTCTTCTTTCTTTATTTCACCTGAGGACGGAGGCAAATCTGCACGTCGAGAGGAGTGTTGGCACCCTAGACCATGGTCAAATACTGATGATATCCCAGCGTGCTACATTATGTTGGGAGGTTTCTTTCACCTTCATGTGCTTCGGTTCAATTGGCCAGAGTTTAGGTTTCAGTATATGTGGGAGACAAACAGGGAAAGGGCAACAGATTAAAATGTATTATTATTCAGGAAGAAAACATGGGGGGAAGTTGTCTTCGCTGACGTCATTTTAAGTCAGCTTTGCCATCCAACCTGTCGATTTTGAACGCTCAGACTGAATGCAAATAACACGTCCCTCTGTAGGTGTGCAGACTTGCCCCTGATTTCAGTGTTGTGGCATGTTTATTATTTTTTAAAATATAATTCATAATGTTTTGGAAGCGAAGCTCATTTATTCCCTTCAACGTGGTTGTGCAAGGTACGAGGCCAGTAAGACTTACTGGCCTCCAGGAGGGATGATATATCAATTTAGATTGTTTTTCATTGCTGTCCCTTGATTAAATTTAAAGTTCCAATGAAGAGACTTGCTTCGGCAGTAACCTAATGGAGTCTTTAGGTCACGACGTACGGTGAAATCCCAGTTGATGCTATTTCCGAGCCAAAAGTTCTGTCTGCTTTGACCATCTTTGGGGCCTCATTTCAATTTAGTATTTTCCTCTTTCTGATTCAAGGGCAGAAACGTAAGTGCGCTTTAAAAACCAGTAATTGGCCTTTTAATAGTTACAAGCCAACATTGCGCTCGAGCCAACTAGACCTTTTGCTTATTTGGTCCTCCATCTGCTTTCGTTTAAGCACAAGACGCTTACCAATAGCCAGCTTGGACCCAGATGTTAAAGTGACCCTTTTGATTAGTCTTCTCTGTAGCAGAGGTTAGTCAGTGGTTAGCTTGTCCCATTGGCGCAGGTGGGGTGGGGGCGGGGAGGGTCAAGCCTAATGAGAGGTGGATAGTGAAATTCGATTAAACTAAATGAGCCCCGAGCACAACCCCCGGTTCTAAAGATAATTACTTCCTATTTCCCCTTGAAATAGGTCAGCCTGTCAGCAACAGGACTGACCTTTCTTTAATTACAGATGGGTCGGAACCGACAGAACACAGGGAGAGGAAAGAAAAGCTTTATTATTTGGTAGCCGACGTGGCAGGTAATCAATCTCTCTGCCGAAAGAGAGTGGAACTTGACATTCAAAAATCTGAACGCCAACGTCCAATCGAACCGTATGGATTTGAGCCTATCAGCAGATTTGAACATATTCAAACTGGAGGTATATATATTTTACTTTCAATGACCAGCGTCTGTCTGTTGTAAATACTGTATGTGTGAGGAATGTTACTTGTCATTGTCTTGCTTAAGCACGAGACTTCTCGTGCCTCATTTAGTATTTGACAATGCACGGCTTCGTTTGCTTTTTTTTCCAAAATCGGGAAACATGTTTCGGGCCAGCCCAAGCCAATGTGGCGCCCGAGGCGAGATTTCATATGGCGCATTGGCATTTCCACTCTTGGTAACCGGGTCATGCTAGGCACATAGAGGTGTACTTGGTAATGGTATCATTGTATGCATGATTGTCATCTCTCTGAATCTGTTCTTCCTGTCCTCTGTGTTCCTTCAGAAGCAGCAGCCGCCTCACTGTTTCTATCCAACCTTCATGGTCAGAAATTACTCAAAGCGCCATCTGTTTAAAACTGCTTGCCATCTATATAACCTGCATCGCTTTTGAAAGGGAGGTGGTTAGGATGATGCTCGATTTGAGCGTGTGGTTGGTATCTTGTTAGACGTCCGTGTTACCGGGGTGTCACGGCTTTGCAGGAGACGAAAGGATAAGCCGCATAAACGTTTGCTGCTCATTAATTTGTGTAATCAGTCAGGTGTGTTTTCCGGTAGGTCACGCGGTGATCAACGATCACTTGTTGCGCCAGGGTGCCCGCTGGTTTGCGTTGGTGCTGGTGTTGACGCTTGCTCTGGCTGACAGTTGTGTTCTGCAGGGAGTCGGCTTCGCCTAGTTAACTTTAATTGCCTTTTTCCTGTGCAAGTTGCCTCGGCTGCAATGGCGTTTACGCATAATGAAAATAGATAAGACTGAAAGGGAGCCAGCTCTTTAACCATGAATATTGAATTGGAAGCAATTTATTTCAGTTCCCTCTACCCGGTCCCCCCCACCCCCCATTCCTTCTCTCGCCTTTTTCCTCACTCGTCTGCCCAACCACATTTTACTAATGAGGCTTCTTGATAACGATCCCTGCACACTTTTCCTCATTAGGCTCACTGAATAGGGATGCCCCTGCCCCAATCCCATGCTCACGCTTCCACTCTCTTGTTAGCTACTGATTCTCTCTCGCTACTTTTGCCGCCTTTGTTGACGTTTTGTCCCCTATAACTCACGGGAAAGAGTGTGTGCTTTATCCCGTGCACGCTTACGGTATCAATTGGCGCTGCTGGCTCTCAGTTGCTTTCATTTGCGATTATGGTTCCACGTTCCCGTCGAAACACCCAACCGAATACGATTCAACAATTTCCATCATCGTTAAATGAGCCCCTGCGTGATGAGCACTCTCTTGTCTGTTTCCCGTATTGAATGTAAGGATGATGTCATTGAGATACAATCTAGCATCAGAATAAGAGTCAGGATTTTTGTGTGCAGTCGTTGATGGATGTGCTAAGTGTTATTTAACCTTGTTTTAGAGCACTTGCTTCCCTTTGCCTGAGTGGCTGTTTAACTCGTGTCTGTTGACTCACTTTAACCCGACTGCCTTTTACACACAGACATCTGAGGCCTCTTGGGGGTTGTGGGTCGGCATTTGTATGACTGTGCTGAAAAGAGGGTTTTAGTGGAGATTATTTTGCTCTCATTGTTTTAGAATCCACACAACTTTGTTGACAGAAGACTCCAAGCGTACCTCCAAATGAAGAGCATGAATTCATTGTGGCTTGTGTGAGAGCACTTGAATCTGGACATTTGAGCATCTGAATATTTCGGAGAAGTTTCTGTTTCAAATGCTTCTGCGACATCATCCTCACTGTGTGCTTGAGCACAAAGCGAGGCTCATGACGGCACGGTTTGGTCTAGAACAGGGGTCGGCAACCCAAAATGTTGAAAGAGCCATATAGGACAAAAAACAAACAAACTTGTCTGGAGCCGCAAAAAAATAAAAGCCTTCTATAAAACTTACAATGAAGGAAACACATGCTGTATGTATGTAGGAGGCTGGACCGTCTCAGAATTGTTTGTTATTCATTCCTTTGTTGTGTGTTTACAACGCTTGATTTTTGTTGTTTTGGTGTGTTATTTTCACTTTTCTTCGTGAAGTGATCATGAATTTCTGTTTTTCGGAGGCTGTCTTTGAACGCCTCTCAAGTTGAACGAGAAGAGAGAAGAGAAGGCACGGAGTCGGACGCAGACGTGTCTGTGTTTGTCGAGACTGTTAAAAGCATAAATAGTGTACGCTTTAAAAAACCAACACCACAGCTCTCCTTTTTCAGAGTTGCAACATGTATCTATATCTATTTGAGCTATATTAGCCGACTATCAAAATCTTTTTCCATTTTCAAACATTTTTTATAAAGCTCCAGGGAGCCACTAGATGTCGCTAAAGAGCCGCATGCGGCTCTGGAGCCGCGTGTTGCCGACCCCCGGTCTAGAAGAACTGTACTTTGCCCTCACAGAGCCTTGAACTGAACTCCGTCATCATTGAGATGAAATTCCGTCAGACGCACTCCAACATCTTAGACCGCCCCCCTCTCCCTCCAGGAATGTGAAAAATGGGATCACATCCAATCATTATCTAATGGCCTTTTGTGTCAGTGCTTTTGTTGGTACAGTATCGAGTGTGTATTTATTTAGTTGTGAACAAAATTGCTGAACTGGACATGTCATCACCTGTCATTCTCCTTGGCTGCTTGAATCGTGCAAATGATATGCAAGAAAAGACGATATGGTGTTTTCCCACAATAAGGAAATGAATTGCTTTCCTCTCAGTGAATGAGCTGTTGGCAGTCGCTGTCATCTCGCTATTATCCATAATCTGTTTGGCCTGGGAATAAATGTTGGTGTAAGCCAGCGCTAATGCATGCGCCCAGTGCGGTCATACATGCATTCGCTTCCCAGCCGACCCACTTGTCCTCTCGTCTTCCCTCCCGCCTCCCTATATTTGTTGCAGCAGCAGCAGCTACAGGCCCAACACCTCTCCCACGCAGCGCACGGGCCACCTGTGCAGCTGCCCCCGCACCCATCAGGTTTACAGCCACCCGGCATCCCCCCTGTGACGGGTGCTGGCTCTGGTCTGCTTGCGCTTGGTGCTCTTGGCAGCCAGGCGCACCTGCCTGTAAAGGATGAGAAGAACCATCACGACCTGGAGCACAGAGGTGAGGAGTGCCTTTTCTCTCTCTATCTCTCTTGTCTCACTCACTCCCCCACCAAAATGCCAGTTGATATACAGTGTATTTAATTGAACATGCTGTAAATACATTTTAAAGACCAATTTGTCGCTGGCCCACCAAGCATTAACAAACATTTACCAACCAGTCATAAAAAGGTATTCAATATAATTTAGAGTAGTTTTTAAGCAATTTGTTCTTAGACACCGGTATGAAAATGAATCATGCAGTTGATCACATCACAAATGAGATGAATCTTTGATCTGAATAACGTATTACCTTTGTCTGATGAAAGCACGGAGACGTTGTGACACCCATACTAATTTACTTTTTGATTTTCTCTCTTCTGGCCCCTCATCGTTTCATTCGCCTCTGGCTCTTCCTCTGAAAGAACGAGAGTCGAGCACGGTACGTTGACTTCCCACTCTTTCCTTGTGCCCCATGCGTGTCCCGCCTTTGCCGGTGATTAGGTGTACCTTACAGAGACGGAAGATCCTTAGAAATCCATGTTCGCCATGTAAGACCACACGTTTTGTGGATACGAATGCTCTAGCATGAAGGTATTCGCTGACTGAAATCAAATATTGAAGTCTAACCAAATAAAGTCGAAAGCCATCTAATCCTCGAGGAAAATGACTCCAATCGGACACAGCGGATTAGTAGGCAGCTAGCTTCTTTAATTTCTTCTCAACTTTGACTGGCCTTCTATTCTTTCCGTTCCCTGCCGACTGCTAGATTTATTTTGGGCTGCCCACGACCTGACTCCCTTTCAACTGCTTTCACCCTGACATTTTTCTTTGTGTGCCTTCATTTTTTTTTGGGTGCGTGTCTCATGAACAATGTTCACCAGCCAGCTCGCTACCCCTGTCTGTTGGCGTTTTATAACTTCATCCTCTCATGTTAAAGCCTCTGTTTATTGGACTGCCTCGTAGCGCTCGCATAACTGGAGCGCAACGCTCTGTTGGATGGGACAGATTACGTTCCCATTGACTGGCCTCTCTGAATGGGCCCACTCATGTCTGAAGGGAACCCAAACTATGCCTCCATCTTGTGTAGTGACAGAGGCCCACCAGCGCCGGCATATACGTGATCTCGCCACACCTCTTTCGAGTGCACACCCGCTCGTGCTTCAAGGTTTGCTATTCTCTTGTCTCTGGTAATCCAACACCAGACAAGGTGGAAAGTACACGGTTATTGAGTCCAAGCAGCCCTTTAAAGGTCACCGGCTTGCATACAAAGACAAGCTGTGTTCCATCGATCATTGTCTCCCTCCCCTTGCCTCAAGCGAGCAGTTATTGCACAAATGTTTTGATGCAAGATGCAGGAAACTGGAAATTCCAGAATTGTGCTTAGTTGAAGGAAGTTTCACTCTATGTCAGGGGTGGGCAATTATTTTCCCGGGGGGGCCAAATGAGAAGCAGAAAATATTGTGGAGGGCCGGGCGAAAAGTTAGAAATCTACTCCTGATTTCGATTTTATTTCTATGTTGAAATAAGTTCATGGCATTGTTTACAGAAGCTGATAAGAGTATGTATTATTTCTAGATAATGAAAGTGCAGTTATTTTACAGAAAAATGATTTCTTCAGTGAAATTATGCAAAACAATTCTAATTGTGCAACACTTGTAACTCCTTTTCAGTAAGATGAACACTACAATGCTTTCTGATTTTAAATTTCCCATGAAGATAGCACAATGTCTTTGTATGCCAGTAATAATGTAACAGAACTCACATTTTTTGTCCTAACTGCCAAACAATGTAGAAAAAATATAAGCAAGCATGTTTCAGTGTTTTGATTTTTTTTTCTTGTTCAGGAGAGATCAATCTAGCCCAGGGGTGGGTAAACCTTTTGGCTCGGGTGCCACATTGATTTCTAAATTTGACAGGTGGACCGGATCAGCACAAGATACGGTACATAAAGATGTATGTGTTGACAGTCCATACCAAACATCAACAGAACAAATGTATTAAAGTATTACCATACTTTTTTTTTTTTTAAATGAGAACAGTGAAACAACTGTGATGAACGTCCAAGTATGTTAACAACATACATGTGTGACAACACAAGCAACAATATATTGCCCATAAACTGCAGCATACAGTACAGGTATATGACAAAATATAACAAAATTAGGACTATTTTCTCCCAAATGAGAAGGCCACTCCTATCCTGTCTGGAAGAAATCAAAACCTGGATGGCACAAAATTTCTTGAAATTCAATGAAAAGAAGACAGAGGTGATATTGTTTGGTCCCAGTGGCCCTTGTACATCCTATCCTGTAGACTTGGGCCCCCTGTCTCCTTATCTTAAGTCTACCGTCTCAAACTTGGGCCTCAAACTGGACAGTGATTTCAAACTTGATCGGCAAATTGGTGCCGTTGTTAAATCCAGCTTCTTTCACCTTAGACAGCTGGCCAAAATAAAACCTCTCCTCTCACATGAACACTTTGAGACAGTAATTCATGCCTTTGTCACATCCCGGCTCGATTACTGCAATGCCCTTTACTTTGGAGTCCGCCAGTCCTCCATTAAGCGCCTTCAGCTGGTCCAGAATGCCGCTGCTCGCCTCTTGACTGGTACTCGTAAGAGGGAGCACATAACTCCTACTCTGGCATCCCTTCACTGGCTCCCCATTCATTTTAGAGTTATTTTCAAGATCCTCTTATTTGTTTTCAAATCTCAGAATAATCTCGCGCCACCTTACCTCTCTGAGCTCATCCGCCCCTACACACCTGCACGGCGCCTCAGGTCTGTGGACCAGACATTACTATAAGTACCAAGAAGTAAACTCAGGCTCAGAGGGGATCGAGCCTTTTCTGTTGCTGGTCCCTCTCTCTGGAATGACCTCCCACTGAACGTTCGGCAAGCCTCCTCGCTGCCCATCTTCAAAACCCTCCTCAAAACTCACTTGTATTCTTTGGCATTCGACTCGGCATGACTTAGATTTGCAATAAAGAGTCACTTGCATGTCGTCGTTTTGGAATCAATGATTGAAAATAGCGGCGTGGACACACTTATTCCGTCGTATCGAGCGGAGTTACTTAATTTAGCGCTACTACTGCGGGCTTCCGTATCGTCTCCCCCTCCCTCCCTGTGCTCTGTAACTTCAAGTAACTGCGCCACCTGGCGTTGAAATGCCTGTCATTACAAGTCCAAATGAAATGAATACAATCATTTACATCGAACCTTCATTGTGTACTGTGCCAACCATCGGCGGGCTAGATTAAAAAGACCAGCGGGCCGGATCCGGCCTGCGGGCCGTAATTTGCCCAGGTTTGCTCTATGTGCTGGCCCATGCAAAAGCAAAGAATTGTGCTGTTATTGGCCGCCTTTTTAAACCACCACTGGGCCTGAGTGGGACTTTCCCCCCCAGACCACTTTTCTTGCTCATTCCTCTTTTCCGATGAAAGCACCGGTTTGTCGTGCTGCCATTCAGTGTGGCCTGCCCTCAGAGTTCTCTCCTCACCCTACGTTGTTGCCTGTCAGCGTGTTTGGCCATGCCTCCACAGAGCACCGGAGCCCAAACTACTACAAAAATCCAGTTTGTAGTTAATTCGAGCGTGCCAGTTCATGAGGGCATTCCCACTGGTGCGGAGAAGCTCATTGCCACATAGCTATGATCTCATCGCTTGCCAAAATAGTTTCAGTCTATGCTCTTTGCTCTCTTCCTTATTTCTTTGGCCTAATTTATTTTATTTTCCCTATTGGTGACCCCCCCCCCCCCCACCCCCTTTTGTGCTGTCACATTGTCATCATTTTCAATTAGTGGCCCCTTTTTAGCCTTACCTTTCCACTGGGTTAATTTTTGATCTACTTTGCTGTCAGTCCTTTATAGGGACCTGTCTCTGACCTGACATAGTGCACGCAATCAGATCTTCAGGCATGTTGTTAATCTGCAAGTATTTCAGTATGTAATAAACAGTCTTTGCTCATATTCTTCTTTGATTTGAAGTATTGAATTGCTTCAGGCATGTTTCTGAATGTTTGCCTTTACTTCAGCGTCTGTAAGAGGATTACCTTCGGCCCTCGGCTGTCCTTTACGCTCTTCTATGACAAATCAGTCCAAAGCCACTGTGCACTTGGTTTCAGTCAATAATTGCCACAGCTTTGAAGAATAGAAGCCCGGTCCTGTCTCGACTCTAGCAAAGTGTTGGTTAGAAGTTGGCAGAGCAGTGCTTTCTTGGTTCCTCACATCTGGCACTTTCCTTGACTAACGAGTCAATTTGTGCGTTTATTTGCGGTCAGTGCCAAGATAGAGCAAGATGACAGACTCGAGGCTGAGTTAGCTTTCTCCTGTGTTTTTTTTTTCTTTTTCTTTCATGTGAATAATTAAAGATTGAGGATCTTTTGGAGCTTTTCATTTACACCGACGCATGTCTTTATTGTTTGTCGGCAGAATAATTCTGTGTCGCCATCAGACAGCCTGCGGGCAGCAAGTGAAAAGCACCGCGGCTCGTCAGATTATGGCCTTGACCCCAAGAAACGTAAAGTGGACGACAAGGACAGCATGAACAGATATGTGAGTGTTTTTTTTATTTTTTGCTTTCATCATATCATTTGAAAAAGGTAGTGACAACAGCTCAATGGCGATAGTAAAGTGGTCAAAAGGAAGAGCACACCCGGCCTTGGAATCATCTCAAATGTTCATCCAAAATTGAGAGCACTCCTAAATTTCTTGGTAAAAGTATTGATTCAGCAGTTACGGAATGGATGACCCAATCCCTACATTGAAGTGTTCCGTACTCATTCAGATTTTTTTAAGATACTGCACGAGAAATGTAATTTCTGAAAATGTAAGTATAAATAAAGCAGCACTTTTTATTGTGAGTTTAAATGAAACAAACATAGACCCCCCCCCAAAAAAAAAAACCAACATAAAAACAGGACAGAGTCTGCTGATCACAGAAAATCAAACCAAAACACCAACTTACCTTCTCAGGTTAATATGAATGATCCTACTATTTTTAGCCATTGTATCCTTACTGTATTGTGTCTTTGGCATGCCTTCATTTTAGGATAGTGACGGAGACAAGAGCGATGACTTAGTGGTGGATGTTTCCAACGAGGTAAGACAATGCTGCCCAGCCACATTCCGCAGTGTTCGCATTGCTAAACACAGCTGCTTGTGGGGGAATCGACACCTTCCGCACTGTTGCCAAAATGTCTGTCATAATGTTGATTGTATGTGCGTGCGTTTTGTTTATCATTCTTTTGGTGTCCACGCATAAAATAAAACAAAGATAAAAGGGAGCAGCAGGTGAATGAGGAGTATTTGTGTATGAGAGCGTTTGAGCACACATGAGTATATCTATCTATATATTATCTTTGTTTGCACATGAGGCCCTCAGTTTGTTTGACCTGGTGTACATGCCAGTCTCTTTCCTCCGGTCTGTGTGCTTAGTCTCACTCCTCGTCTGTCTCGTTTCACGCTGTAGGATCCAGCCACCCCTCGCGTGAGCCCCGCTCACTCTCCTCCAGAGAACGGCCTGGATAAATCACGGGTTCTGAAGAAAGACGCTGCGCCCAATAGCCCCGCCTCAGTGGCGTCCTCAGGAAGCACGCCATCTTCCAAAGCAAAGGACCACGCCCATATGGCAGTAAGCGCCATTTATACTGTATATTTAAAAAAAACAAAGAAAGTGCTTTGGAGGGGGCGCAAAAGATTTTTACTAACGGACTGGAAGCTATTTGTCCAATAAAGTGGGCTTTTTGCAAGGCCTTGTATGGAGGGGGCTTAGCAGCTCGTTTCAATGAGAGCCTTGAAGGGGCAGTGGGTCGATGCACACTGGAAATCCGACCCTGTGGCTTAGTCCTCTCAATCGCCTTCGTGACTTAGCCAGTAAGTGGTCATTTCTTTCCCGGGGAGGCTATATATATAACACTGAGACATGACTCATTTTACTTCCTTGTTTTTTCTCATCTTCTCTCCCGCCATCATTTCCTTCTTCTCTTTTATTGTAACCAGGACTGGTTTGACATAAACCACTCCACTCCAATTAGAGTCCACAGACTACTTCTCGACACCCAGCTTCCATCCCGCATTAATGTGTTTGAACAAGCTGAGGAGCCCACCTCTTTTCCCTTGATTGGGGACGCAAGAAAAAGCTTCATGATGTAGTGCTCGGGCCATCGTCTAGCTTGTCGAGCTATGTTTAACAAGCTTGACCTCTGAGCAAAAGGTTTATGCCTCGACCCTTACTCCAACCACTCAAACCACGACTGTAATGAAGTGCCAGTGTGGGATTGGATTACCCTGAGCTATCCACTCAGATTGTCACTCAGCGTTTCCTTGCGAATGGAACTATTTTCAGCTCCATTTGGTTTTTTTTTGGGGGGGGGGGGGGTTCGGAACTGGCAGATGTAACGTGGGGACACTGAACATTTTGCTGACTTTTTGTCTCTGACAAAGCTTTGACTTTAAGCCTAACAACAACAACAAAAAATGTACAAAACAATTGCATGTTGTTTGTTGTTTTAGAATGATAAGTCATTGACACCGAGCCTGAAGTCCAACACACCTACGCCCAGAAACGAGGCCCCCACACCAGGAACAAGCACCACTCCTGGGTTGAGGCCTCTCACTATGGGCAAACCGCCTGGCATGGAGGCGTTAGGTAATAATCGCGCTCATCACCCCAGACCTGCTGCAATCTTATTTTGGATGCCTGAATGGAATGAATGAACAAAACTGCCAATATGTTTTAGAATGTTGCCGCATGAATTGGATTTTCCTACCATAAATGAATATGTAGTCTTGCCCATGCTTCTAAATTGTGAATAAACTGATACAATATTACAGCATGAAATATCTCCTGCCGACTTACTAACTTGAGAGTATTAACTCATTCACTCCCAAAGACGTTTTTAAATATCTTTTCAGACTTGGTCTGGAATTGGCTCGTACTGAATGAGTTAAGACATCAGCTGTTTAGCGGGACACAAAGTGCACTTCAGGACAGAAAAAAAAAAAAGTTAACCGATGATGGAGCAAAATTGAAAGTCAGGCAGTTTTTTGTTCCTCTCAAAGTTTGCAAAATCAAGACCTTCACCAACCTGCACTTAATGTCATGAAAAATGTTTTTGTAATCCCCTACAATGTCCTTTTCCTCATCGACAGCGGCCCCTGCCCTTCGCACCCCGCTGTCTATTGCGGGTTCCTACGCCACCCCCTTTGCCATGATGGGCCATCATGAGATGAATGGATCCCTGACCAGCCCGGGTGTCTATCCTGGTCTGATTTCACCTCAGATGAGTGCAGCGGCTGCCGCTGCTGCTGCTTATGGACGCTCACCAATTGTAAATATTGTGGCTTGAATATTGAATTTGGGAAAAGTTGCCGATTTTGCGCACATTTTGTATAAGTCAGCCTCATCATGTGGCGCGAGCATTGATCAGCGTTGGCATGAGTTAACCCTCCTCGCTTCAAGTTGTACGATCTGTATGCAAAATGTCTTGGAGAAACTTAAGTATTCATTCTGTACTTCCATAACTCTTTTGTGAATGTCTCTGCTCCCCTGGCTACAGCTTTGTGTACATAATGAAAAAGCACAAAGACTTCCAAGATCCCATTACTTTGATGTTCACTAGTTAGCATTCTAAAGGCTTAAAACAGGCGCTTCCCCCCCAAACGAATCTCATGTTTGAAAATCTCCCAGGTTTTCATGAATATTACCAAGCGGGATGTTGTGTTATCTTGTGTAAAGCTTCTCCGTTCGCAATCGAGTAGAACCTATGCTTTTTAAGGGATTTGCCTAGAAAACAAGTGTGTAGGGCTTTCCTGTGAATGATGAAAGACGGCATCGTTTTCCACGTGAATATTTGAATAGCGCAACTTATAACGGCAGTTTGTCATTTGTTTTGAATGCTTTACTCCACTTGTTTATGCAGGCGGGGTTTGACCCTCATCCCCACATGAGAGCGCCAGGCCTGCCAACCAGCCTGCCTTCCATTTCGGGAGGAAAACCGTGAGTATTTGACGACGGTGTCATGTTGCTTTCGGTGAATAACAGACTGAGCTAAATGCATCTGTGATTGTAACTACCGCTTACCATCAATTTGATTTATGGCAAACTTAAAATGGAAATCAATCTTATTTTTTTTTCCCTTCCTTTCCCCATTGTCAGTGTGTTGACGGATTGCCGGTAGAGCTCACTCTCGCAGTTCAACTTGAATACATTTTGAACTGATCATGAATGTTACAATAGCATATCGTATGGGCTTGTTGAAAATGTACATTCTTTTCAGTCGACTCTTATCACAAGGGGGAAAGGATAACGTGACTGTCAGTGGTAAATTTTTCAGCACCCTGTGTCAAAATGACAAAGCCACTCTGACAAGAGACCTACGTTTCTCAAATTGATCTCCTCGCTGCTTCTGGCTTCTCTGCAGGGCATATTCTTTTCATGTGAGTGCGGATGGTCAGATGCAGCCTGTGCCCTTCCCCCCAGACGCATTGATAGGCCCGGGCATCCCGCGGCACGCTCGTCAGATCAACACGCTGAGCCACGGGGAAGTTGTGTGCGCTGTCACCATCAGCAACCCCACTCGTCACGTCTACACAGGTGGCAAGGGCTGCGTGAAGATCTGGGACATCAGCCAACCGGGCAGCAAGAGCCCCGTGTCCCAACTTGACTGTCTGGTAATTAGTTGTCATTGTTTCTTACATGGTCATGGCAGAATGCCTTTTTGCCAGGACATTATATACTCGCTGTATGACAGCTCATTGCCCGAGTCCCATTCCACATCCCATTGTAGCTTAACCCCACATCCCACGGGGACCGAAATGTGAGTAATTTGGCAGTGTCTGGCTGTGCTGCGCTATGCTGAAATAATCCTTTGCTGCGGGAAAAAAAAAAATCCTGCTGACTAAAGATGTTCTGATTGGTTGACCTTGTCTGCCATTACCGAGTGCATTTCTTCCTCCCAACTGCCTCCCTTTTCTCATTTTGATACTGTGGCTTCGTCCTTTTCATATGGCCGGAAACACCCTTGAGGTGCATCGGGAGTGCAATTGGCGTTTATCAAGTCGTCAGTGTGTTGTTTTAATTCGGCTGAGAGCGTTCACACTCCTGACTATTGCCCGAAACGCCTTCCCTGTATCTCCTGGTCAAGGTGACACCTTCATCTTCACTTTTTCATGAGGGACGAAGTGTTTTTTTTTTTCTTTCCAAAATTGCACTTGTCGTAAAAAAGCCAATTGAGGGGATGAAGTCCGTACAAATCATTGTTACACTTGACTTGACTTGAAATTGGAGACCGTTGTGCATTTTTCTTAGTGTGGGGAGGGGGGGGGGGTTCGAGGAGTTCTCCATTTATCTGCACAATGCTCACCTCTCATTTGTGCTTCAGAACAGGGACAATTACATCCGCTCCTGCAAGCTGTTGCCCGATGGCCGCACCCTGATCGTGGGTGGCGAAGCCAGCACGCTGACCATCTGGGACCTGGCGTCACAGACGCCACGCATCAAGGCGGAGCTTACCTCTTCTGCCCCAGCCTGCTACGCGCTGGCCATCAGCCCCGACGCAAAGGTCTGCTTTTCCTGCTGCTCGGATGGTAACATCGCTGTGTGGGACCTCCATAATCAGACCCTCGTCAGGTAAGTCCTCCGACACGTCAATAAAAATGTCCAGCTCCAAGAGAATTCGCAGCCCTCACAGAATCATGTATTAATGTCTTATTGCAGGCAGTTCCAGGGCCACACGGATGGAGCCAGCTGTATCGACATCTCGCATGATGGGACCAAGCTCTGGACCGGAGGTCTGGACAACACGGTCCGCTCCTGGGATTTGAGAGAAGGGCGGCAGCTTCAGCAACATGACTTTACCTCACAAGTAAAGACGACATACCTAAACGGAGACATTCACATTGCCTTTGTTTTAATTCAAAGCCAACATTCAACATTCTGACTTGAAAGTTGTGCAAGGTTCTGTAGTCAGCTCTTTGGTTGGCCCTCGTTTCCAGATCTTCTCTCTAGGCTACTGTCCCACTGGAGAATGGCTGGCTGTGGGCATGGAGAGCAGCAATGTGGAGGTGTTGCACCACACAAAGCCTGACAAGTACCAGCTACATCTGCACGAAAGCTGTGTCCTCTCGCTCAAGTTCGCCTACTGTGGTAAGAAATTTGTTTCAGACATTTTTACACATGCAAGATCTCTTATTTGGGAGGGGGGTCAGCTGTGCAAGGACTTGCTGGAACTAGAATTGTCAGTTTGTTTCTTTGTCCAATATTGTCCTAAGCTCGGGGTCTCAAATTCGCCACCTGGGGGTGGGGGGACGGGGGATCTCGGATGATCTTGCAGCATGATATTGACCTCGAAATTAATTGTTAGTGCAGCCCCCCTGTTTTTTGCCATATCGTTGCCGGGCAGTGTGTATGTGCATGTGCGTGTTTATCACCTCTGGGCTAACAGAGTTTAGGCTCGTGACAGCTTTCAGCGAAACGTAATTCTGAAGTCACCCACTCCCAGGCTTGTCTTTTTCAAAACCTGCCTTGAAGAGAGAGGATGGCAATGAGAACAAACAATTTCAAGATAAACAGGAGATGGAATGTGCTCAAGAAATTAGACGTCATTCCTCAACCTGACATGCTGAAAAGCATGCAAAATACCAGGGAGATGAGAGAGAGCACTGGGTCATCAAAGCTGTTCCCGTTCTGAAGAACCGATAATGTTCTCAACTGGTAATAATGAAGACTGAGAAAATTGGATTCGTTTTTTGGAATATACAGTATGTACCCCTTTTTTTGTGGAAGACTTCATGTAGACACACCCAGAATCTTTTTGCAGGTATTCATATACGTCTACTTATCTCAGGATTACAACTTTATTATCATTGGAGGCCGGGATGTTTTTTTTTTTCTTTTCATGACAAAGTGTAATGTAGAGTATTACAATAAAAGCAGCAGATCTTTGACCTGAGGCCAAGGATTTGTATGGCCGAGCAAATCTTGGTTTTACACGTTATGTAGTGCATATTTTGTAAAAAAACAAAACAAAAAAAGATCTGCTCTGTTGTTGTAGATGCCTGTGACAATTATGTGGACAGTTTTTTTCTTTCCCCTTTTCCTTTACAAACGTGCCTATTTAGAGAAAATTGCCTCTGCTTCAGATCCCTCCCAGCCTGTCGGAGTGTTGCTGTAAAACTGAAGTTCCAGAACAGACAAATGAGATTTTGCTCTCGCTTAACATTTCAGCCCCAAACCGAAGTATTTATTTCTGCTCTAAGCCCTCCTCCAGCACAGTGTTGCATTTTCGCCACGACACAGCCGGTTAGTTGAAATGGTACTTCTTCTGGGCTCTGGGCGCCATCAATTACACCATTAGCCAACTAGTCATTTGGGTAATTAGTCAGAAGCTGATTTAAATAATTATCTGAGCGGAAATAGTGCGTGGACCCCATTATGAGATTTTTTTTCCCCCATCGTTTATGTTGTACTACTTTCCCCAATTAGCTTTGATGGCCATTGATGGATAAAGTCATTATGCATTTGCCTCCTGGCTCCAGTTGTGGGTGCCACGGCCTAAACGTTACCATTGTAGAAAATGCTCCAACCAGTTGGCTTGTGGAGACTGGAGATTATTTTCTGAAGAAGACAATTCTGTGTTGTCAGGTAAATGGTTTGTAAGCACGGGGAAGGACAATCTGCTGAATGCCTGGAGGACTCCCTATGGCGCCAGCATATTCCAGGTACGGTATTAACACCCGACGATGCACATTGACGAGCAGAACATGTTGCGCAACTCGGATGTCCTTGTTCATTTCAAGAAAGCCAGAAGCATCTCCTACTGCTTCTACCACTAGTTTCTTCCTTCTTCCCCCTTTCTCACTGCACATAGTGTTTTTCTTTTGGCAAAAAGCCAGAAGGTACTCGTTTGAGTCGTATCCGGTTCAATGGGGTTCATGTATATCCAATAGGAGTGCTCAACCTGACTTTGCTTTATTTGTGCAGTCCAAGGAGTCGTCGTCGGTCCTAAGCTGTGACATCTCAGCGGACGACAAATACATCGTGACGGGTTCTGGTGACAAGAAGGCCACGGTCTATGAGGTCATCTACTAGAGACACTCTCACTCTACTTTCGCACTTCTACTGAGACTACTCTTGTCGCTGACCCTGCCATCCATCTGAAAAGTGGACCACAAGACATTTATCCACCCCTGACGACATCCGCTACAGGGAAGCTGATTTTGACAGCGTGCCGCCCTTTTGTCGGAGGGTTTCACATTTTTGTGTCTTATTTTCTTTTGAATTTCTTCTTTTTCAGCTATTTGAGCAAAACCCACTGAAGCAGGGCTTCAGCCCTGAGAACCATGGTCCACAAATGTCTTGTAAAAAGTGTACATATTGGATTAAATACAAATACATTTTATATATATATACTGTATATATTATAAAACTTATATATATTTTCATGTCCTGGATGTACTTGTGGTATGGTTTTGGCCCTCACCGTCTTACTTCATACGTGAGCGCAAATCATAGATTAGAACTTTTGAACCGTAACTCACCTTTTTTGTTTCCTTGAAGCACATTCTGTGGGTTGACCTTTTCAACAAGATGCAGAGAAGCAGGACACCGTAAACTAGGACGTTGCGGAACATTTGAATGGCCTTTGTGCTCAGTGCTCTTGTGAGATAATGTCATCTGATCTACATTGTGGAACCACTGACTCAGTTGGGCCATGGTAGGACCCAGCGAGAAATGGATCCAAAAAAAAAAGAGAGAAAAGAGACTGAGGGAGTTCAATGTATAGCCGAACCCTTGGACCTCAGTTGGCAGCAGAAGCACTGCAGCAGCCATGAACTTAATGACAATGTGCTTTTAGCTAATTCCACGTAACGAGGGATGCAGAATTGCACCATTGCTTTCTTAACTTTTGGCTAATGTCAAAAAGTTAATTTGAAGCCATTGGAATCAGTCTGCCCCTTTTCTTTTGTCAAATCTCATTAATATTGCTCGAATGTGTTTGGTCTGTCATACCTGGGAGGTCATGGTCGTCTCTACCTTTCAGTCCTTGAGGAAATGATCAGTGCCTGTCCTTGAAGCTGCGGGAGGCAAAAATACGTGAAAGACGAAATCAAGTGTTGTTTATGTTGCCATGAACACTTAAGTGAATCAGTTTGGTTTTTACACTGTGCTTCTTACAACGTCGGCCTTTCCTACAGAAAACAAAAAGGGGTGGGGGGAGGTGTGGGGGCATTGCACTTCCCACGGCATCACACCAAAGTATGTAGCAAACGCTGTCAGCACTGGGAAGAAATGTATAGTTGTTAATAAATCAATAAAACTTTTTTTATAGAAACTGACTCGTTCTCTGCTCAAAGAATATTGTCCACAGGAACGTGCAGAGGTGCGTGGGCGGTTGCCCTCGGCCTCCACCTTATCTCAGTGAGCGGTGAAGGTTTGCACACTCATGTACACGTGAATGTTTTTTTTTCCAGGGTTTGTACAATGTTGCAAAGATGTTTGCCAGACATTGCCAAACCGTTTTAACGGTCGTGAACCGTTTTCCTTGTCATTTTCAAAACGTCTTTGCAACAAGATCAACCATTACGATTGTTGGTGAATGTCTGCGACCTCGAGAGAAGCCTGACGACTCCTCCATCGACCAAAAAAATTCAAATGGACACACAAACATCTTTGGATGGACAATAAACTAGACGAATGTATCTAGCAGAAAAATGTCACCACGCACGCCTCCGCCCACCCCGACCATCAACAATCCGTTTTGAAGCGGTGTCAGCCTTGTGCTCAAGTCCGAGGCAGCAACGGCGCTTAGCATGCCGCTGTACTCGCGTTGCACGCAAGTGGACAAAGTAGCATTAAGTTCACATTGCGAAAAAAAAAAAAAGGTGACAATTACAAAGTTGTAGTATTCTGAAAATGAAATTATCCTCATGAATGAACTTCAACTTTCCCACAGCAACAGAAAAGCAACAGTCTCGGGTCACTGGCTTACCTGCCCAACCGTTTATTTATCACACAATCGCAAATTAGCAAAAACATTTGATGTGCCAAAACATCGTCAGTTGGATTGTTTGTGAAACTTGCACTCAGTGCAAGTCCTCAACGACATTTTAAGGCAGGTAACAGCACCTGTTTGCCGCACCTGTCTCTCAATGTTTTTGTTCTTGTGTTTGTGTGTGTGTGCGCGCATGTGTTATATTATCAATGTAATACTTTTTAATGACTGAATTATTGAATTCTGACAATCAAATCAGGAAATCTGTCCTGTTATTTCCTCCAAGCACCTACGAAGCAGCCAGCCAGTTTGATGTCGGCACGGGCAGTGCGGTGGGTGACACGTTAGCAGGTCGACCTCACAGTTATGAGGTGCAGAGTTCGATTGCGGCTCCTGTGTGGACTTTGCATGTTCTCCCCGTGCATTATGTGGATTTTCTCCGGGTACTCCGGCTCCCTTCCGCATTCTGAAAACATGCATGGCAGGTTAATGGAACACTCTAATTTGTCCCCAGGTGTGATTGTGAGGGCGAATGGTTGTTCGCCTGTGTCCTGCGATTGGCTGGCGCCCGGTTCAGGGTGTGCCTCGCCTACTGCCCCAACGAGGCTGGGACAGGCTCCAGCACGGCCGGGACCCTCGCGAGGATAAGCGTGACAAATAATGGATCGATGGATCTGCAGGTATGTGAAGACATTGATCATGTTTTTGATTTCTCACCTGAATAATGATTTAACAATAGGAAACGGATCAATCTATATGCAACACTTTCTATACACCATATTTACAAATGTTCACTTTGGCGACATTCGTAGGAAATCGGAATGTCTTATCACAGTTGAGACATTTTTACAAGAGGCCTGCAGACAACTCATGTGGTCCTTGGGGTCTACCTGGTGACCCCCGTCTTAAGGTAATCTATTCTCACTTTGCTATGTCAGCTCGGAGAAAAGCTCATTTGCACATTCACATTTCTTTTCTAGTTTCACATTCAAACCTTTATGTTAGATCCAGCAAATGTACATGCTATTTTCTCAACCTTATTGGACTAAAATCAAAAACAATGATGCAGCACGCCGCTTCGCCTCACACGGATCCTCGCTCACATTTCACACACACCCACCCTTACTCTGTGAACAATGACAAAACACTTTGGGAATTTGCCGCTCGGTGCTCTCCCATTATGTGACGCTTGACTGTGTGTGCGTGTAAAAAAATGTCTCACTTGTAATGATGACATTGCGACTTTATAACTGTGCTGCCATATTATGTTCCACTGCGTAGGGTGACAAATGTATTCTCGCATGTTGGATTCCGATCAGGATCTTTGCATCCTGTCCTATACTTGGTGCCCAGTCAGTTCCTTTGTTTGTTCGTCTCCTTTCCCACTCACTTGTTCTGCTCCCACCACAGGAGGTGTCGGCGTTCATTTTCACTTTTGTAGGCGAGCTGGGTGTGAGGCTGTGATGTCTGACTGTGTGTGTGTGTGAGTGAGAGGAAGACTGTGTGGTTCGGCATGCAATATGAAACCATTTCTTTCTCTCACCGTGTGGGGCTCAAGACTCATCCGGCCCACGTTGTCCCCTGTATGTTTCCTCGGTGAATTGCTTCGACAATGACTGCTTTTCGATATTTCCCCGCATAGCTCGTGAGGCCGACTTCTAATCCAAAATGTGATAACTACAAGGATTTATGCTTCATAATCTGTTTTGTAGGCCTGATTGCTTCAGTAGGACTGTGCAAACCGTGGGTGTTTTTTTAATTTGTAAATTTTACATGAGGCGTTTCAATGTGCAGAAGTCAAGGCTTTTTCTTTCGTATGCTGTATTGGTGCTTTTGCTACTCAAAGTACAGTCTACTACCGGATGTGTACAGACGTACACCTCAACGACGGGTTTTTCTCCGGTACAAATTGTCACGTGTCACATTCCCAATGAAGGCGAGAAGAAAAGAGGCATACGCTGCTAAAAGCTCCGGCGAAGGCCTCTTAGCCTTTGACAGGCTCAGCCTGTATAATAGTGACTCCAAATGCTTTTGTTCTCTTGACAGTCAACAGCTTTTTCAGGAGGGAAAAATGATGTACGTCATTCTATCTCCCTCCTCGTTCCAATACAGGAGGCAAGTAAAGCTTCTATTTTTCACCCGACAGCTCTCTCATTTCATCTTTCCTTTATAGCACGGTGAGACAAGAAGGAGAGCAAAAACCGATGAGCCTTTACCGTCTCTCTTTTCTCATCTCGACAGCCTTTTTCATTTTCATCATACACCTCACACTTTTCTCCGCGCATCCATTCAGCCGTGATCGTCCAATGCCTTTGCGCCATGTCTTTGTTTTGTCCTTGGATCCGTTCTTGCTGGCACCAACTCATAAAAACATGTGATTGACGATGCAGGAATTCCTTAAAAAGACTGAGGATGGATTAAAAATGTATTTCTCTCATCGCATGCTGCTCAGAGCTTGCAGAGTTAGATAAAAGGAGGCCTCTGTCGAGCCGAGGAATGCCGGTGTTCCATCTCCCAAGAGTAATTGGACTCCCTTTGATACCGCGCCTTCCTCGCCTCGTATGCTGACCGTCCTTCAGATGTGAAGCTTTCATCAGCCTTCACCTGGACATACAAGCACACCCAAATCATCAGCCGTATTGTCTGTTGAATGTTCACATTGTTACGGACCTGTCTGCATACAAGAGCCTTTTGTTCTTTCATCACGCTGATGTGTGGGATTAATGTTTAAAATGCTTTTCAGAGACTATTTCCAGCAGCAAGGCACCACGACCGGAAGTGGTTTGATTGATGCGGTTTCCATTGACCTTGTAAGTCATAGCTTGGAGGCATCCAAGTTGACGACATTCCGGTTAAGTTGAAAAACTAAGATGGATGCCGTCAGGAAACAGTTAACCTCGGGCTTGAATTTTGACCTGCCAAATTCACGACTAATTAGCGTACTGGTCGCCATTATGGTCATCGCGGGGTTTGCCCAAGAGTACCGAGACAAACTGCAGTCCCACCCTATTAGTTGTACTGTGTGGTCACGGAGGTGACCATATTTTTAAGATGGTTGTTAGAATTCCTTCAGTGAACTGATTTCTCCAATGATTGGGTGAGATTGTCCCTTGCTGTGGTCATATTTCTGCATCAAATACGTTACAAACACACGTCCGTGGAGCGCCAAATCTATCAGCCTGCGCCTTGCTCAAATACACTAACATCACACCAGACCAAGGAGCAAAATGGAAAAAAAACGTCCAACAAGGGTCAGTGTCCAGTATAGGAACAAGACAGGATGCAGCACAGCAGATGGCCCAAACAAAGAAATGATCTGGCATTGTCCTGGTGTGGATGCAGAGTTGAAGTGAAGTGCAATGCAACTTGTGTCATTCAAAGCTGTTTTTATTTAGCTGTATACATCTCTCCAATTAAAGACGATTGGAAACGCGGCTCAATGTGTGTGTGTGTGGGGGGGGGGGGTGTGATACGATTCAAGCACGATATATTTCCATGTGTAAAGATTTGAATCGATGCACTTACATCTTTGAAAATCAATTTCCAGTGTTCTAGTGATGACCGCTGTCCACCATATCGCATTTACTTGCTTGTAACTTAACTCACGGTACCTGCTTTGGCCAATGGAAACACATCAATGTTGAGTGTAACTATAGCAAGGGCCTAAAACAGGGAGACGCAGCCCCACCAGCTAGCTCACGCTCTGCCTCACCATGCTGGACGTGCCTGTAAGACCTCACCAAGGAATTGACGTGTAGTAGCGACTCTTCTCTGATGAGTTCCCAGATGACCGACCTTCTCTGACAGCCTCATACTTTACTCATTTCTGCCATCTTGGGCTCAGCCTTTCAACCTACTGTATGTTGAAGACATATTTCGCCCATCTACAGCCTTGATGGATGTCATCATCATTTCCGGAAGATCATCAGGCTTTCATTCAGACCGTGGATGCAGGATTTATTTTGTGCAATGTTTGGGAAGATCGTTTGTGCTGGAAAAGGAAAAAAAGAAATCTTACAAACTCATTCTGTTCATTGACTTTTACCGTGTCGAACTAGCAAATGACTCATAGATGCTCAATTCATCTCTTGGCTTGTCCCATGACGGGTCCCCTTTTTCATCTTCTGCATTCTCCTCTCTAACACCAACAGTCTTCAGGTCTACCCTCACATCTATCAAACTTCTCTTAGATATTCGTCTTGCACTCGTGTCTCACAGCTCCATCATCATCACTATCATCATCATCGTCGTTCTACTTTCATTCTATTCACAATCTCTCCTCTGAATGTAAACCATCTCAATCTTCTCTCCCCAACATTGTCCCCAAATCATCTAACCATGGCTGTGTCTCTGAGAAGTTCCTTTCAATCCCGTCCAACTTGATCGAAAGAAAACCTCAACATTTTCATTTGCGTCACCTCCAGCTCTGTTCCCTTCTGTTTCCTTCAGTGCCACTGTCACCACTGTCTTGTAAAATTTCCACCTCATGCGAACGGAGACTCTTCCAACATATGACCCCCGCCGGACATTTTCCTCTGGCCGTCCTAACCTGCTTGGATCCATTTATTCACCTAATTTCCACACTTACTAACGATCTGTATTGTTGACGCTTAGATTGAACCCTTTCAGGGACAGCGGTTACTACAGTGGACAGGTTTTCATGTAATCAGGTTACAGGGTGCATGAAAGGGTTAAAGTGACGACTCTCAGAAGTTACCAGCCAATCAGTTTCCACCAGCCACTTTTTTGTTTAAACTTTTGCTCTGTTGTTTTTATCTATTTCCCTCACACAATCTCTGTTCGTTTCTCTTGGTGCTTACACACATTCGCGCTGCCAATGGGCGTATTAAACGTGAGTATGTAGCATCGCCACATTTAATGGCAATGTAGAAGTCACTGCCAGGAGTACAAATAACTGAAAAGAAAATATAGGGTATGGTCGTGTTGGGCATCGTTTACATTAAAAATGACCGACCAAAATCTTTGGTTTGATTTTTCTATTCAGGATTTTAGATGAAACACAGAAACAATGACTAGCTTTTCATTGGGGAGAACGATTGCAAATCTTCCAATCCTTCTGATTGCATTTTATTGTATTTAATGGATTATAATTGTCATTTGTTGGTACTATAAATGTATCCTTCAAATACAGAATTTCAGCTGTAAAAAAAAAAAAAAAAATCGACTTAGAAAAACATGAAGCAGTCAATTGTGTCAATATTTGACCTGAATTTGAATATTCCGTTTTGTGCAACAACCTTCTGGTAGGGAATATCCGAGACACATTAATATGTAAGATGGACAATTTCACACTCTGCATAAAGGCCTATTGAAATTGCTGTCATCTGCTTGTCACGTTACGTTGGCAATTTCACCTCGAGGAACCATGACCCCTCCCCGAAACAAATGACCCTTTCATCCAGTGCAGACGCTGCCTGTCAAACTTCAAATCACTTTTCCCTGCCCAAAGTCACCTCCTCTAACCTTCCTTCCTCTTCTTGGGATCGTATTCAGTTCTGTCTTTGTGTTCTTTTTGCAAATGTGCTGCTGGAAAAAAAAAGTGCAATGCAGCCAAGATCATGGGCAGCATGATTTTATTGACATTGATCATTAAAATATTACTTGTTGGTCCTTTGGATGCTCAACAATCATTATTTTATATATTAGATGTACCGTTCCCACTATTAACCCATTTAATCCCAAATTTTTCACAGACATTTAAAAGTCAAAATCAGGTGTCTTTGGTAGCCCTTTTAAGTAATCAGTAATAAAATTTTTTAGAGCCCTGTAAATTAAATCATTGTTGTCCTTCACAAATGTGACCGGTGGGATTAAATGGGTTAAGATACAAAGCTATTATGTACATAGCCATTTAAATTTAACTCATTGAGAACCGGGGTGTCAAACTCATTTTCCTCACACGCCACATTGCAGTTACGGTTTCCCTGAGGGGGCGATGATGACTGTTAATTTCATAAAACCGTATAAATGGTTAATCACCTCAACATACTGTATTACATATTCAGTGGACAACAATTTGGTGGATAACTAGTTTTGAAATCAAAAATCAAGATGAATGGTTTGTTCAACCAATGTTTACATGAATGTAGTAAGTACGTAACAGGATTATGCTTGCAATATCTCGATGTTATGATGTATTACATTTGACAATTTGAAACTTTGTTACAGACTTGAGCAACCACCATAGAAAAGTTGACATGCTCGATTGGCTCTCGCGGCCACACAAAATGATATGGTGGGCCAGATCCGGGCCTCGGGCCTTGAGTTTGACACCAGTGATTTAGAAAGAAAACATAGTACCTAGTATACTGTATAACATTGATTTAGTATGGGGCCCACCCAAGGCTGACACCTCCTTATACTGAGACTCTTTCTAGGCAGAGTTGGGCAGGTCGTAAAATTTGCCGCTTTCTCATTTGTCATTCGCCAGCGGCGAGGCCATCCGTCCGTCATCGTCAATCCGTCTTTATTTCAAGCTGAAACAAAACTGCAATTGTCAGTCCATCACTCCGTCATCGTTGTTTTAACCTCGCTTACGATTCTTTTCTTAGCTTTATGATTTATTTCTTTTCGAACACTGTCAGATTCTTCTGCTTCTTCTTCCTCGGTGGTGACGTGTCTTAAACACCAGTTGACATGGGCCACACTTTGAACACCACATTAGGGGGGAATTTGTTTTAATCTCCAAGTACAAATTTGGTGCAAGTTTGTGGCGTCGTGGGTAGAGACTTTTCTTCCTTCGTATCTCGTACCAACCTTTTTTTAAAAATATATTTATTTATATTTAACTGTTTGTAATTTCTGGCAGCCAGTCAATATTTGTAAATGAGCTTATTCCCCCTACATGTTTAGTGAAGACTTAAACAGTTCTGCAGTTGAACAATTTATGATGTAGCATGTGATGAATCCGCAGACAGGAAACGCTAAATTATTGGACTGACATTGCCCTGACAACCACAGTTGGAATCGGGAGCCAGTTAATCTGGAAGCCAGATCAACCATAATATCGGACACCCTAAAGAAGGAGCAGACTTGGAGAGTGGCAACCGAGGTTTAGTTGGCAGCCAACATAAACGCACGTCAGTCGCTAGATTGAATAGCGATGTTCAAACTTTTTTTTTCTTCTGTCGGAGGACATGGAGCCCCTCCTCTGCTCTGCTCAAAATCCGGTGTATTCATTATGCAAACAATAAACACAGCGTTTCCCTCAGTTTCCCATCAGACGTCAGTGAAACGGAGGTCTGTCAGTGACTGGCTTAAGAAGTCCGTGGGTACTGACCGTCACAGCTACTTCCATCCGTTTTTTTAAATTGTCAGGTCATTCAGCGGCGAAACAGGCATCCATCAGTGACAGAAGGTCAGTGCTGACGGAATGCCCACCTCCATTTTTTTAGGCATAGACTCTTGCTCTTGCTGCTCATTTTGTATGGAGAATACAATATGTGTACACAGAAGCAGGCCGAGGCATGAGCAAACTCAGTAGCTGCTTGGGATTAGCCCAAAAAGCATTTGGATTTTTTTTTTTTTTTTTAACACTGCAAAGCTGTAAACATGGTGGCAGCCCCCCTAGTCTAGTTCTTCCTTGAGATCCATTCGGGCCTTTTGGAACACGTAATAACTACGACCACAATTTAAAAAGCATTGCCAGACCCATGAGTGCTAATTTTGTTGAGTGTTTAAAAAAAAAAAGGTACATTTTCCTCAGTCGTTGTACAAACAGATGCAGCATAGTTTCTTCCAATGTCTCTCGACCTGTCTCCCACACCATTACCTCTGCAAGGGGAAGAGACAACCCTGCGCTGGTGGCAAGAAAGGTGCGCACCATGGGTAATGTCAGTAGAAAGACGTCAAAAGTACAGCCTGTGTCCTGAAAAAGCTGTGCACGCTGTGATAGCAGTCCGCCTATCCCCCTTCATGCTGTACCTCCCCCAACTCTGTCCAGTCCAGACACAAAAGCTTCCTGTGGTCTTCCCGAGGGAGGAGGAGCTCAAGAGGGATCCAACAGGGAGGGTCATCAGCAACACTCCACTGGGATAAATGGTTTTCCTCTTGTAGCTTCACCTCACTGCACAGCTATTGTCCTCGGGAAAAGTGCAGAAGGGCTTTGTGTATCTGTGTGAAAAGCAACAGCTTGACTGTGGTGCTGCGTGAGTGAGTGTGTGTCTGTGTGTGTGTGTAAATGCGTGTGTGTTTGTGAATAATGGCACAAAAAGTGTGCAATGTGTGAGAAATAAAGGATTTGCCTTTTAATGGTAGAATCCCTTGACAAAACAACAAAGTAAGTTATACAAAGTGCACATTTTGAGAAAGAGTCATCTTATTTTTTATTATTTCAACTGACAGATTTTTAGATGGAAATGACAAAAAACAAAATATTAATGACATACAGTATATGTACCTTTTTCATCGTTTTTTTCACGATTTGTGTCCATCGTGTGCACCATTCTTAGAGTTACTGTGAAGTAAAAAATAAAAATAAAAAATTCTAAAGAGAAGAGGATAAGTGGTTTGGATAATGGATGGATGGGTTTTAAAGGGAAGAAAATATTGACTTTCAAATTGGCGTTTGAACATCCGGTCGGACCATTCTCAGAAGCACCCATAAATACTTTTAAGCCATCTTTTTTTGTTTGTCAAAATGTCAAACATTAAACCCATAAATAAATAAATTATTAAATAAAATACAAAATTCAAACACCAACAACAAAAAAAACAATCTAATCATATTTTAGTCTTTTGCCACATTCTCAAACCATTTTAAGCCAAAAGATACCCATTTATGAAATCAAATACACTTTAACGCAAACTTGGTCCAGTATAGTTGAATTAAAACATCTGCCTCTGGACTTCACGCAACAGTCAGAAGCAGCGTCTTTGTTGCCTTCAAACCAATCCAAGTCCAACCACGACAGCTTAAGTGAGATTGCACAGACATTAGGTGATGAGTTCAGGATTGCTATTTGGGCTCCAGTTGAGGTCGGGGATCAGCTTGCTCTAACAGCCAAGTGGGAAAATCAGCTCCTTATGTTTGAGTTTGGCACTAATTCCTGGCTCTTTTCAGAATCCAAGGCCTGCGACTAACTCTGGCTTTATCTGGCAGGGGGAGGGGGGCAGCGTGGGGTCAAATCTTTTGACAAGGAATAAGTGGACAGCTGGAGAAAGATGTCAGTTTAATTCGGTCTCAGACCTGCTTCTATTCACCACTTTTGGCAGACTGAACAGACAGACCATATGTGGGACAGTAATGAGATCATATGCAATCTTAAATAGGTATTACGTTAGAGCTTATAATGTTTCAATGTCTTCCATGTGCATATCCTTTATAGACCTTATTTTATGCAAAGAAATATCATTTTTGAACAAATTCTGTGACCAGTCCATCACAGGTGAGAAACAGCATCTGTGTACTGCATGTAACGCTTTTTAAGAACACTGATCCAAGCTGACATCTGACATAGGTATGTTTACATTCCGAGAACGGCACGAAATTGTCCAAAGAAATCGTTGGCGGCACTAAAAGCGCTTCACGTTGAGTTTGACGGCGCAGCATCAGGAGCAGCTGGAGCTTCTTGCTCAAGGACACTTCAACATGGTCACAAGGGCTGGGGCTTTAACCAACAACCTCTGAGTTTGGAGATGACCACTCTACTGCTGAACAATGCCGCCTCTAAGAAAGTCTGTTTTGGAATGCCTCCAATGTTAACACTGTAAAATGATCTTTGGATGAACTTGAATTTAAGCGTGGCACTGAAAGAGAAGATATTCTACCTGATGATGCTGCGGTTTCACTGAAAACGTGTTCTTCTTCTTTGAGGTGACAGACTGATGATCAGTCCAGGGTGGACCCCTTCTCTCACCCTTGAACTCAGAACAGTATAAGTGGTATCAAAAATTGATTATATTCTTCTTCCAGTAGAATTTGTGTTTGTAGAGTATGTTGTAACTTGAATTTTTGTGCAATAAAAATCTCAACATTTTTAGCGCCCTCGTATCCATTATTCAGGATCCAGGATCATTTTTGGGAGAATTTAGATGAGTGCAGTGGGCGGCCCGGTAGTCCAGTGGTTAGCACGTCGGCTTCACAGTGCAGTGGTACCGGGTTCAATTCCAGCTCCGGCCTCCCTGTGTGGAGTTTGCATGTTCTCCCCGGGCCTGCGTGGGTTTTCTCCGGGTGCGCCGGTTTCCTCCTACATTCCAAAAACATGCATGGCAGGCTGATTGGACGCTCTACATTGTCCCTAGGTATGAGTGTGGGCGTGAATGGTTGTTCGTCTCTGTGTGCCCTGCGATTGGCTGGCAACTGATTCAGGGTGTCCCCCGCCTACTGCCCGAAGACGGCTGGGATAGGCTCCAGCACCCCCCGCGACCCTAGTGAGGATCAAGCGGTTCTGAAAATGGATGGATGGATGGATAGATGAGTGCACTATTATGAGTCACTCTATTCTGGTCAGATTCTAAAAAACGAGTTTCTCTCCAGAAATGTGCATTCCTCCCAAACAATCAACTTTGTTTTGATCTGTCAACAGAATATTATGCCAGCGGTGCTGTCGAAAATCTAAACGCTCTTTGGTAAACTTCAGCAATGCCTTTTTTTTTTTATACGGCAATGGCCGTCCTTGCTGTTCTCCCTATGAACCCCATTCTTGTTTAATGTTTTAAATGTGGGGTAGATTTGTCAATGGAAATTTTTATGAGCCTTCAGCTGACACTGTGATGTGCTCTTTCTCTCCACTGAGCACTGTGCTTTTGTAAGTCATCTTTAGTCCTGGAAAGAAAAGCAACAATGCTGAAGTTTCTCCATTCCTGGACAATTGTCTACCATGGTCTGATGATCATTAAGACTATAGTTTTTATAGTTTCATTAGATATAGTTTTGTAGCTTTTCCAAAGTGCCTCAACCTGATTGAGAAGGTTTGGCATGACCTAAAGAGAGCGCTTCACACCAGACACAACTGGAATCTTTCTGAACGGCAACACTTTTGTAAAGAGGAAAGGTGCAACGGCCACGCGGGTTGTTTTGCATACTGGATGTAACTACAGAAAAGATTTGTTTGACATTATTGCGTCAAAAGGAGGGCCAACTAGTTTCTAAATACAAGGGTTATTTTTGAAAAAAAAATATGACAATTGTTTGTGCGATCATAGTTGAAACAGACTGTTTATTGTTGTAATTTTGATGTAGAGCAGAACAACTTTTATGATGAATTTATGCAAAAGTGCAAAATTTTCCGAAGGGTTCACATTTTCCCTTCCACTGTATTCATATGAGGCATATTCAGTATTCTACTCCAAATGTAGAAATTGTTGATGACACTGTTGATTATGTTTCTCGGACTCTTACCTCACTACACTGCATGTAGCAAGTGAGCTGCACGCGATTTATGGACATGCTAGAAACTTCTGACCTGAGGTATTTGCTTCCCTGTTTAAACTCTTCCCTCCACAACTCAAATTAGGATAAGATGAAGGAAATGGATGGATGGATGAATTCCTATACCAACAACAACAAAAAGGAGAGTGCATAGGCCAAAGAGGCATAGAAAAGCACATTGTAAAATGTTCGAATCCTCAAGTCACAATGGGTGACCCTAATCTTACCAAAGAAAGTGCGTCATCCATAGACGGAGAGTAAATGCACTTCAGTAACCCTCCATCGCCTGCTTGCAGCGGCGGGAATCATAAGGGCATGGGTAATTGCCCTCATTTGTGGCCTGGACAAAAGCCAATGTTCCTCTTGCTCTTCAGTAATCTGGGGAGTGTCACTCAAGGATTCTCCAAGTCTGCTGGAAATTGGATGTCACTTTTTTCCCGCCTTTTCAACCAAACTGAGGCTATTAGGAGACTCAGTGAGGCATCCTTGTTACATTTCACTTTTAGCTGGCTTTAACGTGACATACCACACATTACTGACAATGCGGGAAAGGTAGTGGGCTTTTCATGCTATATTGCATGACATTGGCGCATTATATTTACCACGGTACCATTGCTCTCCTCAAAGACACACAGACAAGCATGCAGAAATGTAATAGAAAATGCCCCAAATAGAAGAATGAAGGGCTCATAAATTGATGATTGATTTTCTCAAATGACAAAAGCAATCCAGTTAATCCATTTAATGAACCCAGATAAGAATTGACAAAATGTACTGTATATTTATTTACACAAAAACCCAAGATTGACAAAGTACAACAAAAGACGCCGGTCACAAATAACCTGATTACAGAATCTGGGAATCCGTAATCAGAGCGGATCTCAAAAACATTGACCAAGATAGATCCTATGACAAAGACTGAAGTAAAAAGCAAATCCAACAAAGAACACATAATGACTGTCGTCACAATAAAACAGTAGAACGTGCCATAAAATGAAAGCGTTTGCAAACGGCAAGCAAAAAAATTGAAATGAAATTGCTTGTCTCAAAAGGACAACGGGAAGCCAATTCCGAAAACGAGCCCCAAAAAAAAACAAAAAACAAAAACTAAGTATAGATAGTTGGGTTGTTACTTATGAGTTTGTGACACCAGCGCCACTGTAGTCAACTGGTGAGGGTGTCAGCTTAACAGTGGGAACATGCAGGATTCAAATCCAGGTTGAGGCCTTCGTATGCAGAGTTTGCATATATAGTTCGGCTTTTTCTGATGACCATGGATAATACGGCCTTTTTAGCCCCAAAAAACGACCATGTATAGTCATGCATTTTTTGCCGAAAAAAACCCGAACATGCATAGTAAGTACGGCATTTTTAACCGAAAAAACGACAATGTATAGAAAGGCGTTTTTAGCCCCCAAAAACGACCATGTCTAGGAAAGCGTTTTTAGCCAAAAAAAAACGACCATGTATACTAAGGCGTTTTTAGCCGAAAAAAACGACGATGTACAGAGAGCCGTTTTTAGCCTCCCAAAAAACGACCATGTATAGTAAGAAGTTTTTAACAGAAAAAAATGACCATGTATAGAAAGGCGTTTTTAGCCCCCAAAAACGACCATGTCGAGGAAAGCGTTTTTAGCCTTGCTCTGCGAAGATTGTATGAATACCTTTTTGGATTGTTACATAAAACTTGTAAAAGCAGCACCACTGTGGTCGACTGGTTACTGTGTCAGCTTACCAGCACAAAGGTGCACTGTTCGAATCCAGGCCTCGGTCATCATCTGCGGAGTTTGCATATGAAGCTTTTTTTTGAGCGACCAGTTATGTAAACCTCTTTTTGGTTTCTTACTTATGAGCTTGGTATAGAAGCGGCACCGTAGTCCACTGGTTTGTGCGTCAGCTTAATAGTGGGAGGATGCAGGGTTCAAATCCAGCCCTCGGCCATCATCTGCAGAGTTTGCATATCAAGCTTTTTTTGAACGACCAGTAATGTAAACCCCCCTTTGGGTTGTTACTTGCAAGCTTGGTATAGCAGCGCCAGCCTACTCCACTGGTTAGGGCGTCAGCTTAACAGTGGGAAGTTGCAGAGTTAAATTCCAAGTTGAGGCCTTTGTATGCAGAGTTTGCTTTTTCTGAGGACCATGGATAGTACGGCGTTTTTAGCCCCAAGAAACAACCATGTATAGTCATGCATTTTTCACCGAAAAAAAACGAACATGCATAGTACGGCATTTTTAACCGAAAAAAAGACAATGTATGGAAAGCTGTTTTTTGCCCCAAAAAACGACCATTTATACTAAGGCGTTTTTAGCCGGAAAAAAATGACCATGTATAGTAAGGCGTTTTTAGCCGAAAACAAAATGACCATGTGTAGTAAGCCGTTTTTAGCCGAAAAAAACGACCATGTACAGCAAGCCGTTTTTAGCCTCCTAAAAAACGACCATGTATAGTAAGGCGTTTTTAACAGAAAAAAAATGACCATGTATAGAAAGGCGTTTTTAGCCCCCAAAAACAACCATGTCTAGGAAAGCGTTTTTAGCCGGAAAAAAACGACCATGTATATAGTAAGGCGTTTTTAGCCGAAAAAAATGACAATGTACAGTAAGGCGTTTTTAGCCCCAAAAAAACGACCACATAGAGTAAGGCGTTTTTAGCCGGTAAAAATCGACCGGTCGTTTTTTTGGGGCTAAAAACGCCTTACTATATATACTATGTCATTTTTTTTCGGGCTAAAAACGCCTTACTATACATGGATGTTTTTTGGGGGGCTAAAAACAGCTTACTGTACATGGTCGTTTTTTTGGTTAAAAACGCCTTACTATCCACGGTCGATTTATCGGTTAAAAACATCGAACTCTACATAGTCGTTTTTTCGATTTAAAACACCTTCGTATACATGGTCGTTTTTTTTCGGCCAGAAACGCCTTACTATACATGGTCGGGTTTTTTTCGGCCAAAAACGCCTTTCTATACATGGTCATTTTTTTCGGCTAAAAACGCCTTACTATACATGGTCATTTTTTTCAGCTAAAAACGCCTTACTATACATGGTCGTTTTTTTCGGCTAAAAACGCCTAACTATACATGGTCGTTTTTTTCGGCTAAAAAGGCCTTACTATACATGGTCATTTTTGACGCTAGAAATTTGTTACTATACATGGTCGTTTTTTTTTGGCTAAAAACGCCTTACTATACATGGTCGTTTTTTTTGGCCAAAAATGCCTTACTATATACATGGTCGTTTTTTTTTCAGCCAAAAATGCCTTACTAAACATGGTCGTTTGTTTCGGCTAAAAAGGCCGTGCTATACATGGTCGTTTTTTTGGGCTAAAAACGCCTTACTATACTATGTGGGGTTTTTTTCCGGGCTAAAAACGCCTTACATGGTCGTTTATACCATGTCATTTTTTCGGGCTAAAAAACCCTTACCATATATACTGTGTCGTTTTTTTCGGGCGGAAAACGCCTTACTATACTATGTCGTTTTTTCGGGCTAAAAACGCGTTACTATACTATGTCGTTTTTTTTTCGGGCGAAAAACGCCTTACTATACATGGTCGTTTTTTTTCAGCTAAAAACGCCTTACTATACTATGTTGTTTTTTTCGGGCTAAAAACGCCTTACTATACTGTCGTTTTTTTCGGGCTAAAAACGCCTAACTATACTATGTCGTTTTTTTCGGGCTAAAAACACCTTACTATGTCGTTTTTTTCGTATAAAAACGCCTTACTATACATGGTCGTTTTTTTCGGGCGAAAAATGCCTTACTATACTATGTCGTTTTTTTCGGGCTAAAAACGCCTTACTATACTATGCCGTTTTTTTCCGGTATAAAAACGCCTTACTATAACATGTAATTTTTTTTGGGCTAAAAATGCCTTACTATTCTATGTCGTTTTTTTTCAGGCTAAAACGCCTTACTATACATGGTCGTTTTTTCGGGCTAAAAACGCCTTACTATACTATGTAGTTTTTTTCGGGCTAAAAACGCCTTACTATATTATGTCGTTTTTTTTCAGGCGAAAAACGCCCTACTATACTATGTCGCTTTTTTCAGCTAAAAACGCCTTACTATACATGGTCGTTTTTTTCGGGCTAAGAACGCCTTACTATACATGGTCGTTTTTTCAGCTAAAAACGCCTTACTATACTATGTTGTTTTTTTCGGGCTAAAAACGCCTTACTATACTATGTCGTTTTTTTTCAGGCTAAAACGCCTTACTATACATGGTCGTTTTTTCGGGCTAAAAACGCCTTACTATACTATGTCGTTTTTTTTCAGGCGAAAAACGCCCGACTATACTATGTCGTTTTTTTCAGCTAAAAACGCCTTACTATACATGGTCGTTTTTTTCGGGCTAAGAACGCCTTACTATACATGGTCGTTTTTTCCAGCTAAAAACGCCTTACTATACTATGTTGTTTTTTTCGGGCTAAAAACACCTTACTATACTATGTCGCTTTTTTCAGCTAAAAACGCCTTACTATACATGGTCGTTTTTTTCGGGCTAAGAACGCCTTACTATACATGGTCGTTTTTTCAGCTAAAAACGCCTTACTATACTATGTTGTTTTTTTCGGGCTAAAAACGCCTTACTATACTATGTCGTTTTTTTTCAGGCTAAAACGCCTTACTATACATGGTCGTTTTTTCCAGCTAAAAACGCCTTACTATACTATGTTGTTTTTTTCGGGCTAAAAACGCCTTACTATACATTGTCGTTTTTTTCGGGCTAAAAACGCCTTACTACATTGTCGTTTTTTTTCAGGCGAAAAACGCCCTACTATACTATGTCGCTTTTTTCAGCTAAAAACGCCTTACTATACATGGTCGTTTTTTTCGGGCTAAGAACGCCTTACTATACATGGTCGTTTTTTCCAGCTAAAAACGCCTTACTATACATGGTCGTTTTTTCGGGCTAAAAACGCCTTACTATACTATGTCGTTTTTTTCGGGCTAAAAACGCCTTACTACATTATGTCGTTTTTTTTCAGGCGAAAAACGCCCGACTATACTATGTCGTTTTTTTCAGCTAAAAACGCCTTACTATACATAGTCGTTTTTTTTCGGGCTAAGAACGCCTTACTATACATGGTCGTTTTTTCCAGCTAAAAACGCCTTACTATACTATGTTGTTTTTTTCGGGCTAAAAACACCTTACTATACTATGTCGTTTTTTTTCGTATAAAAACGCCTTACTATACATGGTCGTTTTTTTCGGGCGAAAAACGCCTTACTATACTATGTCGGTTTTTTCCGGTATAAAAACGCCTTACTATAACATGTAATTTTTTTCGGGCTAAAAATGCCTTACTTTATACTATGTAGTTTTTTTCGGGCGAAAAACGCCTTACTATACTATGTCGTTTTTTTTCGGGCTAAAAACGCCTGACTATACTATGTCGTTTTTTTCGGCTAAAAACGCCTTACTATACATTGTCGTTTTTTTCGGGTGAAAAACGCCTTACTATACTATGTCGTTTTTTCAGCTAAAAACGCCTTTCTATACTATGTCGTTTTTTTTCGGGCTAAAAACGCCTTACTATACATGGTCGTTTTTTTCGGGCTAAAAACGCCTTACTATACATGGTCGTTTTTTTCGGGTGAAAAACGCCTTACTATACTATGTCGTTTTTTCAGCTAAAAACGCCTTACTATACTATGTCGTTTTTTTTTCGGGCTAAAAACGCCTTAGTATAAATGGTCGTTTTTTGGGGCAAAAAACAGCTTTCCATACATTGTCTTTTTTTCGGTTAAAAATGCCGTACTATGCATGGTCGTTTTTTTCCGCTAAAAATGCCTTACTATACATGGTCGTTTTTTTGGGCTAAAAACGCCTTACTATATATACTATGTCTTTTTTTTTTCCGGGCTAAAAACGCCTTACTATACCATGTCTTTTTTTCGGGCTAAAAAACCCTTACCATATATACTATGTCGTTTTTTTCGGGCGAAAAACGCCTTACTATACTATGTCTTTTTTTCGGGCTAAAAACGCCTTACTATAATATGTCGTTTTTTTCGGGCGAAAAACGCCTTACTAACCTATGTCGTTTTTTTTTTCAGCTAAAAACGCCTTACTATACATGGTCGTATTTTTCGGCTAAAAAGGCCTTACTATACATGGTCATTTTTGACGCTAGAAATTTCTTACTATACATGGTCGGTTTTTTTCGGCTAAAAACGCCTTAATATACATGGTCGTTTTTTTGGCCAAAAATGCCTTACTATATTATGTCGTTTTTTTTTTCAGGCGAAAAACGCCCTACTATACTATGTCGTTTTTTTCAGCTAAAAACGCCTTACTATACATGGTCGTTTTTTTCGGGCTAAGAACGCCTTACTATACATGGTCGTTTTTTCCAGCTAAAAACGCCTTACTATACTATGTTGTTTTTTTCGGGCTAAAAACGCCTTACTATACTATGTCGTTTTTTTCGGGCTAAAAACACCTTACTATACTATGTCGTTTTTTTCGGCTAAAAACGCCTTACTATACATTGTCGTTTTTTTCGGGCGAAAAACGCCTTACTGTACTATGTCGGTTTTTTCAGCTAAAAACGCCTTACTATACTATGTCCTTTTTTTCATCTAAAAACGCCTTACTATACATGGTCGTTTTTTTCGGGCTAAAAACGCCTTACTATACTATGTCGTTTTTTTCAGGCTAAAAACGCCTTACTATACTATGTCGTTTTTTTTTCGGGCTAAAAACGCCTTACTATACATGGTCATTTTTTTCGGGATAAAAACGCCTTACTATACTATGTCGTTTTTTTTCAGGCTAAAAACGCTTTACAATAACGTCATTTTTTTCGGGCTAAAAACACCTTCTATACTATGTCATTTTTTTCGGGCTAAAAACGCCTTACTATATTATGTCATTTTTTTCGGGCTAAAAACGCCTTACTATACTATGTCGTTTTTTTCGGGCTAAAAACGCCGTACTATACTATGTCCTTTTTTTCGGCTAAAAACGCCTTATATACATGGTAGTTTTTTTCGGGCGAAAAACGCCTTACTATACTATGTCGTTTTTTTCGGGCTAAAAACGCCTTACTATACTATGTCGTTTTTTTCCGGTATAAAAACGCCTTACTATACCATGTCATTTTTTTCGAGCTAAAAATGCCTTACTATATACTATGTTGTTTTTTTTCGGGCTAAAAACGCCTTACTATACCATGTCGTTTTTTTCGGGCTAAAAACGCCTTACTATACTGTCGGGGGTTTTTTCGGGCTAAAAACGCCTTACTATATGATGTCGTTTTTTTCCGCTAAAAACGCCTTACTATATATACTATGTCGTTTTTTTTGGCTAAAAACGCCTTACTATACTATGTCGTTTTTTTCGGGCGAAAAATGCCTTACTATACGATGTCGTTTTTCTCGGGCTAAAAACGCCTTACTATAGTATGTCGTTTTTCCGGGCTACAAACGCCTTACTATACATGGTCGTTTTTTTTTGGGCTACAAACGCCTTACTATACTATGTCGTTTTTTTCGAGCTAGAAAAGCCTTACTATACTATGTCGTTTTTTTTCGGGCTAAAAACGCCTTACTATACATGGTCGATTTTTCGGGCTAAACACGCCTTACTATACTATGTCGTTTTTTTCCGGCTAAAAACGCCTTACTATATTATGTCATTTTTTTTCGGGCTAAAAACGCCTTACTATACATGGTCGTTTTTTTCAGCTAAAAACGCCTTACTATACTATGTTGTTTTTTTCGGGCTAAAAACGCCTTACTATACTATGTGTTTTTTTTCGGGCTAAAAACACCTTACTATACTATGACGTTTTTTTCGTCTAAAAACGCCTTACTATACATGGTCGTTTTTTTCGGGCGAAAAATGCCTTACTATACTATGTCGTTTTTTTCCGGTATAAAAACGCCTTACGCGGCGGCCCGGTAGTCCAGTGGTTGGCACGTCGACTTCACAGTGCAGAGGTACCGGGTTCGATTCCAGCTCCGGCCTCCCTGTGTGGAGTTTGCATGTTCTCCCCGGGCCTGCGTGGGTTTTCTCCGGGTGCTCCGGTTTCCTCCCACATTCCAAAAACATGCATGGCAGGCTGATTGAACACTCTAAATTGTCCCTAGGTGTGAGTGCGGGCGTGCATGGTTGTTTGTCTCTGTGTGCCCTGCGATTGGCTGGCAACCAATTCGGGGTGTCCCCCGCCTACTGCCCGAAGACAGCTGGGATAGGCTCCAGCACCCCCCGCGACCCTAATGAGGATGAGGCGGTTTGGAAGATGAAAAAACGCCTTACTATACCATGTCATTTTTTTCGAGCTAAAAATGCCTTACTATATACTATGTCGTTTTTTTTCGGGCTAAAAACGCCTTACCATACTATGTTGTTTTTTTCGGGCGAAAAATGCCTTACTATACTAGGTCGTTTTTTTCGGGCTAAAAACGCCTTACTATATTATGTCGTTTTTTTCTGACGAAAAACGCCTTACTATACATGGTCATTTTTTTCAGCTAAAAACGCCTTACTATACTATGTTGTTTTTTTTCGGGCTAAAAACGCCTTACTATAATATGTCGTTTTTTTCGGGCTAAAAACACCTTACTATACTATGTCGTTTATTTCGTATAAAAACGCCTTACTATACATGGTCGTTTTTTTCGGGCGAAAAACGCTTTACTATACTATGCCGTTTTTTTTCGGGCTAAAAACGTCTTACTATACTGTCGTTTTTTTCGGGCTAAAAACGCCTTACTATACTATGTTGTTTTTTCAGCTAAAAACGCCTTACTATACAGTTTTTTTCAGGCTAAAAACGCCTTACTATACTATGTTGTTTTTTCAGCTAAAAACGCCTTACTATACTATGTGGGGGTTTTTCAGGCTAAATACGCTTTACCATGTCATTTTTTTCGGGCTAAAAACACCTTACTATATACTATGTCGTTTTTTTTTTTTCGGGCTAAACACGCCTTACTATACTATGTTGTTTTTTTTCAGGGAAAAAAACGCCTTACTATATTATCTCACACATAACTGAGCGGGGTTTGAACCAGGGTTGCCTGGACCAAGCACCAGGGTGTATACCTCTACACCACCAGCGACTGTATCTGTATCGGCACTACAGGCGTATTTGACATGCACCTTTGAGAGTTTCCAGGAAGAAGTAACTAAGTGTTGTATTTTCACACAAAACTGAGCGGGGTTTGAACCGGAACAAACACCAGGGTGTATACCTCTACACCACCAGTGACTGTATCAATATCTGCACTACAGGCGTATTTGACATGCACCTTTGAGGGTTTCCAGGAAAAAGTAACTAAGTGTTGTATTTTCACACAAAACTGAGCGGGGTTTGAAGCGGGGTTGCCCGGAACAAACACCAGGGTGTATACGGCTACACCACCAGTGACTGTATCAATATCTGCACTACAGGCGTATTTGACATGCACCTTTGAGGGTTTCCAGGAAAAAGTAACTAAGTGTTGTATTTTTACACAAAACTGAGCAGGGTTTGAACCGAGGTTGCCTAGACCAAACATTGGGGTGTATACCTCTACACTACCTGTGACTGTGACTTGTCCTGCACTTTAGGCCTATTTGACATGCACTTTCAAGGGTTTCCAGGAAAATGTGTTATATTTTTACACGTCACTGAGCGGTCGTTTTTTTTTCAGCTAAAAACGCCTTGCTCCACATTGTCGTTTTTTTGGGCTAAAAACGCCTTACTATACACATGGTCGTTTTTTTCGGCAAAAAACGCCTTACTATACATGCTCGTTTTTTTCGGCTAAAAACGCCTTACTATACATGCTCGTTTTTTTCGGCTAAAAACGCCTTACTATACATGGTTGTTTTTTTCGGCTCAAAACGCCTAACTATACATGGTCGTTTTTTTCAGCAAAAAACGCCTTACTATACATGGTCGTTTTTTTTCGGCTAAAAAGGCCTTACTATACATGGTCGTTTTTTTTTTCCGGCTCAAAATGCCTTAATATACATGGTCGTTTTTTTCGGCTCAAAACGCCTTACTATATACATGGTCGTTGTTTTCGGCTCAAAACGGCTTACTATACTATGTCGTTTTTTCGGGCTAAAAACGCCTTACAATACTATGTCGTTTTTTTCGGACTAAAAACGCCTTACTATACATGGTCGTTTTTTTCGGGCTAAAAACGCCTTACTATACTATGTGGTTTTTTTCGGCTAAAAATGCTATACATGGTCGTTTTTTTGGGCTAAAAACGCCGCAGTATACATGGTCGTTTTTTTTTGGGCTAAAAATTCCTTACTATACATAGTCGTTTTTTTTCGGCTAAAAACGCCGTGCTATACATGGTCGTTTTTTTCGGCTAAAAGCGCCTTACTATACATGGTGGGGGGTTTTTCGGCCAAAAAGGCCTGACTATACATGGTCATTTTTTTTTTAGGCTAAAAATGCCTGACTATACATGGTCTTTTTTGACGCTAAATATTCCTTACTATACATGGTCGTTTTTTGGGGGCTAAAAATGCCTTATAATACATGGTCGTTTTTTTTTGGGCTAAAAACGCCTTCCTATACATGGTCGTTTTTTTCGGCTAAAAATGCTATACATGGTCGTTTTTTTTGGGGCTAAAAACAACGCAGTATACATGGTCGTTTTTTTTGGGCTAAAAATGCCTTACTTTACATGGTCGTTTTTTTGGGCTAAAAACGCTTTACGATACATGGTCGTTTTTTTCGGCTAAAAACGCCGTGCTATAAATGGTCGTTTTTTTCGGCTAAAAGCGCCTTACTATACATGGTCGTTTTTTTTTCGGCCAAAAACCCCTTACTATACATGGTCGTTTTTTTTTTCGGCTAAAAACGCCTTACTATACATGGTCGTTTTTTTTAGCTAAAAACGCTTTACGATACATGGTCGTTTTTTTCCGCTAAAAACGGCTTACTATACATGGTCGTTTTTTTCGGCTAAAAATGCCTGACTATACATGGTCATTTTTTTTTAGGCTAAAAATGCCTGACTATACATGGTCGTTTTTGACGCTAAACATTCCTTACTATACATAGTTGTTTTTTCCGGCTAAAAACGCCTTACTATACATGGTGGTTTTTTTCGGCTAAAAACGCCTTACTATACATGGTCGTTATTTTCGGCTAAAACCGCCTGACGTCACATGGTCGTTTTTTGGGGCTAAAAATGCCTTACTATACATGGTCGTTATTTTCGGCTAAAACCGCTTACTATACATGTCATTTTTTTCGGCTAAAAACGCCTTACTATACATGGTCGTTTTTTTCGGCTAAAAACGCCTTACTATACATGGTCGTTATTTTCGGCTAAAACCGCCTGACGACACATGGTCATTTTTTTGGGGCTAAAAATGCCTTACTATACATGGTCGTTTTTTTCGGCTAAAAACGCCTTACTATATATACATGGTCGTTTTTTTTCGGCAAAAAACGCCTTACTATACATGCTCGTTTTTTTCGGCTAAAAACGCCTTACTATACATGCTCGTTTTTTTCGGCTAAAAACGCCTTACTATACATGGTCGTTTTTTTTGGGCTAAAAATGCCTTACTATACATGGTCATTTTTTTCGGCTAAAAACGCTGTAGTATACATGGTCGTTTTTTTGGGGCTAAAAATGCCTTACTATACATGGTCGTTTTTTTTGGGCTAAAAATGCCTTACTATACATGGTCGTTTTTTTCGGCTAAAAACGCCTTACTATATATACATGGTCGTTTTTTTTCGGCAAAAAACGCCTTACTATACATGCTCGTTTTTTTCGGCTAAAAACGCCTTACTATACATGCTCGTTTTTTTCGGCTAAAAACGCCTTACTATACATGGTCGTTTTTTTTGGGCTAAAAATGCCTTACTATACATGGTCATTTTTTTCGGCTAAAAACGCTGTAGTATACATGGTCGTTTTTTTGGGGCTAAAAATGCCTTACTATACATGGTCGTTTTTTTTGGGCTAAAAATGCCTTACTATACATGGTCGTTTTTTTCGGCTAAAAACGCCATAGTATACATGGTCGTTTTTTTTGGGCTAAAAACGCCTTACTATTTATGGTCGGGTTTTTTTTGTTAAAACGCCTTACTATTCATGGTCGTTTTTTTCGGCTCAAAACACCTTACTATTCATGGTCGTTTTTTTCGTCGAAAAACGCCTTACTAAACATGGTCGGTTTTTTTTGTTAAAACGCCTTACTATTCATGGTCGTTTTATTCGGCTCAAAACACCTTACTACACATGGTCGTTTTTTTCGTCTAAAAACGCCTTACTATACATGGTCGTTTTTTTTTTGTTAAAACACTTTACTATTCATGGTCGTTTTTTTCGTCGAAAAAACTTCTTACTATACATGTTTGGTTTTATTCGTCTAAAAACGCCTTCCTATACACGGTCGTTTTTTTTGGGCTAAAAACACCTTACTCTACATGGTCGTTTTTTTCGTCTAAAAACGACTCATCGTTCACTTCAAAGCCAAAATCCTCAGGCCTGCTCCTGGATTATTAAAATTTTTGTAACATTTGTTTATAATTGTATGTATATGTTGTTGTTTGTGTTATTATCATATGCAATTGAATAAGTAGACCATTTCAGAATTCAAAATTTGGGACTCTCTCAATGCATAATGGGACTCATACTTTTCTGATCAGCGAGTCCCTGGGACTCGCTGCCGGTAAACTGTAAAATTATCACTGCAGAGATTACCGCTTTTTCTGCACTCAGTGATTGACTTCTATGCAAAGTCATTTCTCAACTTGTCTTCCGTGCCATGTCATGCCTGTTGAGTGTTGATTTACTTCACATTAAGAAACTACTGCACTAAAACATTAATTCATAAATGTATATCATATGCTTTTTTGTTTTTCTCAGTATAAATAACACGTACCCTGACTGTTCTACTCTTTGAATAAAAACACTTCATTCAAGCGTTAGGGAGTGCAAGGGGTTATGATGGAGGGGTGTTGCAAATCATGAAGACCTGCCAAGTGGTATGATAGCATTTTTTTTATACATGTCCTCGGCTAGGCCTCAGCTTCAAAATCAGTCCTTGGTCCCTAGCCTTGGAGGCAAGTCCTTGGTCCTTGGCCTTGGCCTCGGAAAATTTCTCAAGTCCTTGGCCTTGGCCTTGCCTCGGAAAATTTTCCAAGTCCTTGGCCTTGGCCTTGGCCTCGGAGTCAAGTCCTTGGCCTTGGCCTTGGCCTCGGGTTGCCGGTCCTTGGACACAACACTGATGTTTATACGGGACTTTACAGTATTAAGCACAGTCATCTCAAATTCTCTTCGCAACATGATGTTATAATGGCCAAATGCAAACAATGTCATTGCTCAGTCCTAACTGTGAGAGCTAATCCCTTGAGACCTGACGTTGAGTGCATCGTGGTTGAAACATCTCCAAGCAGCAAATGACATCTTCACCAATTGCTCCATTTTGCCTCATCCAATATGGCAGTGACGTTGAGGTCTGATTCAACGATCAGGGACGGTGTCACCATACAGTATACAGTGTATGTGGCCTATGGTTGTCTTTGTAAGTGCTCTTGTAACTCATTTGAATCAAGTTCATGATGTAATTTCATCACACAGTGAAGTATTTAGATTTCAAGCAAAGGAGTTCCGATAATGGTTGGATGACACCGTCCGATAAAAAAGATTTAGTATAGTCGATATACTGTACACTAAGTACGCTGTAACCGAAGACAAACAACCCAAAAAGAACTCATTTTCCAGTTGGTCATTGGTCCATGAAATATGCTTCAAGGCACCCATGGCAACACATCTCAGTTGAACTGCTTTAGTCATTTTCATGCATGAGGAAATGTTGAGTGGGTCAACACTGAGTCATTCCTTGCTAAAGGTCTCACAAGTCCATTTATGGAAGGCGTGCATGCTTTTTTGTTCAAATAAAGTGTTTTCTTTTATGCGCTGTATATTCTACAAATGGTGAGAAAGGGGAATAAGCGTATAAGTTATTGAATGCCTGGGAAAAGGAACATTATTGCTTTGATCACATAAGGAAATGAAGCAAACCAGTAAAACATTGCATTTGGTATTCACACAACTGTACAGTAAATGCGACATTATTACATAATTCCATGGCTGCCCGCCAATAATAAGATAAGATAAGATATCCTTTATTTGTCCCACACTGGGGAAATTCGAAAGCTATTGACACTGTAGGGCAAGCTGCCTATGACTACAGACCTTCAATAAACCTCACAGGGCAGAAAATCATTGATCGCTTAAAGTGTATTTTATTGTCCACTCATGTCCAAGCATATTGTATCGTGTCGTCCATGTCACGTTTTGCATGGTGGTAGTTGGAGGACCCCAAAAAGCGGGGAGGCAGAGAGGAGCCGGGGTCCTCCAACTACCACCATGCAAAACGTGACAGAATGACCCAACTTGACAAAAAGGGCACGTGAGGAAACAAAACGTAACCAGACAGAAACATAACAGTCCAAGCATCATTAATGCGGTGACACATGGCCCCTGTAAAAGATCTGCACAGCAATAAAGAAGATGTAAAAGTAATGTATTCCTGAGTGTCTCTGTGTATGTTTTACAGCCCACAAAAAAATAAATAAATAAAAATAAAAAATTCAAGGGCTCCATATGGCACCCTCAGAATGAGAACTGTCCAGGGTGCTGACTGTTACACACTTAAACTGAGTTGAATGTTCTGGCAAGTGAATAAGTCCAGTATCCAGCAGTAAGAACAAACTGCGTATGTGTGTTCACACAAACAATTGAATACTCATCAACAAAAAACAATACATGGGTCTGTGTATCTTGTACTGGCGTATCGTGACAAAGCACACACTGCATATGGTATGGACGTATGAATTTTACGTGATTAGGGAAAATTGAAAGACAACTGTGGAACAACACTCCAATTGAAATATTAAACACTCTTCACACATACTGTATGTCATTCTTCAGTGGTGTCAATATCATAATATATAGCGCACATGCTCAATTAAAGGGCATCCAAGTCAATAATTGTAAAACACTGATGAACACTTCTCCCACAGCTGATTTAAATTTTTATTAGCTCTAGGCTGGATTTGTACTGCTTGATTTAGGCACATCGCCTTGGGCCCGCCCACCAACATGTTTGTGCCTCAACCACACTCCTTCTCCCAAATTGAGGCAGAGATTTCTAAAAGTAAATGTCTATTATCTTAACATATGATATTATGCTGTGCTGTCTACACTGAAGGAAAAAAAACGGTGTGAGAATGAATTTAAAATCAATCAATCATAAATCAATTTTATTTCATTGAGTAGTTGCACGAAATAAAATCAATTGGATCCGGATACATTTTTAACTACTTTAAAAAATGTATCCAAACCCAGATGATTATATTGTGTGCAGCCAGTTGAGAAAATAACAGAGTAAAGTCAACATGCTATGATTTTCAGTGTATGAAAATAAAGCCCTTGGAGTTATTTATGGCAGGTTGTTTCGTGTGTTCCTTGACTCTAAATACAGTCTTATTGAATATACAGTATGGAATTGAATATGAATATGTAACTAGACATTGAAAACATTCCGATAAAGGCATGCCATCAGAATTAGGCTCTTGGTCTTGCAGTGTTGACTAATTACAAAGGTGCAGGTACAGTATGACTTCCGAAGTGCTATTCAAACTGCAAAGTGTCATTCATTATTGTCACACGTCAATTGTCTATCGGTTGGTTTCCTCAATAATTTATACATCCCTCTGCCTCGTTTCCAGATTCTCAATGTGTGTGTGTGTCTGTGTTTATCCCCTCAGCAGGGAGTAATCTCGGGGTAAAGGGCTCATGACTGTTTTGACATAAACAAAGACTTGTGGACAAACCAGAGGGAGGGTGGGAGGGGAGAGAGAGAGAGAGAGAGTCTCAAATCCCCAAGTCTGGCTGAGGGCCACTGCTCTACGCAGATTACACTTCAGGCAGCCAGTGGACATCACACCGGTCATGTTAATTTAGCAGGCAGCCTGATTCAAGCGGTTCGCAACTGGAGTTACACACTATGCTGTTAAATCAGATGAATGTAATTCTCAGTTTGAAAATGGCTAACGATGTTTAGCATTGCGGCACATTGGGTTAAACAGTGAATCACAGCGAGACACAACATCGAGCAGCAAGTCGCCATGAATCCTCAAATACTGGCCTCTGCTCAAACAGACATCATACCTCAATTTGCTTTAATTTAAAAAATGCCAACCCCACTTGGACACCTCTTTTTCCTACAACGGGATATCTCAATAAATTTGTGAAATGCATGTCACTAAAATTTAATTCAATATCAATATATAAACTTAAATGTAAATATTCTCATTAAATCTGAAATAGAGTTGCCCCCTTCAAATATGAGCGCAACTTTCCTTTTTTGACAGTTCTGTAAAGTTGTTGGACATTGTAGCTGGTACAGAGCGGACTTTCTGAACTTCCAGGACGTTTTCGGAGCAAGAGTACGCATCACAGGAGTTAACCTGTGTGACTTTTTTGACACATAGGCACCTTGAATTTGGTCTAAAAACAGGCAGAAATAATCACATAAAAAAATTAATTAATAAATTTAAAACAAAGAGTGGTGTGAGCCCACTCTGGTGGTGCATTTAAATGCAGAGTTATAGTTTATATGTTAAAAATTGTATCCATTGGATCAAAAACTCCTACCAATTGACTTTATCCATCCATCCATTTTCAACACTGCTTATCCTGAACAAGATCACAGGAGCCTATCCCAGCTGACTTGAGGCGGAAGGCAGACGACACCCTGAACTGGTTCGCCAGTCAGTCACAGGGCACTTAAGGAGACAAACAACCATTCACACCCACATCTACGCCGTGGATAAGTAGGAATTGAGCCTGCACAGAAGACAGACAAGTGTACCCCGACACCATCAGCGACTCCAATCGACTTTAATTGGTTGCTATTTACAGTATTTGATGATCCAACGGCTAACATCTATCATCTGCCGTCAATGCAAATAGACAACCAACTGCAATTCTTTTCTTTTTTTTTCTTTTTTTTTGCATCTGCTGCACTTTGTGAAATTTGTCAGTATGAGCAATTCAAACAATATGTGATAATTGAACAGCCCTGACCCTTGGATTTGTGCGTAGTTTTACTTGTACTTGATAAAGATAAAGGGATGTGCGTTTATCCAGGTGCACTGATTAAATTATAACTGCCAGCGCACATAAAAGTACAGGACGTCAATGATATGTGTACAAGTCAATACACCCTGCAGCTATAAACATCGGTTATTCTTTGGTAATTACGTGTGTCTCATGGTGTGCTCCTGAAGATGAGACAAGCTTGGGCCAAAGATCATCTTTATTACCTTTCTTTGCAGCGTGTTGCGATCAGCAGGTGTTTCTGGAGTTGACATAAGGCGGCCGGACTAGACGTGAAAGGAATATTTATCATTGTAATAGTCAATAAGTGAAAGAAGCATTGCTTGGTCTGTGACAGCATTTATTGAAAAATCATTCACGTGAACAATGAGCTGGTTGCGTTGTAAGGTTTTATTTGTGCTCACACATCCACATAGGTTGATTGTAAACCACAGTAGTAGATGGATCCAACCCAAGCCTGTCCTTTGTGTGTGACCAAACTTGGCACGTAGTCCCATTTCTTGGCAAGGGCAAAAATGAACGATTACGTTTTGCTATTTATTGTTTTGTTATTGTGCTGTCTTTTTTTTTTTATGTTCAAAAGGCAATCTGAAAGCATTTATTTCCAACCCATAATAGCACCTTCTCTTGTCTACATTGCCATAGAAAAACATCGCGTTGAATTTAACTTCCATTTATCAAGTCTCATTACCCGTGTCTTGTGTTAGAAATGACACTTTTCCTCCAATTTGATTGTTTGACATGCCCCAAAATGCCATTTACTAGTCCACCCAAACCCCCACCCATCCCCCTGGCCCTCTCGATCTTGTTAAAATGAATATGATGGCTCGTGTGAGCACAGAGCTCTTTGTACAAAGCCAAAGAATTGAACTGTCACTCAACTTCACCTGTTAGCAGCAGAGTGCTTTTGTGTTGGGTTCACGTGCAGATCCATTGGGTGCACCCAAATGTGTACAAGTGCTTCTGCAGTGAAAGCGGACCAAACCAACATGAAATAGCTGGAACACACCAAATACAGTCATGCTAAATAAAAACGAGATTTGAAGCTCTGCACACATAAGAGAGGACTTCCATGAAGATGCCGCAATCATTCTTCCCAGTAGATAATCAGACAATAAAGCAAATGATAAGAAGAGGTGCCTTGGAAGAAAGATGTCAGAATTGTCAAGAAGCTGTGAATTGGTATCTTCTCAGACAGGCAGAATTGGAATCAAAATGTTGACTCCTAAGAGGCAGAATGACTCATTCAACGGAATGAGGGACTCCAAACCTTCTTTGCCTCCACCGTTTTGTGATCGTCATCATCCGTGTTTTTAATTGCGTCATTGAAAAAGTATTGACTTAACTGAGACAATCATAACTGTGTTATTTGTAAAACATTCAGAAGAAAAATGTACCGTGGTTTTGTGTGCGTGCGGGTGTGTGTGTATGCAGAACATGTTATTTCAACGTTCGTCCTTTCTTGGGAAATAAAAATTGTCTGCTCATGTTTCCACATCCAACTTTGCGTATGTACTTGAGTAGAGGCAAGAGAGCTGGAGAGGTTTTTCCTCGAAAAGTAATGACCTCACAAGCGGTGACAATATTTAGGGAGACTAAATACTTAAGGAGATGTGCATATTTCATTGCTCTGCATGCAAGACGTGAGAAGATTTGTCTGGCATGAATCCTTAATCTGGGGGCTAAAATAATCTGCTTCAGAATGTAATAATTCACATGCTACAGTACGGTATGTCTTTTGATTTGGATTAGTTGCAGACAATCCTCTTAGGCCGATAGCGCAGTTGAGGTTCTCGCTGACAACTTCACAGGTCCACATTAGCTCGTGCCCCCCTCTCTCTCCCTTGGCCATTAACTCAAAGCTTACTCGCAAAATTCATAATCTGTCATGACAGATTGTATGTACATCTTCAAATGTTCTATTCTGCGATAGGCGTTGTATTTGGGGCTCTCAGCAATATCTTGGCTTCAAAGCCATAAAATGTAATCATTCTCTCCACGAAAATAACATTTTCGGGGCAATGTGGAGACCTCAGTGCTGAGTTCCAGCTTTCCAAATCGCTGCTTCAGCCTCTGAGTTTACATGATCATTCTCTGTTGAGTGTTTTTCTCTGGAACGAATGAAAGATTTTTAATTGTCCATCGTGTGAATGTTGTTACTGGGGGTTTTTTTTTCCCCCTTGATGCAATTGTGACCAATTCAGGATGTAACCACGCCTCTCACCCAAAGTCAGCTGGTACAGGCTCTTGCTCACCCATGAACCAAAGCGGAAGAGAAAATGCAGGCATGGAGAAGAGTTTCAAAATGATTTAGAAGGCACAATAGCTTGGAAGAAAGAATGTTGTCTGAGTTATTGCCACGGTGACAACAATTCACCCAGTTTAGTTTAGCAGGTTTTCAATATTGCTGGACAAGCCAAGACAGCTCTAATGTTGTTTTAGCACGAGCATACGCTAATATTAGGAGTGCCAGTCGTGTGTATAGTGTATGGCGCTCATATATAATCAATGTATACGATAAAACGTGAAACACAATGCCAAGATAACAAATGCATGTGGATAAATGAACGACTATTCGATACCGAACAAACTCAACATACTTTGTCAAATGTTAAAACCAGTCAGTCTGCCATTTTTCAAATAGGATCCATTGCAATGGAATAACTTAGCCTAAGAGTGGAAGAGGAAAAATAACCCAGAATCATTTCAATCCTCCACTCAGTATTCTTTATCTTTATCCTTTAAGGTTCTTTATAATTTAATAAACAGGATTAAAGTCATTGGGTAGGACAGAGCTCAAGCTCGTTCCACATTTTCTGTTTTAGCCTGCACTTCGCATACTGAGTCTTATGAAGGCCCTCGCAAGATTACAGGCCCTTAATCTCCGGGAACACATGTTGTGAAGAATAAAAGCAATTTTATTTGGGGAAACCAGAGTCCACGTTTAGCAGGAAATGAACTTTCGCCGTAATCTCATCTTTTTTTTGCCTGAATAAATGAAAAGTCGCCTGTTACAGAGCCAAGCTCTTGCTGAGCGCGTTGCGTAATTAACTGTGTATTGTGTGCAATTTCAAAGCGTGAATTCTGTCTCTCGACGTTGCACTAACCCACACCAAAAAAATGTGCTCACAAACACCGCAGCAGTTGCCCAGCTTTTGCCCAGCAAGGCGGCTTTGAATTCCTTGGAATGTAAATCCACCTGTTTCTGAGCTGACGTGTTCCCACACGCATGTATTTATTGACGCTTTTCTCCCTCCGACTCTCCCCTCCCTTCCAGCGGGCTGCCTTTTCTCACTCCCGTCGTCATCCGCTGGGCGTCCTATGTAGATTGCTGGGCCGTGCTTACTGCACTTTGCGGAGAAAGCCTTGTAAAGATGACGATAAGCTAAAGCTCTAAATCCCAGATTTAGCTCTCTTATCAGCAGCAGCAGGAGCGAAAGGAACGCTTTAATAAAAGATCTGTATATTGTGGTGGGCGGGTGTGTGCGTGTGTCCGTGTATATTTGTGCCCACGTGCGGATGTGTTTATAAGAGGACTGCTGTTGCAAAAGCATTCTGTCTTATTTTTCTCTCACCGCTTTACAATTCCATGAGCACTTGCATGGCCTCCATAAACTCAAAGAATTCTTGAAACATTTGACACTTGAAAACAATAAATGTTAGTTAAGATGCGCCTAGCATGGTGCCAGCAAATATGAAAAGCCATCAAACCCATTGAAATAAAAATAATGGCTTTATATCACAGTTTATGTGGAACGAGGCTGTTCTCTATTAAATTGTCTTGATGTCGAGTCTTTTGTGAAGGTGATTTCCAACTGACTGTCTTGGGACTGTGGCAGCACGTCATTTTGAGGTTCGGATTTTACATCTCCGCCTCTGTGTGGAGTTTGCATTAATCACGTTTGCATAGATAATCCCGCACATTAGGTTCATTAAAAACTTGAAATTTCCAATAGGTGAGACCGTGACTGAGAAAGTGATGTGCCCTGCGAACGACTGGCGACCAGTGTACTCAGCCTTTTGCCAGAGTCATCTGGCATAGACTCCAAGCATTCCAAGGGCACAGAAAATCCTACTGGACCCCCCACACCCTGCATACCACCTTCTCCAGCTACTCCACTCAGGCAAGCGCTACCGATACATGCACACCAAATCCAGCAGACACTTCAACAGCATCTTCCCTCTAGCCATTAACTCCCTAAACAGTAACCCAAACTTACCTGTATAGTGGCTCTTTGCAATTTTGCACAACCCCGTGGAACAGCATTACCGCAATAATCATTGTAGCTCCAGCTCTGTACTTACTTGAACCATTGTCACTGATCTCTATTCCACAGCAGCAAACACTTTAAAGTGCTCAAGGACTTCTGTACAATTGCATACTTAAACGTGCTCGACAAATACTGCTACTGGTCACTTTAAAATGATGCAATGATTATCTGCACCAACTGCACAGCTGTTATAGTTTTGTATTCTACCACTGATCATTTTAGCTTTGCTTGACACTTTGCGTATTGTCTCACAGCTGTCTTTGGGTGGTACGACCGTCAACAGCACCCTCCGGCAGCTACCCTCACTTTTTTAACAGGCCAAAGGCAGAATAGCTGTAAGTAAAATAGCAAAAAACATGGTGACTACTGAGCGAACTAAATTTCCTGCAGCACTGATTGAACAAGCAATGTAATGTGATCATCTGAGGCCAGTGATGGCCAAGCGGGCGTGTCATAACTAATTAAAAATGTTGAGTCGGGTGTGTATTAACCTGCATGGCAGGGGCTCCGTCGAACCCCTGAGGCCGATTCACCGACCCCCTAGGGTTCGATCGAACCCAGGTTAAGAACCACTGGTATAAAGTGTTGACAAATTTGGGGATTTACTGAAAAGGGATGGTTTTGGGATGCAAGGTTTTTGCACCACGCCAGCGCTATGCCAATTGTTTGTGTTGACGAGAGTTACACGCTGCGCATAGAGTACAAACAACTTGGGGGTAAGAGTCGCTTCAGGATGAAAATTCATCGCTGGCTCACGGTGGAAAATGAGGACTTAATTATTCTACTGTTATTTTTTTACTGTAGTACGATTATATATATTTTTTTGCCAATTATGAAGGGGCTGGTTATTGTGGTGTTTATTAGTAGAGGTCCAAATTCGGATTGTTTGGCCTTGACAAATGTTTGTGCTGACTGCGCGCCATTGCAGAGGCTAATGAGTTACCAATATAAGTGCAGTCATCATTTTAGAATCAAATCACCTTGTCTTCCATCTATTGTATTGAGTGTCATGGGGAAGCTGAACCCTACTGCAAATGAGTGGACAACTTCTTCATAGCACACATTGTAGTTTGTGTCCGTGTACTGATGTCTATGTTCACCCTTAGCACATAGGCTGCTTTGCTGCAGCCCCCTAAGTGGACCCCCGGATGCTTAACCTGTGCATTCACTTGCATACACATCATCTTGATGAACTCCAAGGTAGACTTTACCATTTCACTTCCTCCTCACAAGACAAAATGCCAAACCAAATCTTGTCATAATTAGGCATAATCCAACTCATTACCATTTACCTAATTATCCTATTAATAACACTTCCTGTGAGAGTATGTTTGCAGTAGCAGCAGTGCGCAAAGGCAAATATTTGTTCCTAAATAAGCAAACACGGAGAAGACACCAGCATTGTTCAAACAGTGGAGCTGTTAGAATGGAAAAAAACCCCCCACTGGGCCAAGATTAATAGGGGTTTAGTTTCCCTTTGAGTCTCTGCTTCATCATTGGTGACGAGTCATAAGTGACAGGAGAGTGCATCCTCGGTACTGTATATGCATTATGGCTTAAAGACATCAGACTAAGATGGTTTGGAAATAATGGCTGCATCGCTAATAATGTCCCCAATCATTTTCATATTCTCCACTGTCTTTCACAGCCTGCGACGAAATGTTAAAAGTATCAGACAAAGTGTGTTGCGTTCAATGATGTCATGTTTTCCCTGACTTAGTGTAGCATAACTCGCGTTTTTCCACGGGAATCAGTAAATGCTCTTTTTTTTCTATTGTTCATCTTCACCTTGGATAAGAAGCAAATGCAAATAAGAAGGAAGCAAATAGGAAATATGATATCGAGATGGCTCCATGCTTGATTTCCTCAATTTCTACATAAGATATCCTTTATTTGTCCCACACTGGGGAAATTTACAATTTATACAAAATTTATACAAAAAAAATACAAATTTACATTGCCCTACACTTGCAAACTTAGTCCTTCTGAGCCCATATTTTGAATGTGTTTGATTTGAATTCAGAAGAAAATCTCATCAAAAGCTAGTTCAAACGTCCAATATTGATTTAATGATGCTACGATTCGAAATGGTAAGTAAGGTGGTTTAATACCCTAGCTTCAATATGATCACTCATATGATTGTAAAAATGTACTGTAAATGTTCTTCCGATTCTAGTCTTGGGCTGAGGCAGATCATTCAGCTCACAATCAATCTGCTGATTATAAATGAGATTCAACATATGACCACGGTTCCTGAAATCAGAATCTTGACATGCATTTCCGAGTGACTGCTTTGTAGGGACGAAACATTGCTGACATCTGCATGCAGCTTCTTATTACAATATGACTACGGGGTGCTAAGATGTGACTTAAAACATGCCTGGACAGTGCATAAATCATGGCAGTCTGACCTAGAAACTGATTTCTATGGGAGTAATAAAAAAAATGCTTGGAATTCTAAATCATGGAGGTCAGCCAATCTCAGAGGTTTCAACGTGGAAAAATGCAAGTCTCATGATTAGAGGACTCAAGGACGTTGACCTCGAAACGATTTTGAACCAGCATGGTGCACATCTATCAGAGAGATGAATACTGAGCAGAGGGAGCTCGAGCTGTAGGTGGAAGCCACACACACACACACACACACACACACTAATAAATTTGTCTGCCAACCAGTGCTGGCAGCTGAGGCAGCCCAGACCACATCCTGCTGGCAAGGACTGATGAGTGAATGTTCACACTAAATGCCATCTTTGTACACAATGAATGCAGGCTGGCTGTCAACATGCAATAACGCGCGCGTGCGCTCGCATGCACGCACGCACGCACGCACACACACACACACACACACACACACACACACACACACACACACACACACACACACAAACTTTTTTTGTTATCTTGCTTTTGTCACCAAAATAGATGGATAACAAATGTTGCTACTTTGACAGACAGGCTGTCCATCAAAGATGTGACAATGCTTAAAATAGAAATAGTTATCGTAGCAATTATATCAAATAAACATTTTCTATATGTGGTACGTTGGAAATAAGATAAAATGTCACACAAACAAGAACCCCGTTTTTTTTTTTTGCTAAAACTTCTTGTGGCAGTAACGGGCTTGAGAGAATGATGTAGGTCAAAGTTAGCATTGTGTATTAGTATAAAAGCTGTAGGACTGTGATTTGGGGATCAGTTAACAGCGAGTGTCTTGTTTTGAGAGCAAAGCTGTGTCTAATTACATCATCCTGAATGGAAACCTATCGCCAGTTTGTCAATTCTTGTCCTTTAAGGAGCACGCATATAGTTATGTGCACGTGGTAGTGTGAGGGAATTACACCAGCAAAGAGTTGTGCAATTTAGTTTTATTCCGAAAGTAAGCAGCAGTATACTGTAAATGCGACAAAGCCAATTTCTCTTATTTGACAGTTCCTTATTTTATAAAGATATATTTATTTGTATGACTTGAATTGCATTTTATTTGGATTGATTGGGATTGGCAAGGTTGAAATTCAATGACTGCAATGAAACTTTTGAGATTAAACGAGTTCACACATTAGAAATACACTGACTTTGTGTCCTCTTTCTATTGATCCACAGAGGTTACGCCGTGTTTTTCAACCTGTGTAACCCCTTGCTGCCGCACCAGATTACATTTATGTGTGGTGCCGCTAACAATTGGGGTCAACGATAACATGTGCAAACTAACTAAATAAATAAACTGCTTGGGCCTCAAACTCCTCATGTGTAGGTCGATACATTAGTAATTCCATCCTCCTTTTTTGGGCTGATTCAGATCTCCTGTTTTGGTTCAGCAGGAGTTGTGTTTACAAGGAGGTTAGAAGCGTGTTAATAATTCATAGTTGCGCTTCCAAGATGCTTGCTGGTAGTGGCTCACACTTTAAAGATTTTGATGGTTGTTTATCACTGCTTGAGAGAGAAAGATGATTGCGGGAGCGTGTCTGTTGACACTTTCATCAAGAGAAGCTGTGAATATCATAGGTGAGACCTGAGAATAAACAAATCGCAGTGTGTTAAGTATGAAGTGGTTCAAGCTTATACATTAGGCTGCGGTTCTGTTATGTCATTACATTTTGGTGGAGACTGAGGATGTTATTTTAACTGTTCAGCAGCGTAGCGATCTAAGAGATCGGCAATTGCTTTCAATAGGACTTATTGCTGATTTTAGCTCATTACTGACATCTACAGCACAGGGGTGAATATACGACTTTCCGGGATGAACAATTATGGAAAATAATCCAGAAATTCCGCATGCAATTTTGTATGTGATTATTTTTTTCAAGGTCCTTTTCAATTGATTTTTTTTAACAAACAAGCAATCCATTCATCTTTATTTCAACAAACAGTAGCAGATCTACTAAATAAAATCATAGATGATACGAATATGTAAGAAAGACAAATGAAACATTTATCAATATTACAATTACAGGTTTAAATGTACAATGGGCAGATCTTCTGTCTTCATTGTCATTCATAAAATCGCATGAAACTTAACATGTGGCCACAAAAAGGTGTATTTATCCTCCAAATATCTGGCAATTTAACAGGCTCTATTAGCACAGACATCATATTTCTTGACATGATATAAGTGCCAATGTTCAGCCCTTTCAAGTGCTCCTTTAATTAAGCTACACTACAATGTAGAGTGCACACCTATGTAGAGGAAGATGGTAATGTCCATAACATCTCAAATATCGGTGTGATCGTTTTGATATTTTCAGAAATTGACGTGTTTGGTAACAAAAGTGATTGACTGCCACTGATGTAAGGTCAGTTTTGTGTTCATCTGAAATGTTGATGTCCAGGTCCATTAATTGTTGTTCATTCACCAATCAAACCCTCCTTTCATTCGAGATAGAGATTGGAAGTAGCCAGGACCCACAATGCACAGGAAGGAAGCAGATGGGCTGGCTGGCCCTAGAGCATTGCAGTGGTCCAATAGTGGCGGCGCTTGTTGGTTTTTGATGAGCTATGCACATACGAAAACAGAACATCTGGTCTGACCATGTGGTACTTCCATTTGTCCAAGACCCCTTGAAGCAGCCTTCACATGATCTAAACACACACAAACATACAGACGCACACGTTCCCGCCAGCTGCATCCACACAAATGTGTGCTCAATCCAATGAATGATCTATGATGTTATTTACAGGGGGTACGCCGGGTGAGATGGGGGACGTGCGTGGCTGGGGTGGGAGGGCCACAACGCTGCAATAGAGCCCCCACGTACCCTTCATCACTTTCTGTGACTTTGATTAGAAAGCACCCCGCCCTTGAAAAACATAACTCATGAATATGCGGCAAGCTAATAAGCCCCACGTCAATGGAACTGATTTGTCAATTGTCTGTATTTCATCAAGATTGAGTAACACCTCAAGGGTCCAAAGGCATAATGGTATGTTGTAGGAAGAGCAGAGAGGAAAGAGGCTATTCACCGCAAGATTGCTGTGTTATCTTAATCATTAGGCGCTTCGGGAGCTTAATTAATGACCCGACAAGAGCGGCGGAGAGGATTTTCACTTGATTGGCTGTCGGAGGACTCGAGTGAGTAAACTGAATGCAAAGTCAGGGGAGGACATTTAGCAAGAGAGAATTTGGGATGATTTGCTTTCAGTGGCAGTGATCAGGCTGGTTTAATTAATCCCAATTACTGATGTGATTACAGTGATAGGTTTGATAGCCGGTGTTAAATCATCCATCCATAAATGTGCCATTAAAAAAGACACTGGGTTGAAAAATATGACAGAATGAAGGGCAGGCGAGCACGGTGTGTGGGAAATAAATGTAGGGGACGGAGTTGGGAGTATGGAAAAAAGAGTGTGTGTGTGTGTGTGTGTGTGTGAGAGAGAGAGAGAGACAGACAGAAATGGGGGGCAGTAAAAGAGTATCAAAAGGGTGGCAGGCAGCCACCAATTAGTTGGATGTGTTCAACTGCAGGAATTATCCGGTGTCGTGACTCATGCTGACAGGTATTATTATTTGTACTGGACACACTCTCTGTCTCTCTTTCACATACGCGCACACACCAACACACACCCGCTATAATACACCTCTGTTATAAATCCAGCATGTTTATCGCTTTGGTCTGCAGTAGAAAATGAGATTGAACACAAGCTGCCCCCCCCCATCCATCCTTCCCTCGTCCTCTCGCGCTCTTTCCTACCCTCTGCTGACTGGCTGACGAGGTCATTTTCAAATGCCTTGTAAATTTGTCAGCCACATTAAGTGGCCATTAAAGGGCATCAAGATGGAGGAGGAAGTGGGAGGCAGAGGCTCATATTGTAGTCCCCGACTGGCAGTGAGTGCAGTCATCCATCCAGGTTAACGGTGCCCTCCCACAGTGGCACGGGGGAGTCATGAGTGTGATGGATTGTGACATAAGGACATATGATCTATTAGCTACTGTGGACCACAATCCTTTGAGGTCAACTTTTGGTTTTGGGCAGCATCCATACAAGGGATATACTCTGGTCTGCATTCAATTTGTTTGGATTTTAAAATGTTTTTTTCCAGTGAAAGTAATCAATTGCATTCAACTGTTACCATCTACAATTGTCACCACACTGTATAAAGCGTTAGTTAGTTAGTTAGTTAGTTAGTTCCGCCCGCTCCTATTTGGAACATTGGGCGACGGGCCTCCTCCATCTGTTCCGGTCACTGGCGACCCTTCTTGCTCCATGCCAGCTGACACCCATCTCACTGAGGTCTTCTTTGGCAGTCTGTCTCCACGTCTTCTTTGGCCTACCTCTCTTCCTCTTTCCACCCTCTGGCATCCAGTCCATGGCCACACTTGCCGGTCTCTCTCTTGGCAGCCGGAGTACGTGGCCGATCATTTTCCTTCTCCTTTCAGAGACAATGTCTGACAGTTCAGCCACTCCTGCCCTCTTCATCACCTCCTCGTTGGTGATGTGGTCTCTCCATGAGATCCTCAGGATGGATCTCAGGCAACGCCGATGAAAGACATCTAACTTGTTGGTAATGTTGGCTGTCTTCATCCATGTCTCACAGGCGTAAATCGCTGTTGGGATAACCACTGACATATAGAGGTGTAGCTTGGTGGTCGTAGTGATGGCTTTCGATGACCAGATGTTGCGGAGGCGTTGGAACACTCCCGCAGCTTTACCAAGTCTACTGTTGACGTCTTTCTCCACACCACCTGTATTTGAGATGTTACTCCCAAGATATGTGAAGCTGTCAATGTACTCTATGTCATGTTGGTGTAGAGTGAGTGGTTGAAGGTGTTGGTGTTGGTGCTGTCCGACGGCCATGGCCTTGGTCTTTTCCTGGCTAATTCGTAAACCGACCTTAACTCCGTGCTCATGCAGATTGTTGGTCAACTCCTGGAGTGCGGGCTGGGTGTGACTTAACAGAGCCAAATCATCTGCAAATTCCAGGTCAGCTAGTCTGCTCCCTCCCCACTTGATACCAACTTTTTCCCCTGTGATGGACTTCCTCATCACAAAGTCAATTATGATGATGAAGAGTAGGGGTGACAGAATGCAACCCTGTCTTACACCAGTGACAATGTCAAAATCATCAGTTGTGCCACTGTTGGTTTTGACACAACAGGTTGAGTTGTGGTACAATGACCTGAAGATGTTGATGTACTTGAGGGGTACACCATACAGCTGGACGATCTGCCACAGTGACTCCCGGTGGATGCTGTCGAAGGCTTTCTTGAAATCGATATAGTTGATCATGAGTGGTGTCTGAAGTTCTTGGCACTGCTCTATGATGTTTCGAAGGGTAAAGATCTGTTCGGCGCAAGACCTTCCCTTCCTGAAACCGGCTTGCTCTTCCCTCAAGATGTTATCCACTTCATCTTTAAGGCGATGTAGCAGGACACTGCAGAATACCTTGCTGGGGATTGACAGCAGTGTAATGCCCCGCCAGTTGTTGCAGTTATTGAGAACCTCCCTGAAGTGTTCCAGCCATCTTGCTTCTTGCTCCTCGTCGCTTAGAAGTGTCCTGCCATCCTTGCTCCTGATTGGCACGCTAGAGCTGCTCCTGGAGTTGGTTAGCTCCCGCACGATCTTGTATAGGGTCGTCATGTTGTTGTTCTCGGCTGCTTCCTGTGCCTCTCTTGCTTTCTCTTCTAGCCACTGTCTTTTATCCTTCCTGCAACTCTTCTTCACTGCCCTGTCCAAGCGCCTGTACTCCTCGTCTTCCATCCTCCAGCTCCGGAGCCTCCTCTTTTGTTCTCTTTTTATCTTGGCCACTTTCCTTTCATCAATCAACTTCCAGGTGTTGTCTGTTATCCATCTCTCTTTGTTGGTACCCCTCTTTCTGCTGATAACTGCTTCTGCAGTTTCAGCAATGGCACAAGAGAACATACTCCACTGCTCCTCAATGTTTGCAAGGTGTTGTGATACCTTGAGCTTCCTACTCAACTCCTCACAGAAGCTTTCTGAGATGTTGTTATCCTTTAGCTTGTCCACTGCGTAAGGTCTCTTGGGCTGCACCTTTTTCACCTTCTTCAGCTTCAGCTTGATTTTACTCACCACAAGGAAGTGGTCTGAACCCACATCTGCACCTCTGTGGGAGCGAACGTCGAGCAATGACGAGCGCCACCTTGTGTTGATGCAGATGTAGTCCAGTTCGTTCTGGGTCCCGCCACCAGGTGAAACCCAGGTTACTTTGTGGATCCGCTTGTGCTCAAAAAAGGTGTTGCCAATGCTGAGGCCGTTGGTACTGGTTAGCATCAACAGTCTCTCCCCGTTGTCGTTCGTGGAGCCTGCAGACCCATGTGGTCCAACTGTGGCATTCAGGCCCCTTCTGTCATTATCCAGTTTCGCGTTGAAGTCTCCAATCAGCATTTTGATGTCATGTCTGGGGATTTCCTCAAGCACGGTCTGGAGCTGGTTGTAGAAGGTGTCTTTATCGTCCGCTGAGGCAGCTTCGGTTGGGGCATAGACTTGTACGATGGTTACTTTGGCATATCTGGTGTAGAGCCTTGCTGTAATAATCCGTTCATTCACCGGCTTCCATCCAATCAATGCTTTTGCTGCACTATTGGAGAGGATGATGCCGACTCCATGGGAATGGTGGTCTTGCTTCCCAGAGTACAGAAAAGTTGCTCCATCAACCACGAGACGCCCTTGCCCCGTCCACCTCATTTCACTAACGCCTAAGATGTCCAGGCGATAGTCCCTCATATTCTTCAGCACCTGGTCCATGCGACCAGACTGGAACATTGTGCGCACATTCCAGGTCCCTACTCTGGTGTTGGTTTTGGTTCCAAAGATCGGGGTCATCAGGGGTCGGGCTTCCTGCTGGATTTCACCCGGCCCCGTCATAGATACATCCAAGGATGTGCCGTCTCTTCTTCGCCGTGGTTTACCGGAATGGCTTCCTCTCGTCGTTTCTGTAACAGGTTTTGTTTTACAGGGTGAGGTTGTTAACCTCACGCCCAACCCCCAACCTGGAGGACCAGTTGGATGCAGTTTAACGTCGTACCCAGGACAAAGGACCCAGGATAAAGCGTACAGGCAATGTTTTAAAGACTCTACAAAGTGAATACAGAGATTTGTTTCGAAATACATTATACAAAATAATTGCTGAAGACCTGAAGAACCAAGCGCTAGCCTACATAGACGTGGAGAGATCGCATTCAACTGGTTTATTAAACTTTTTAAGCTATCCTCAGTTTGGTGGGGAGTGATGAAAATGATGCCACGTGACCAACTTTGGAGGATCCGTCGCATCTCCCCTCCTCCAGAAGAAATTGAGTGCCTTCATTCACATCCGCAATTACCCGGTGCAGCAAGACGTGAAGTTAGCAAGTGAGCTATGCCTACATCCTGATAATGCAACTTCCCTTCACATAGTCCACCAGCATGGCATCTTTAGCGAACCTCTGTCAGCTATGTACCTGCACATAAGTAAGGTAAGGTAAGTAAAATAGTAAAAAGGAAAGAGAAGTCAGTCATCATTCAACACAATTATTATGTTCAAGGGAGTAGGAAGAAGTCAAAAACTTATCTAGTCCTACCCCGTGTTATGTGTTTATATACTGTATAAATAGATCATTTTCATATCAATCAGAAAAGAAAGAAAGTAAGAAGAAAGAAATCTCCATTAAGGTTCATGCTTTACCCTTAACCGTGATATTTTTCAACTTTTGGTTTGTATCGGGATTATGTACATCAACACCCTGGTACTCTTGTGTCAATTTTCTCTTGTATTCATAATGGATATTTCAATACCTTTCTCTATTTATCAATTTAGTTCTGATTTATCATTATATTTAATGTTTAGAATTTATCATTTTAACTCTGATTGATGTAGGTTGTTTGTACTATTTTTTTGAATTTGTTTTTGAACTCAGCAAGCGATTTACTCATTTTCAGGTCCGTTTCGAAATTATTCCACAGATTGACACCTTTGACAGATACGCTTCTTTGCTTGATGTTTGTTCTTGTTTTGAGTTTTTTGAATAAGTTGGTACCTCTTAAATCATAGCTGCTTTCTCGAATTTCGAAAAACTTCTGAATGTTTTGGCAGAGCAGGTTATTGTGTGCTTTGTACATTAATTGGGCGATTTTAAAGTCAACCAGGTCATAAAATCTCATCGTATTTAATTTGATAAATAGTGGATTTGTGGGTTCCGTATATTTTGATCTATTAATAATTCGAATTGCTTTTTTTTTGTAGTTTTAGAATAGGGAGTGTGTTTGTTTTACAGGCATTTCCCCATATTTCCACACATATGGTCATAATAATGAAGAGTATAATGTGTACAAAGATCTCTTATTTCGCACATCCTTGGTTTTGTAGAGGATCCCTATGGTTTTGGCTATTTTTTTTTTTACGTTATCAATATGTAACATAACGCAGAGAAAGACAGAATGGACTGGTTAGCGCATCGGCCTCACAGTGCAAAGGTTGTGGGTTTGATTCCACGGCCCGGGCTTCCTGTGTAGAGTTTGCATGTTCTCACTATGCCTGTGGGTTTTTTCCAGGTACCGCAGTTTCATCCCACATTCCAAAAACATGTACGGTAGGTTAATGAAACACTCTAAATTGTCCCAAGATGTGATTGTGAGTGTGTCCACCTGTGCCCTGCGATTGGCTGGCAACCAGTTCAGGGTCTATCCCGACTACTGCCCGAAGATTGATGGTATAGGCTCCAGCATGCCCGCAACCCGCATGATAAGCGGTTTGGATAATGGATGGATGGATGGATTTTCAAAAAGTTTGATTTTCCAGATAGCATGTGGCTTGGGGCTTCAGGCTGGTTTTAGAGTGCCTTGTTGTCTGCTATGAGTGTGTACACATCAGAAAGCAGAATCGCAAAGGATAAAAAAAAATCCTGTGTGACAGCCAGTGTTTGTGACAGTCAGTGTTATGTTGGCGTGGCCCTTTTAGAGCACCTGATTGTCACGGGGTGAGAAAATCCTATGTCTGAAAATGACCCAGTGTGATGCATTCCAGCCACCAGACGGTTGAAGCAGATATACTTCTGTGGCTCAAATATGCTGTTTTGGGTCGTCATATGGAAGAGGCTAGACGAAATAGCATAGATTTTTGCAGGTCGCTGAAGTAGTATTTGATTGATAGTTAACAGTTGAAAGAGGCATGGTTCCAGCGCCTTCAGAAGGCACACCCACAGCATTTGACAATCGAGAGAAAAGCTTGATTCCGCAACCTCATTTTGTATACTTGGCGATTTTTAAAAATTATTCGAATTTTCACAGGACCGTGAACAACACCCTCTTCTGTGGTGTGTGGTTGCCAGACAATCATGAGGTACATAGGGGTAGACCACTATTCACACTGTCACTGACAATATCTAAAATACAATTTAAAACATGTATAGGAGCGTTTGAAAAGCAAAACTGTCCTCAACTTGTGTTCGTTAGCTGGCTGGAAGTTATTGTAGGCCATAAGCCACTTTGAGACTTGGCAGGCAATATTTATTTTCATTGTGTGTTTTGTGGTTGCTTTATGTATTGTTTAAGAAATTGATACTCAACATTATTGGGTGTAAACTAATAGTGAGGAGAGCATTTTTTTTTTCCTCTTTGGTCTGACTTCTGGTCTTCTGCCCGGTCATTATTGGCAGACGGAATGTTACTCGGATTACCATTGGGATTTTGGGGATGTGTACACCTCTTGTGTACTTAACATGATCTGTTGCCTATCAGCTCTTTATCTATTTCTCATTACATTTGACATTCATCCTCTCTAAGACACGTTTAATGAAGTTTTATGAAGCAGCCTTTTCTCTGTGCTGAGAAAAGATGTGGAGGAGAGCCCTCAGAGCCATAACAGCACAAGTCCCTTTCCAAGCCACTAATGAGCTGTGCTTTCCATGCATCTGCTAATTAGTTCATCTAGAACTTTAAGCATGCAATTACCCTCCACTAGCTGAACCACATCGAGCCAAAGAGAGTCGAAAAGACTGATAGCTGCCTTGGCACAAGTGCAACATTTACCATTCAGAGCAAATTCCAGAAAGCAATGCTTCCGAATAGGTCTGACCAATACGTCATCAAAAGCCCAATATGCATGGGTGGGGGAAAGTGCTCGGGAAGAGAGAGAGAGACTACTCGGAATTGTCCGCAAATCTGCCAAGCTGTTTTTTCGTGTACAGTTGAATAACACACCCTGCAGTGTGAACATAGCCATAGTTTTATCACATTTTTAAGAATGTTGTTATTTATTTTCTGACCGAAAAATGACAGGTCCAAGATCAGCGCTTTTAATTGATCTAGACTGGTGTTTGGTTTTAATCTATGGTTTTTCTATTAGTCTGCATTTTGCAATGTCTTAATAATATTTTGTTTCTCTTTCCGTAATGGTTGGAATGTTTAATGTCAAGCGCTTTGAAGTGACTTGTACATTAAATGTGTGGTACAAATGACAGAGTTGCACTGTCCTGTATTTGTTTACAGAATAAACTTGCGGGTAAAGCATGAGGCAGAAACACTTCCTGTCGCTTACCTAATACGTTCGATGCCAGAGACTTGCATACTTCTTTGCTGGACCGGAATATAAAAAAAAATGGAATGTGAAGAATTGGTCACAACCACCACAAAATGGATACGCGATCCACTTGCGGGCCGCGACCCATCAGTTGAGAATTCCTGATCTAATGTATCATTATATAGTCAACTTTCTTTTGCTATTAAAAAAAAAAAAGTCAAGAGATGATGAGATGCCACCTAAAGAGTAGTGCATTATGTGACAATTGTGTCATCATTAGCTTTAATTGTATTTCCTTAACAGGTATAGGACCAAAATCCAATGCTAGACTGTCAATGTGGCTTAGCTCCGTCTGAGTATAAGTAGAGTAGCTTCTTGTCTGTATACACAGACTCTACTCAGTATAAAAGGTTTTGGTGGGGAGGTGTTTATAGTCCTGAGTGGAATGCGTTCAAAATCCACATTACACAACACACATTACCATTCCAGAATTGTGATCCATCGAGGTCTTGCATTAAGCGTCTGTCCATAAACCTCAATTATGCTAATGCTAATCTCTGCGACATTGACATGAGTCGGCAAGAAGGCTAACAGCAAAATAAAGTGGCAGAAGACATTCTGAAAGACTTGAAATGGAACCCAAACTCCACCAAGGCTTAAGAAGGGAAAAAACAAGCAGGCCTTGTCTGTTTCTTTACTGATTACAAGGGCTTAAGGGCTTCATATATTTGTCTCCTTGGTATGGACCCAATCATGAGTGGAAGTTCTCTTCACTGCGACTCACCAGGCCTTCTGCATTCAATATCGCATTTTACTCACACACATTGTGGGTGCCAGATACTGGTTTTCTTTTTTCCAGATTATGGTTGGCTTCCATACTTGGATTTCAAGCTACTATGTTCTGTTTATTTGGCATTCAGATACATAGCACAACACATATTGAAGGGACTTTCTGGACATAGATACATACATATATATATATATATATATATATATATATATATATATATATATATTTATTCATTCATTCATTCATTCATTCATCGTCCGAACCGCTTTATCCTCTCACTAGGGTCGCGGGGGTGCCGGAGCCTATCCCAGCTGTCTTCGGGCAGTAGGGGGGGGGATACCCTGAACCGGTTGCCAGCCAATCACAGCCACACAGAGACGAACAACCATCCACACCCACACTCACACCTAGGGACAATTTAGAGTGTTCAATCAGCCTGCCATGCATGGATTTGGAATTTGGGAGGAAACCAGAGTACCTGGAGAAAACCCAGGCAGGCCTGCCGAGAACATGCAAACTCCACACTGGGAGGCCGGAGCTGGAATTGAACCTGGTACCTCTGCACTTAGAGGTCGATGGGCTAACCACTGGACCCCCGCGCTGCCTAGAAATATAATAATAATAAATAATCTGGGTCTGGCAGTGTTAAGAATTAGGTTTTGGCTCAGCGGCACGGTGGTAAGCACGTCTGACTCATAGTGCAGAGGTCATCCATTCTGGGCCTCGACCTTCCTGTGTAGAGTGTGCATGTTCCCCCCGTGCCTGTGTGGGTTTTCTCCAGGTACTGACGGTTTCCTATCACATTCCAAAAATATGCATGATAGGTTAATTAAACACTCTAAATTGTCCTTGGGTGTGAATGTGAGTGAAGATGGTTGTTTGTCGATGTGTGCCCTGCAATTGACTGGCAAGCAGCTCAGGGTGTACCCCGCCTACTGCCTGAAGACAGCTGGGATAGGCTCCAGAACCCCCGTGAACCCTGTGAGGACAAAGTGGTTCAGATGATGGATGGCTGGATTTTTTTTTTCGGAAACATCATAGTTATAAATTACAAGGTATTATAAAATCCGAATTGCCCAAGCTTTTATCAGTCAAACTCTCAAACAAAAAAAAATAAAAAATGAAAAAAGCTCAAAAACGTGCTAGGAAAAAAGTTAAGGCATTCTTGGAATCAGCCTAAAAAATTGCTTCAGTACACAAAAGCCATCTCAGATAAAAATGAACTGTTGACCAGTGTTATAAATTTACATCGCAACTGAGTGGGAACACGCAAGCTACACAGAAATCAGCCACGTGAGCCACTGAAGACCCAGAATTACCACACACAGTCTGTTAGACGGATGCAAGCCATTTCATTCCAAAATCACAAGTCTGTGTGTCAACAACTTTTCTCAGTAAACAGTGAGAGTAGGAAAGCAGTTACAACACAAGTAGGACACATTCGCTTCAAGATGAAAGGCACACGTTTACTGAGATAGAGAGGGGGTTAGCGTTGAGAAAACTATGATTTGAATAACTGAATGAATATGAACGGGATCTCCTGTGTGTGTGTGTGTGTGTGTGTGTGTGTGTGTGTGTGTGAATGGCTGAACATTTGATTTATGTGAGCATTTGGAGGTGAAATTGGACAGAAAGTATTCACACATGGTTTTTGCATTGAACCAGTCAGTGAACATCTCTGTCTGATCTTGTCTGATTGACTGCCTCGTTCTCATTTTCTCAGTGTGTTACAAAACAATTATCCTCAATGACACTATCAAATTTTTCTAATTAATTGGACGTGTTTACTATGGAGAGAGACATGAGGATTACTTCTCTGTGCTCCAGCGCAATTAACACCTTTGTAATTGAAGAGGAGGTGAAATGTTCATTCGCAGAAGCTTCCTGGCACTTTTGTAGGCTAAGGGAAGTGCAACGATGACTGAGCAATTTCAAATGCACGTATTGTAGAAGGCAGCAAGGCAGCTGCGTCTGTTGGCCCACAAAGCTTTGCAGACATAAGTCAGATGCTGTGCGTCTAAAGTCAAAAACATTCTATTTACACACATAGCTTCTCTTCATTCTAACATTATCGGTAATTCTCACGCACTGATTTGCATGTCTTGAAGCATGGTTCACCAGTAGAACAACAGCTTGAGCAAAAGGCCAGGAAGTGTGTGTGTGTGTGTGTGTGTGTGCGTGTGTGTGTATCATGTCAAGTCAAGTCAAGTCAACAGTATTTATAGAGCACTTTCAAACAGCCATCGCTGCATACAAAGTGCTGTACATGGAGCAATTTAACATGCACAATGTGGGCCTTGTACAATCCCAGCAGCAACAAGCTGCCGTTTGAGTGGGCAGGAAACAACCCTTGTGGCTCAGTTCCATCAAACTGTAATCCTCAGCACATCATTACTGTGGCGGGGTCACCTCTCCTCTACTGCTCAGGGCAGCAGCTGATGTAACACACACACACACACACACACACACACACACAGTTCACTTGCTATTAAGCTATTATCCACTGTGTCGCCAATGTTTTTTCTTGACAGTTCTTATATTTCCTGGCCAGTCCCTATAATGAATCTATCTGAAGAGGGCCAGACGAGGCTGCTGTCATGAATTATTCACGATCCAACCCTTCCTCACCTGCATCATTTCTCTCAGACCCCCCCCCCCACCCCACTTTCTCTTTTTCACCATGCCAGTGTCTTTCGCGGCACCAGCACGTGGTCCACCAATATGACACATTCACACTCATAAAAATGATTTATAGGTTTGAACGTTTGTCCACTGCTTGCAAACCACCTGTTTCTCTGCTCTCTTGTTTTCATGAAAACCATGATTAGGATGTTATTTACTCAATGTGGGCAGAAAGAGGGACACACACAAGTGAGGGACATCAACTCAAAGGCACAACTTACCGGTAAATATTATTGCCCCATTTAAAGCTACACACTGATTCTTGAGGGACAGCGAGTTTGTTGCTCTCATCACATCATCTCAGATATACAGTAAATCGCCACTCTTGTCTCATCCCCTCTTTCCAATGAAGTGTATTTTTTTTCTACACTTCACTCCTAAATCTGGTGTACACATTTGTAAGCTCTTGAGTCATGCAATACATACCTAAATGCCATATAATCACATGAGACATTCCAAATTGTTGGTTGCAGTGGTGGCAGGGGCATGCATTTTTCCTGCATCACATGTTTTTATGCCTTTAGTTTTGAGCAGCAGGTTATGAGAAGTAGTGCCCTATCAGAAGTGTCCATTCTATATATCCATGTTATGTTTTTAATCCCCTTCACATGCTACACTATAAACACTTGCAATGCTAGAATTCCATCCTTGTCGAGGTCTACATGCTGCAATAATAATACATGGTCTGAATAGTATTACAATAATAATGATAATAATAATAATAATCATTAAAAGCTTGTCCCTGAATAGCGGGTGTCATTTTCATTGTGCTATTAGGAGTTGCACACAGCTGTCTCAATGCTTGCAGCAATTTTTAACTCAATATGCGATGATGTATGGGGCACTAATCTGTGAAGCAGACCCTCGGAGAAACAGGCTATCGAAGAGAATGCCAAATATAAAGGTAGAAAAAGAAAGCACATTTTGATGAGTGTGTTCAGCAGTGAATATTGTTTTTGGTTCTGTTGAAATCATGAGCCTCCATTGAGGGGGAACACTATGTAGAGCTGCCCACCTTTATTTCTGCCTGTGTCTGTGCCATGTTTTTGTGTGTGCATGCATACAAGGTGGGGGAGTAATAAGTAGGAGGTAGAGCATGAAAAAGGTTTGGGGGGGGGCGGGGGGGGGGGAAATCTCATCATCACAGAGGGAAGCCATGGGAGCGTGTTCTGCTCCGAAAGCCAGATGTATTTAGCTGGGTAATGATAGTCATCTGGGCCGACAGAGAGTGTGTTTGTTCTGTAGGGCGTGTGTATGTGACTTTGAATGCGTGTGTGAAGCGTGTGTGTTTGTGTGTCACAACATAGTGTCACGCCCAATGTCAGGGATGCTCCTTTTCTGTTTGGCTAGCTGACTGTCTGCCTGCCTGCCTGCCTGCCAGAGTGGCTTGCTTACATTTATGTGCAAGCAAAGAAACTAACTCTCAATCATTGCTCTTGAATACAATTTCTCGACTGTCTTCTTTTTTGCCCTTCAAACCGGCTTTTTTCTTCTGTGCTTCATCATACCCCCCATGCCAGCGTGGGTTTTCTCCGGGTACTCTGTTTTCCTCCAACATTCCAAAACTATGCATGATAGGTTAATGGAACACTCTAAATTGTCCACAGGTGTGATTGTGAGCACGAATGGTTGTTTGTCTATTCCTGCCCTGCGATTGGCTGGCAACTTGTTCAAGGTGTCCTCGGCCTACTGCCCGAAGACGCCCCGGGAGAGGCTCTAGCACGCCCACGACCCTTGTGAGGATAAAGCGGATTAGAAAATGAATGAATGGATGGATATACAGTATATACCTGCAGCTAAAAAATGTTGGAATGCACGAGGGCACACAACGAACGGGTCTATCGATGTCACAGTTCTCCATCCCAATTCAAAGTTTGACTTCGTAATGGACTCTTCTCTCCAAATTGATCTTTCCAGCTCCAGAGGTGTGCTCTCCCTCTTTGTAAAGAGGGGTGAGCGGAAAGTCCCTATTAGTACTAGTATCAACAACTGCAAACAGGAAATTATACACAACAAACAAATAAACCCACACTAATGAAAACATAACCTCCTTGGTGGAAGCAATGATGAATGTGGTGGGGGTTTTTTTTCTGAATCGCTGTGGTTGTATAAGGATTGTATGTGTGGTTATGTACCCGTGTTTGTAATTGGTGGGTTTTAACAGGATACGGTCTGATACTTGGTTGCTCTTATCATGGGCTGCCCGATGTGAACCCTGAGGTTAAAGATGGTCCTGCATGGAGGCGTGCACATACATAACACCCCTCCCTATTTCAGCCTGTATGGGCGCCTTGCTGGAATCGAATTAAAAATATTAGCTCCAGGCTGTTCGAATGAATCCTGTTGATGAAGCCACTGAGGGAAAATAAAGAAAATGGGCTTCTGCTTCCAGGAATCTTGAAAATCCCTTACTAATGGAATGAGGGAAGGCATGGTAAAATAAGAAGAGCAGAAGAGGGAAGAATTGGATATCACACAGAGAGTGTGGGTGAGTTGTTACAAGCACAATCCATTGTGTTTGTACATCGAGAACAAAGTGCATTGAAATAAATAGAGTACAATCAGAAGGCTTGAAAATATATTTACAAGCAGCACCGGACAGATAGTGCCTTTGGCATTGTGGTTACAATGCAGATTATTTTCAAAGGCACACGCTTACAAGGAGAAAAGAGTTAACACAACAGTCATCCTGAAATGATTGTAAGTCACGATCAAGTTATCTGGTGACGGCTTTATTTTGCCCGCATCTGATTGTGGTTTGTTGACCGTTGCACCTACGGAAGAAAATAGTAAGCCCATTTAGAGCGGTATCATCACCAATGTAACTGAGCCAACCACTATTAGCTTCCGGAACTACCCTATTAGGAGAATACAATTACATAGGTGGGTTTCTTGGTTTTCCTGAGCCTCATCTCTCCATTATAATTAATGACTTTGGACTACAGTCCGGCGGCCCAGTAGTCCAGTGGTTAGCACGTCGACTTCACAGTGCAGAGGTACCGGGTTCGATTCCAGCTCCGGCCTCCCTGTGTGGAGTTTGCATGTTCTCCCCGGGCCTGCGTGGGTTTTCTCCGGGTACTCCGGTTTCCTCCCACATTCCAAAAACTTGCATGGCAGGCTGATTGAATGCTCTAAATTGTCCCTAGGTGTGAATGTGAGCGTGGATGGTTGTTCGTGTCTGTGTGCCCTGCGATTGGCTGGCAACCGATTCAGGGTGTCCCCCGCCTACTGCCCGAAGACAGCTGGGATAGGCTCCAGCACCCCCGTGACCCTAGTGAGGATCAAGCGGTTCGGAAAATGGATGGATGGATGGGACTACAGTCCTAGTAAGGTTCGCCAGATGGGTTTTCAGAAATAGCATTTGTTTTCCCCCTCATTGTCCTTTCCCTGCCCTATTGAGGTACAGTACATTTTTCTGGAAAGGTTACTGTGGTGGGAATTTTCTCGCTTGGCAAGCCAGACCCACCTTCTTTCTGCATGAACGAAAGTGGGTCTGGAATGGACAGCCCGCCCTCCACCGGGGCTCGGTCCCCCATTTTAAACAAACCAATCAATCAGATTTGTTTATTTGCTGTGACGTATAGATCTTTGGTGGCGGAAGTCCATTCTTATAACATTAGGAATGACGTGCGGGAGAGGTTATAGTTTGCTTCATTCAGCTTTAAACTCACTTTTAAATGACCAAAAACACAGAGTAATTAAAAATCCAGCATCTGACGACACTGGAAGCTTTTATTTCTGATGTCGCCTCCGCTCTTCTCTGATCAATTAATTCTGCTGTCTATTAACTCATGTTTGCCCCGCCTCGGAAATGAGCTTTATTTATGTATTTATTTCATTGTAATAGTGATCAGACTTAATCCCCGGTTCAGCGTTTAAATTTCCAAACAATAATTCTCAGCCAACTAATTTCAAGCGTGCGCCTGAAACAGTTTCTTACTATGTTGGCCAATCTGTCTTTCCTGATGTGGAAACTACTATTTACGTGAGCCTGAAGCGGGAGAATTATTTTTAATACATCAATGAACAGATACTCATGGGTGCTCAATGTTCACCTGCCAATACAAAGAGAAAGTATACAGTGTGCTCACCACTTCGTTCCTCTGCGAGCAACGAGCCATACCCTAGCAAGACGACGAACAACCAAGCAAGCTAATATTAGCTAATGTTTTTGACACACAATCTGAACCACCAAATTGATGTAACGAATGACCTCAAACAACTTGATTTAAAGAAACTGGAGTCTAAATGACTTTAGCTATGTACACTATATTGACAAAAGTGCCCTATAAATACAGTTCAGTTGAGTTGAGAAAAGTATTGACCTGCATTGATTCCCATTATGAGTAAATGGAAAAAAACTATTCTTTTTTTTTTCAATTGTAATTTTTATTTTATTTTTTTTATTCACAATACAATAAAACGAACATTTCCTCTTGTAAAGACTATTACACATCCACACCTACATACACATAAACACACGTTCAAAGACACAAGGGAAGTGACTCTGCACAGTGAGATTTTTAATCCATTGGGATTTTATTGACATCCGTCCACCTTTTGCAGCTATACCAACTCAACTCTTCTGGGAAGGCTTTTCACAAGGTTTAGTTGTGTGTTTATGGGAATCTTTCATCATTCGTCCCAAAGCAAATTTGTGAGGTCGCATCAGAAACAGAATCAGAATCAGCATACTGATGTTGGCTGTGATTGGCTGGCAACCAGCTCAGGGTGTAGTGCACCTACTGCCCCAAGACAGCTGGGATAGGCTCCGGCAGGCCCACAACTCTTGTGAGGATAAACGGATTAGAAAATGGTTGGATGGATACTGATGTTTGACGAGGATGCCTGCCTCTCACTTTTGAATCTAATTCTTAAATTGAGCTCAGGACTCTGTGCACGTCAGTCAAGTTTATTCACACTAAACTCTTTCATGCATGTCCTGCCAGTTATTGTGATTGACTGGTTTTCCATCAAGTGTGCTGCATCTTGCCAGCTGGGGTAGACTCTTACAAAGAATAAGCGGAATAACAAATGGATGGTTGGATTTTTGTAATTGTATTTGTTTTGTTATTGGTATGCCACTGAGAGATGGCAATCAGGAGGAGATGTGTTTTGAAGATAAAGGATGAGAAAAAGAGGGTGAGACAAGAGCGCCTCTTAAGGCACCTCCATCAGCCTGTCATTAGGAAGGTAATGAAGCCAGCATCACTGCTGCCAAGCAACCAATGATTCGCTCTCTCACTCTCAGCCTCCCACTACACACAAACACGTGCACTCACACGCACGCACGCACGCACGCACGCGCACATGCGCACATACACACACACATTCACACGAAGACAGTTCCACCACTGAAATCAAATATCCATCCTCGGTTTGTAACAAGTAGAAAACAATGGTGTGTTGTCATTCAGCAAAATGATCATTGAAAAGCGGCTCAGGATTATTAGATGTACGTTGAAACAGGTTGAGAACCTAAAATCCACATTTACAGATTTCTTGTCGCTCTTCAGATGACATTAACCCTGGAGAACCCAAGAAGCCTTTTCTTCTTTGAAAAATGATGAATTATACATTAAATGACTGCTATATGTTCACTGATACACCAAAATATATGTTTTTTCAAATATTCAATGCTTTAATCCTAATTTAGGATTAGGGCCAAATCTGACCCTTTGGGATTTAAGGGCAGCATTTGAGTAGCAGAATTTATAGGGGCCAAATTTGACCCCGTGGGTTCTCCAGGGTTAAATGTAGATCTTTATAAATCTCGTTTAATCTTAAAATGCATGACTATATTTTTAAATACGAATTACTTGTTCAAGTTTTGTGCCTTTGTACAATCAGTGGGATCAGTTGCAATGCATATATGTGAATGATAAAAGTAAATTGCACATTTGTCTAAGGAAATCTAAGGTGTTTTATGAAATGTTAGGTAAATGATATGTAGGTACATTTCAACATGTTCTTGTGCTTCTTTAGACCAAAACAAAGGAAAGACATGATATTTTGGTTATTTATAGCAGAGTATGGTATAATTTTAATGGTCTGGCCCACTTGACATCTACCGAGGCCGCATGCGGCCCACAATAAGAAATGAGTTCGACACCCCTGATGTAGATCATTGTGGATATTTAAAGAAGTCAAACAAAGAAAAAGAAATTGGTACATGTATTTGTAGTAGGCCCGGCACTGTTACAACTAATGTTCGGAAAGTGTGTCTTCGATACAAACTAGTTGAGTTTATAGTTCATAATTCCTCACACCATTCATAATCTTGTTGTGAGATATTACCCTAAAATTGTTACTGGAACTTCCCCCATTGTTTCCATCCATTCAGTCCACAATAGTAGAGACTTGCAACATTCTGCTTTAATGCTCTTTTTTTTTTTTTTAAGTACAGCCAAGGCAGGAGTGTAGTTTTAAAATACTTAGGATGGCCCATCCGCGACTTCATGTGACCGAAATTCTATAATGACGAATGCCCACCAAGGACTGACAGTAACTTATCTTGTACGTGTCGCCAACCTGTCCAGATTTGTTGAGTGCAGTGACCGCTGTGGGCTCTTCTCCTCTCCAGCCTGCCATCATGCTTCACATTTTGAAGACGCATGCAGTGGCGCAATGCTCTGAGGGTTGGATTGCCAGTTAAGGTCTTCGTCCCACTACATATAAAGGCTGGTTTACCATATGTTGACCAGGGGTTTCTCCCGGAAGTCTAACAAAACATGGCACTCTTGAACTGTTGTTGAAAAAAACGTCCAAAATGAGTGTGCTCACAAAAACGGTCATCAGTTAGAAATAACACTACGTTCAGTTCGCGTTCACCCAAAATATGGACATGTTCGTGTCTGTTCATTTATTTAACTCATTCTACTACAACCCGGTCACAACTTTGTCTAGTGCCATGACAACTTTTTTTCCTCAAAATGAAAAAAAATCATGATTGTAATTTCAATTGCCCCCCCCCCACACACACACACATATCAAAATATGGTCGTCATGTTTTTCAAGGCAGGTCCACCACCAAATGTGTCAAATATTTTTATCCATTATTTAGTTGGTTGTCTACCGTCATTACAGGCAAATATGTTGTCACAAACATTGCAGGAAAGCAGGACATTTTGTACTGCTGCTGTCTAGAATGGAGAACAAAGACATGTCTGTCTTCAACCAAGTGAACAATTATCTATGCTTCTCAAGGAATTGGAGCTTGGTTATTGAAAAAAAATCCAAATGTTCTCATTCAAAGTAGAAAGAAGCCGAAGACAAAGATATACAGTATTTGCTGGACAGAAGGTCCTCTGCTCTTGTAGAGAAGCATACCTACACCCTATGCCCCTAAAACACCCACAGGCCTCAGCTATAACATTTTAAAAAGGTTCATCATCGAGAATAATTTGATTAATACAGGTCATTTTATCCCCACTTAAACTTCCACAGCATGCCACATGCTTCATTTCTTTTTGTTCAAGCGCATTTACTTTTTTCGCACGAGCAAAGCAGTGTGAGAGTGTGTGTGTGTTTTATTCATGTCAGCACTCGTCACTAACAAACCTCGCCCTGGAGGATGCGGGTTAGACTGTCAGCCTCAGTCAGACATCACTAACACGCACACAACCTCAATGCACACATTCAGTTTGACATCTGTCACCTTCTGTGCTGAGATCAGGAAGCCATCCATATACATTATCTGGTGTGTGTAGATAGTGTGTGGGCATGTAGATGTGCCTGTTCGCTACCATTAGACCATTTGACCTAAAAGTTAAGCAGTGTATCAGACATTTGTCAATTTCATCTGATATACCCTGCCTAGGAGTGCCCAGGACATATCATGAATCAGGGCTATTTACATCATTTACTATTTCTGAGTTTCCATCGACGACCAAAACAACAAACAAAATATTTCTGACTGAGGAAGTATTTTAAAACGACTGTCATCTTAATATTCCCGAAACAAAAACACAGTTCTTACCTCCCTTACTAACTAACAAAAAATAAACAAACAAACAAAAAAGGAATACACAAATTCATATTACCTAACGATATCACTTTTTAATGTGCATTATATAAATATCTGTAAATTAAAATGTAAAAAGTATCAAGTAGAATGTAGCTCAAACTCAGTAAAAGCAGTAGGGTTTTTGGGGGGGCGGGTTTTTTTTGTTTGTTTTGTTTTTTTTGGTAAAGGGTTAGTGAAGTAAAGTTTCTTTGCACCAATATGTAGGTAGCAACCATCACAGCCCAAGTGTTTCCTGGGTTTGATCATGTGACGTTCACAAGCTGAGTCTTTTGTGGTGTCATTTTCAGTCGAGAGCAAGTGGTAGAACAAGGCAAAATGGCCTCCTCCACAGATAAATAAAAACGGGTGGGGTTTTTTTCTGCTTAATTCATATTTGACAAATAACAATCAGAATAGCGTGTTTACACTAATGGGGGTGCATCGAACATATTGGAAAGAATTTTTCTTTTCTCTGACTTCCCCTTCATAAAAATTCTCAACTATAATTAAAAAGTATCCATCCTTCCATCATCCACAATCTGAATTTCTTATCCTCACATGTTAAAACTGCTCTGAAGAACAATTTATCCCAAAACTTAATTGAATATATGCAACAGAGTAAATGTAGGTCATTACTACACCCCTCCGCATGACAGTATATGAAATAATGAGATGTTTTTGGTAATATTTTGACCTTCTCAAGTAGCCTTCTTATCTCAATAAAAATATCAGTGAATACAGCCTTATAATCCAATGCGCCTTATATATGGATCAATATTCAGATTTCTTGGACGGATTTTACATGTTCTGGAAAGTGCTATGTTACAGCTGCAGTGGTTGTGAAAGCTCTGCATAAAGCTGTATTGTGTATTCCCTTTAGCGTAGCTCTATCGAGTGGATGCATAACACAACTGCAGCCACTATTGTAGCTTCTATTCTTTGCGCCTTATAATGCGGTGTGCCCTATAAATGAAAACAATTTTAAAATAGGCCATTCATTGAAGGTGCGTCTTATATTCCGAAACGCCTTATAGTGTGGAAAATACGGTACACAGAAAGTGACAATAGGGCATCACACACAGCTCTCTGTATGAGCAAATGCAGTCTTACTCCACTGCAAACTAACACAAGACAGCACAAAGAATATTTCTATCCAAGTAGAAGTAGCTCGTGCTAGATCTTGATAGACTGGGCAGGTACAAGCCTCCAGTGAGGTAATTTGAGCTTTATTTGATGGAGTGTGAAGCCAGAAAGAAGTGCTTACTGCAATTTCATATCAGGAGGACTACTGATCATTCATCTCAGAAGTACCCTTCCAGCCATCGAAGAAACAAGTGACTGCAAGGATTTCAATACCTTTTGTCTACATGACAGTCGCAAAAAGACTGCAGCACGGCCGCTGTTCATCTCCAGAAATGTGAAATTGGACCCTTTCTTTGTACTATACTAAAGCTCCACAAGAGGTGAAAATGTAGTAAAAGTAGGAAGAATCAAATGCCGGTATATAAACAACCTGAATCTGTCTTTTAGTGCCGACTGGGAGAGCAGCTTGGTGGTCACAGTGTGGCCCTGATTATAGGTGACAGGGGTACTGCTGGCCACAGGGACATGGGAGCACGGCATGGTAAGAAGGAAAGGTCAAAGCCGCAGCACTGTCAGCATCATCACCGTGACATTGTGATGAAGGAGCCGCGCAGAAAAACAAGGAGACTGATTACTGATTAGTAATGCGGCAACAAAAATATACATGACGTTTTCAGCATGGGGAAAGGGGGTGTGCTTGGGCAGAGCAGATCTGAATGTTGAATGCTTGATTCTACCTACCTTTTGACCTACAGGTCCCACCTAACTACCAACCTAGTCTGCTATCTCGATTTTTTATTTGAATGTTATTATTTTATCAGTGCGTAGTTTGTGTATCGCCAATGTCAGTCAGGCAGGATGGGGTATAGCTCACACCCAACCCAAATGAGGACAAGAGGAAATCCATCGAGGGATGATCTTTAATTTCTTTTATTTTTTTTACCATTAAACTTATGGGAATTTAGCTTATTTTAGGCAGTAGAAAAGCCACATGTGTCCCCCCTCGCCCGGACCGGCTCAGAAATCCACCTACCGTTTGGAAAAGTTTCACATTTTTGCGAAATTGCCAATGGTGCTCATACCCACAAGATGGTGTGGTGTCATTTGCAAATATTTTGAGTGAACGTGTCTGAATGGATCACTTCCAATTCATATTACTCAGTTCCTCTGAGCTCAGACATGTGCGTGTCGGCAGGGAGTGGAAACGGAACTGCGCTGTCTGTCAATCACTCATGAATCTTCGCAAGCAGCGAAGGCGGGGGACAGACGTTACCGAACATACTGCATTCTTGTTTGACAATGAGTGAGTGAACGTACTGCCATTCTGATGTACGTTTAGTCTGTCGTACTGTCTTGCATGAGTGATTTGCGATTCACCAAAGAAGGAACAATGAGTCAGTCAACCTCCTGATTTACCTGTTTCCGTACTCCCGGGGACATACTTTCATTGGCATCTGTTTATACAAGCTAACGGTGGATGCTAACAACTGGGAAAGAAGCACATTGCTATATTACAGCTGCTTTTGGGGGGGGGGGGGGGGGGGGTAATAATAATAATTAATAAAACAAGTTCACTGATAGACGAATGAGGTATTGATGACATCAGAAATGGTCCCCCCGTTGCAAGCCATTATTCCAAAATTGTATTAAAGCTGTTACTTTAAATTCAAATCACTACATCATTCAGATTTCATTTCTTCTATAATTCTCTGGAACTGCACGATTGTCTGACCGCCTCACGCTCCTTGTCTCTACGTTCTACTCATCGGTTCTCGTATATAAGTGGGAGCAAAGGGCAGGAGAAGGGAGTGATTGGAATTCATTATGGTCAAATGATTTTAAACTCTGGAGCTGAGTGGCTTTTCTAATCAAAGCTGAATGGGCTGGCGAGTTAATGTGGGTGGGCTGTGGAGTGGAAGAGAAAGGAGGAGCGACAACTCCATCGTCAAAGTAGCGATCTGGAGGGCTCTTCACACAACCCAAATGGTGAAATTGCACAGATACCGAATAGACACGCGACCCGTATTACTGGCGTGACTCACTCAAAAGATGTAGTTACATTCGTTGCTGTTCATTGTCTCGCCATCCCTTATCCTTTGCAGAATTAAATGTGTTTACAGGGTGTGAGCGCATGCATTTTCATTTAATGTGGATTATTGTGGGTTTTTTTATGACACACTTGTTAAATGCATGTGCATGAAATTTGTTTCACAAGAATTTCTTTGTCAGCCAGCAGTCAACAAATAAACAGCTCCAGATGCAAAGTCTGAATTTAACAATGTGGGACACCAAGCAGTTAAGCGGGATGCACAGGTAATTATTTGTAATAACTAAAGCTTTTTTTTTTTTCTTTTTTAACGACCGATCCAACACATAGCAAGGACAAAATAGGAGGCGTGTGTGCCTACAGCGCCTTTTGCAAGCATTTTTGATTTGTCTCGTTTTTATCCTGGTTCTTTGTTATCAGTGCCTGTCATTGTCCTTTATCGGTCTTGTATTTTTGTAAATACATATTTTGTTAACTCTTAACTGCGTCTACACTACACACAATTTTGATGTAAAATTTGACTATGTTTAGACTGGGATGGAATATAATCTTCTTCGACTAATTTATTAGACAGAAAGAAAATCTCATCACCACTGGACCGAAGAAAAAAAATGTCAAAAGAATCTCTCATGACAGCAAAGATGCGGTACCAACAAATGGTAAAAAAGTAACATTACAGGAAACCGAGCGTGTTACTTTATTTTCCTGTTCTGCACTTTGATGCTCACATGATTTGTCAGTGTCAGTGTGTTTGATTCAAACCCGCATGGAGTGTGGCTGCTGTTCCCTGGACATCCATTTCCAGTCTTGGTATGGCTACAGTTTGCCTGCCTTTTTACTCCTCCATTCTCCCTTGGGGGTTGCTGGAAATTACTACAAAGAATTTTCAAAATTGCCATGCAGTGGGCATCTGAGGGCCCGGGATCAGAGGAGAGGAGATCACTCATAGCAGTGTCGACTTGATACAGGTTTGCATGCGAAGCAATACATATTAGCCTGCAGTGCAAACCTGTATGATGGCAGACCGTCGGGGAAGCACACCAATGGATCAAGGACTCCCCGCAGACATTAAAGACATATGTGCACATGGCAGATCAAATTAAAATGCTGACAAGAGCTGGTTTCATCTTCTGGCGCTATCTCCTGAAGCGCCACCTGGCCAGGGCTTCATGCCTGAGCTCATCACTGCTGGCACTGTTGTACCTCCTGATTCCCCACTGCATGTCTTAGTTTGACCCCGTCGACTATTTTACATACAGTAATGCTGGCCCTCCAATTTGGGAAAGGCTTCCACATTCAAAATGTACACAAAAGATGACAAATGTGTCTTCTTCCTGTTTTGTCAAATACTTAAATTACTGACAACAGGACTCAAATGGTTCTTTGCACCCGAGTTTTATCTTCCCCAAGTCACCATGCCAGAACTCCCAAGTCAAAATATCCCTAATTCACAGTTGTGAAAAATTACAGCTTTTGCAGCTAATGTACACGATGGGATGACCGAGGCCCCGACACGCGGCCCTTCCGGTCCAACCGGAGTCTAACCTAATGCCTCTGAACGTTTTTTTTCTTCCACTTCACTCTGTGTTTTGGTTGAGTCATCAAGTGGGATGCCGGGATACCTCCAAGCCAAAAATATACAGACAGCCTGGAGAATATGCAAGTGCCTTAAGCATTTATTACTTTTGTGTTCATTAGTATATTTGTTAACCGAGCTTCCCACATTTCAAGGGCAGTGACATCGCGGTGGTTGTGGACTGGAGCAGCTGTGGGGGTGACTCAGTCTGAGGTGTGTGTCTCAGGTTATGCGCTTAGTTTGACTGCTTGCATTACGGACACAATGAGTCGTGATGCACATATGCTTAACGTGCCTTGTTAGTCCCTTACTGTGGTGTGAAAGTGTGCAAGCCATTATGAACCCCCCCCCCCCCCCTCCCACCACATGGTTCCCACCCTTCTAAGCACTTACTACTGTCAGAGTGTGATGGTAGCGGACCAAAAAGCAGGGAGGCAGGAGGAGCAGGGAGTACCAAACAAAATGTATCAACCAAAACACTTGTGCACGGGTACACTGGAAAAACTAAAGCAAAATCACAAAGTCCTGAAAAAAAAAAACTCAAAGTAACAACAACAACACTATGACAAACAAAAACATGTGACAGCATCACAAACAAACAAAAAAAACCCACACAAAAGTAACACAACATCAGGCTAAGACTGACAGAGGCCAGGGACTTCAATACAAGCAGACTGACGAGACAAGAAAAAAAAACACCTGGACAAGAAACAGAAGTGTTGAGTGAGCTGATTAGTTGACACAAGGGACCCGGATGACAAGAACAGGTGGACACAAAACCAAAACGAGGAAGACAGAAGCACATGAGGAAACAAAAGTATGAAACAAAACCAAATTTAATCTAAACAAAAACAGAATCATGACAATTACACTTACTAAATGTAACTTTTAAAATTCAAAATGTAGAAAAATACCGAGCTGCTTCCTATAGGTGACGAGCTCGAATTTTCATTGTCTCCGTTGTTTGTACGGAAAAAAAAAAAGACTTATTTGACTCGTCTTACATAGAAGGATCTTTCAAATGTGCCCAAATAGTGAGGCAAATTTGCAATACATGTTATGGTTACAAATGAAAATCTGCGAGAGTGAATCCGCACTGTGAAAGGGGTGAAGGAACACAGTCATGTTCTTAACTTGCTTGATGTAATTGTTTTGGATTCATGACAATTTTTTTTTTGTTTTGTTCTTTTTATCCACCACAATTTACAGACTACAAACCACACCCGATTAAAAGCCGCAACAGCTAAATTTAGCCATTTGAACTTATTTGTCCATACATCAGCCACATCAGACTAATGTTATGATTAAATGGCATATTATATATATTATAAGCACCGGTAGAACCCCCCCCCCCCCACCCCTTTAAAAAAAAAAATAACACTGCTGAACACAGTTATAGTTACAGAGCAAACGAGAACCTTTCTCAGGCTCTTGTTGATCACAGGTGAGATTAGACCAATTGCAAAGTTCAGCACTTGGAGACCATATTCCACATTTAGAGGAACATCAACTGGCAAATAATAAATAATATGGGAACTATGAAGAGGGAAGAATGCTTGAATATATCTACAGTATATATTCTAAGAACTGTACGTGTGGTGTGGTCTGTGCTCCCTCCAGTTATTAAATGTCAGTAAAATTCCATACTAGGCAGAGTTCACATCAAGTTTGATTCAAGAGGTGGAAAAGATGGATTGATGATGAAAACAACACATCCAACACACACTTGTCTAATCCTGGAGATTTTCCAGAGAGGACTCCAACATTCCTCGAAGGAAATCTAAAATTTGTCTGAATTCATTAGACGCCATGTCTCTCACACACACACACACAGACACACACACTAAAAAAGGGTTCAAGTAGACTGCCAAATGACAAAATATCACACACAACATTAGACTTGCTTATTTCCACATGAATGGCACAACAAATGGAAAACACATGAGAAATGACCTGTGGCCCTTATCTGATTCGAGAGGCAGCCTCGCGAAGTCTAAATGTAGTCGGTGATAAACTGTGCCGTAAATATGAGCTCCCCTATGGCTAATGAGGTGGTTTAGTCAGATGAGGCCTCGCATAGCTGAGAAGCCTGTGACTGATCACACTGCTTAGAAGCATTTATTGAAGCTGGCAGATCATTTTTTCACACTCGTACCAAACTTGACTCCTGGTGTGAGCATGATACATCCGTCCGTGCCAGCTGCAATTTACCCTTGACAGACGCAAGTCGAATCATGCGAGGCCATGTGGTTCATGGGATGTGGGGAATGGAACCATACTCTTTGGACAAAAGGACTGGACGACGGAGATGGTTTATTTTAGAGTGTACGTGGGTGTTATTATGCTATAAGTAGCTACTCTAATACCATGCACTGAAAAGTAGATATATTGTCGACTTAAAAACTGAATTTGGAACCAGATTTTATTTTGTGCAACCACCTGGTGAAATATATCTATATTTTTAAATTCCCAAAGACCTCTGCAATTTTATCATTTGGACCGTGTTTGGGGTTAGGCACCCTCATAATGGCGAAAATGTGATGTGACATATATGAAGAAGCTTTCAGTTGAAGGTGATCAATCACTGAAAAAGGAAATCAAACTGCTGAATCCGGTGAATTAGCAGTTTTTAATGTTGTTGTTGTTGTTGTTGTGGCACTATCAACATTTGTGTTGTTACCACTTCTTTCCGACAGTACCTTTGTTTTCTCTTTGTGCTACACTTCCATAAATGTGCAGTGCTGAGAGCTTCCACTTCTCCAAATGAGAGGAAGGGTGGTCTGACTTCAAGCTCTTTATTTTTCACCATAAATATTAGTTCAAGATACGTTCCACACAGCACCATGTCCATTCTAATTCACCGAAAAATTAGTATCCATCCATTCACCCATCCATTTTCTATCGCGCTTGTACTCATTAGAATCGGGCTTGAACTATCCCAGCTGTTTTTTGGGCGAGAGGCAGGGTACACAAGTAAACCATTCACAAACGCATCGACAACTACGGACAATTTACAATTTATGTTTGGAATGTGGTAGGAAGCTGGACGAGACACAGAGGAGCACATTCAAACTCCACAGAGGAAAGCCAGAACAGGGATTCAAACCTCCTGCTCAACTGAATGTGCAAACCGTTTGTCAGCCGAGCCGCTTACGTTATGGGGCATTTGATGTGATTAGAATGTATCCTAGAAGTCAAAGGCCCAGGCACACATCACCCCTGTCAAATGATTTATTGGTCATATGACAATGTGATTATGAAGAGTCGAGCCATGCGGCAGAGCAACTTTGCTCAGCTGGCTTCTCTCACTAAGCTCTCTGCCTTGTCAGCACTGTTCAACAAGGTCACGCTGAAATGTACCAGTGTGGCACTTTAATAGACTGGCATGACGGCTGTGAAAGTGGATGACACAGGGTGCGTGTGTCATTTGGCTTGTGCTGGAGTCTGCATGCTGTGCTATATATACAAGTGCAAATGCCTCATATCGGGCCACCTCAAATCATCTGACAATGCAAATCTAATCCAAGCAAACATGCCGGAGTTATGTCGCGCCTCATTTTAGGTTGGTACCATTGACCTCAAACTGCGGGCCCCGTCAGCCATCTCCCTCCTGAGTGGCGTGAAGGGGTATAAGAAGCGGTTGAAGGGGGTTAAGAGGAAATGGCAGCTGGAGACTCGGGTGTTGAAACACGGATTGCTTCAAGTTGCTTTCAATATGGTCATGTTGTCACCCGGCCCCAATATTTTTACAATCAACCGTTGAACCCAGCGACCCACTCCCCACTTCACCTCTCTCCCAGCGGCACTTAGCACCTCTAGTTTCCCCTCTCGCCCTTTCAAGAGCAACGACCCCCAAGCAGCTGGAGCCGATGACACCTGTCAGCAGGGAGATAGTATGTCCACTGTGGCTGAGTCCAGATCAGCCCCCCACCTCCCCATGCTCCCCCCCCCCCCCCAAGACACATGTACGGACATTTACAAGGCTCATAAATGTGTGCCATCATGTTCACTGACGCTGTTACACACAGACTTCCTGAATGTAAGGACAATACTGATAATTAATTAAACATTTTGTTTACGTTAATTATATTTGTACTATAGGTAAGTATGCAGCCATCCCTTTTCTCTCGCAATTTTACATAATACACAGAAATATTCCTTCCTTCAGGAATGTACATTGAGTGGTCAATGTGGTTGCCCTGTAGGCAGCAGGGTTGCGCATTAACAATCGGGATCCAACTGCCTACGATTGGATGCTTCCTGCCACCCCCACCGCAGCCCTCCACCCTTGCCACTGTACTTCCATCATCTGCATCCGGTGACTCACTGCCCCACTCGGCTTCTGCAAGCAGATAAAAGTCAAACTGGTCACCAATCAAGCACAGGGCGCAAATAGTCTGACTGAAACTGAACCCACGCTGCCTGCATCGTCGTCAAGCAAGTGAACCACATTGCCAGTAACTACTAGACAAACTTTAGGTGATCCTTCGGGATTAAAGGATTGAAACAAGATATTATAATAAGATATTCTAAATGTTGCCGGGAATGGATGGATCAATGGATGGATTGCAAAATACATTATTCGTCTGAGTAAAAGCAACTCAAACTGATTTACCGAGCTCATTTACTTTTATGGACAACGATAAAGCAGATTAAATGTGATACTCATGGCACTGTGTCCAGCAATGATATTACACTACATACAGCCGTAAAATGCAATATGCGTAGCTATTATTCTGATACAATTGGGATCATGGCATATGGTAAGAGTCAAAAACAAAAGAGCCACCTTTCTATTAACCTTAAAAAAGTATTTATTGTTCGACAAACACAAAAGTTTTTACTGACAGTAGATTAAATTGTGTGCGTCTGCTTATGTTTTCCTCATTACTTATATACTGTGGATCTTTTCATAATTTTCCGATTATTTGCACTGATTTTGTTATTTAAGTGGTATTTGCTGCTGGGTGGCACCAGTGATGTTTGCATTGAGCCATATATGTCCACCGACAGTGGCCGATCTTATAAAGTCTGCTGTCAGCCTTGTCTTATTTGCACTTCCTTTCATCCATCATCTATTACTACCCCAATGAGGCGACAACAAAGTGAAACAAGTACCAAGTGAGCAAACAACAAAATGTGTTGCATTAATTAAGAGGCAAGAAATCACAAGACAAACACGTGTGAAAAAAACCCAAAGCCATGATAAGCACAGTTGTTTGTTGTCAGCATCAGCTACCTTCTGTTCCGCACACAATCTGGAATCACACACCCTCCAACCCCCACACACTTCCCCCATCCATTCCCTAAGCATCCAGAGCACTTTACAGCTTGTTAGTGGGGCAGGATTGCTGGTACAGTCTCCAAGGCAGCGCCATGAAGGTGACATCTATCACAGTCGTAGAGTGCTGGCTTGCTAAAAATACCAGCGGCGGTCTCCCTCCGCTTGTGACGCCGAGCGGGAGGAGAGCAGCTGACACAAAGGCTGTGGGGGGTGGAGGGTGGTGCTGTCACTTGCAGAGGTATGTTAATTGCATTGTTCACACACAAAACAAGCAAGGTGCTCAAGGAAAAAATAGCAAAGTCACTATGTTGATTTGAATTGACATGATGGCCGAAACCGGGAGGCACGGTGATCAACTGGTGAGCACATCCACCTCACAGTGCAAAGGTTATAGGCTCGATAGCGGACTCCGTCCTTCCTCAGTTGAGTTTTCGTGACTGTGTGGATTTTCATCGAGTGCTCACGTTTCCTCCCATGTTCAACAAACATGCATGGCAGGTTGATTGAGCACTCCAAATTGTCCCTATGTGTGATTGTGAGTGCAAATGGTTGATCGTCTATGTGTGTCCTGTGATGGCCTGGCAACCAGTACTGGGTGTAGCCCACTGACTGCCAGAAGTCAGCTGGGATTGCCTCCAGCATGCCTGCGACCCTCATGAGCATAAAGCGGTTCAGATAATGGATGGATGAATGGATGATGGCCAAAACTAAAAGCAGTCGACAGATTGTAAACAAACGTATGTACTGTATATATTCAACAATCACGAAACAGTAACCAAGTGGTTAAGCACATCATCCTCACCGTTCTGAAATCAGGGGTTCAGATCTGGGCATGGGGCCTCTGCATGTTGCATGTTCTCCCTATGCTTCTGTCTACCTTCCATAAAATATTATTGAAGGCTTCAGTGAAGACTGAGAATCAGAGGTCACCAAACTTTTTGAACCAATTAACGTGAAGGGCTTACGTGCACGTTTCAGAAAAAAAATATGTTCAAAATATCTTCAATTATGTTATTTATTATATGGTCCATCCATCCAACCATTTTTCGATCCACTATATCCTCAGAAGGGTCGCTGGGGGTGCTGGAGCCTATCCAAGCCGTCTTCGAGCAGTAGGCGAGGGACACCCTGTTTGCCAGCCAATCGCAGGTTATTATATGGTATTATTTATAATTCATGATATTCACCTATTTTATATGTGTCGTATTTTTGGTACGCGCTTAAAATCCTTACATTTTTGTCTTTATTTCCAATTCCTCCTTCTTCTCTTTCACACCTACGTTCTTGTACATGTTTTCATTATACCAGAAGTAGGACTAAATTCTGATTCCGTGTCTAAGACTCATGGGCAATGTAGTCCTACTAGCGCAATGCTGAGGCCAGACCGAACGGGAGCGGAGCGTTTCTGGCGGCATGTTTCCAGTGTTACAACGTGGGACAATATCATTGCGGTCTGTGAGACAGACAGAGAATGACACAGCCAACTGGGACCGAGCAAAAATAAAAAATAAAAAATAAAAAAGGACCTGGATTGCATAAGGGGGAGCAAGGAAGTCACCATATGGGGTGAGTGTTTTGACTTGTTTATAGCCACTGAACTGCAGCCAAAGTAATAACACAAACAACGGTCACCTGATGGCCGAGTAACAGTCAACCTTTTTTTTCTTCTATTGGAGGAGCAGAGTTGCAACATCATGATAACAGGCCTCGGTGAGAAAAAAATGTTAGTGCCCAGTCTACTCGCCATGTACACAAGCGCATGGACACGTTCAGGATTGTTCTTGGACACCTACCCACAGAGCCACTTCAGAGAACTACAACTTTCACCACATATTATTGCCGTTTTAATATTGTGATTTGAATATCGAACATGAACAATACCACAAAAAAATGTTGCAAGACATTACGTTCTCTTTTAAAACCTTGAAATCTGTTTAGACATATGCAAGAGGCTCGTCGTAGCACCAAAACAAAAACAACAACAAAAAACAATAGCTTACAAGGACTTTGCCAGAGATTTCAATCGCACTAATTCCACTTTACAAGAAGAAGAAGCTGTACTCGCACATTAGAAGCTCATCTTGCGGACCTTGTGCTCAATAAAGTAATTTACGAGTCGTTTTCCTTGTTTTTTTTGTCTCTGGGGTAAGGCCCGGTGGGCCTACAGTGCACGAACATAGCTTTTTTGCAGGCTTGCTATGTATGATGTTTAGGCCACGAGGGCCCCAGAAACGTGGGATTAATAATTAACTTAATCCATCCATTTTCTGATCCGCCTATCCTGACAAGGGCGATGGAGGCTATCCCAGCTGTCAATTAATTTAATAAGTAAATGCATTATATTTCAAACCAATTTTGGGGCCACATTTGATTTCCCTTCAGCAAAGTTGCTTTTGCCTCAACAGCAAAGTCAAATTTGACTCAGCAGCAAAGTCAGAGGTGAGCGAGCAACATAGTCAAATTCATCCAATTCTGGAATAGACTATCCCAATCTGACACACCTGGTCCCGCTTTTGACCCAGCTCAGCTGATCCAAAGCAAACACTGGCTGGGTCGGTCCAATTGCAGGAACGTGTTGGGTTACGCAAATCAAAGAATTTGGGTTATTTTTAATCCAGCATTTTTAAGGGTGTATATATTAATAAGAAAAGATAAGATAAGAAAACCTTTATTAGTCTCGCAATGGAGAAATTCCCGATTCACAGCAGCAAAGTTATGAAAGGAAGAAGTAGAACAACAAAATATAGGATCTGCTGGAAAGGCAGCCACTCACGCGGCGCCATTTTGAAGTCAAAATAACAAAAATAACACAACACAACACATAGGACACAGACAGTCGTGCAATCTTCACCACTTTTCTGCATACACTTTGTTCTCTGAAGCAGTTATAGATGAGGGAGGAGAGGATCAAAGTGTCCTTTCACCAGTGGATCAGAGACGTCATGCTGAAAATGTGCACACGTCTGCTACAAGATAAGTTTTTGAAAGCAAACACGAAGCTGTAGCGTCCATTGACGAAAAAGAGATTGGCTCACATCTCCTGTCCCATGTAAATCCACTTCAATTCCAAGCCGCGACTCCCAGTTCCACATCCGCATCGGCGCTCCGCGCTAACGCTCCTTTCTTCTCATCGTCAGCTCCTCAAGCCTTACATCCATCCAGCCGCAGACCGTTCAACAGCACCGACCTCTCCGCTGAACAAAGTGGGGCTGTGAAAAATGCTGCCCATAACAGGCGCAAGACACAAGCGCCCCAGGACTGTCCAGCAACGACAGTCAAATGGCGCCGACATTCCTCCCAGGCAAAAACGGTGCTGGTATACCCATGCTGCCGAGAAGGCGCAATCACCAAGCACAGAGTTTCCTCCTTGATGAATATCGTGGCCAAAAAATGCTGAAAAAAGTCCACATCAGGTCCACACGACATAACAACAAACACAAAGTGACAAAACAAACCAAAAAACAACAAAAAAAGCAAGGCTCATGAGAGCACTTGCCGACGGCTGCCTACTCGGGCGCCATCTTGACTTCAAAGCTAATGATAAACAAAACACAATTATGAAAAATAGTATGAATCAAAAAGTAGTTGGCTTGCTTTGAGTGAGAATTTTTTTCTGATGGGCAACCTAATACTGACCTGGTACCTTTTCCAGTCCTGATCCAAAATCTGGGCACTTTCAGTGGTTAAAGGAACACTCCAAATCTTTTCGGGTGGACAAAGCTATTGTATTGTGTCCCTTTGTTAGCGTGCTGGCTGAAGTGCACAACAAGATAACAGGCTGTCTCCTTGCATACAGGTCTGCTGATAGCAATCTGCTTGCCCCTGTAGATGGTGGTGGAAATCTTTGGGTTTCTTTTGTTTTTGTTTGCATCAGAATGTCTTCATTATGTCTTAACAAAGTCATTGTAGGGAACCGATAAAATCTTCAACCATTCTTGTGCTGTTCAGAATGTGCACCTTCTATCTGACCAGTTGTAGTTTATTATTGTTTCAAAGGTTGAGACAGATGTTCTCCCAAACGTCAAAACAAAACGCAAAATGTGTCCAAACCTAGATGTGTCAGGTGGGAGTTTCAGATAAGAACCACAACTTGTTTTTCAGCTGCTTGCCTAATAGGCGTCTGTCATCACAGTCCGTCATCACAAGCCAAGTCTTAAAACTACAACCGTTGGAAATAAGCCACAGGCATTTTCCATTGTAAAAACAAGGTGTGATGCTTGTGTAAATGTTATGATGCTCCAGATTCTTTCATGATCAGTCAGTGCAAGTTGTGGATTATATCTGTCGTGCTTGAGTGCCGGCAGAGTACTCTCCACACACACTTTTTTATATTATAATATAGAATATATATATATACTGTATATATATATATGGGGTTGCGGGGGGTGCTGGAGCCTATCCCAGCCTTCTTCAGACAGTAGGCGGGGGACACCCTTAACCCGTTGCCAGCCAATCACAGGGCACACAGACGACAGACGAACAACCATCCACGCTCACACTCACACCTAGAGACAATTTAGAGTGTTCAATCAGCCTGTCATGCATTTTTTTGGAATGTGGGGGAAAACTGGTGTACCCAGAGAAAACCCATGCAGGCCCATGGAGAACATGCAAACTCCAAACAGGGAGGCCGGAGCTGGAATTGAACCCGGTACCTCTGCACTTCCAGGTCGATGCGCTAACCACTGGACCATATATGGAAATATAAAATTGGTGTGTGTGTGTGTGTGTGTGTATATATAGATAGATACACACACACAGACCAATTTTCTGATTTGCTTGTCCTCACGAGGGGTACTCCTTATACCTTTTGTTTTGTTGCCTTTTGTTTGAAATGTGCTATTTGATCAAAGTTGCCCTTGATTTGCCCTTATAAATACAGACAAACCAATTTTCAGCGTACCCTGTTTACTACGTTTCCACCCCGATAACGTTCACATTTCTAAATCCCGATTTCACGTAATTCATTTTCCATTTGCCGATTTGCTTCCAACAAACACCTTTATAACATAAACTTAATTACAACGACCAGATTTTTCCCACAAAATAGTTAACAGGCCTTCGTTTTAACCAACTGTGGGAAGCTCATTGCCGCTGCGACCTTGTTCATGAACAAAATGTACAGATCGTTGCTTTGCAACGCTACTCATCGACTCGTCATTGTGCTTAGGGAGGCTCAGCGCACATGGTCTGGAACCCTATCGGGTAAACGGAAGCAAATCTTGCCGTCTGTGAAGGCTGAAATTGTCTCTCACTTTCGAAAGGGGGTCTACCAGATGAAGCTTAGCCGAGACTACGAATTGGCCAAGTCGACAATTTCGGCAATCATCCGTGATGGCCACAAAATCATGGCAGAGTTCAAGGCCAACAGATTGAAGGATGATCGTAAACGGCTTCAAGCACATCTTGAACTGGAGAAGGTACTTTTGATTTGCTGAATAATGTTTTCAGAGATGAATTCTACAGTTGTTTCAGGTCTAATAAAATCTTTTTCTTCACACTGTATACATGTATTTGTAATTGACATATTTATACATCTAGAAATGTTCATACTGTATTATACATTGTAGTTGGCGGCGATATGATTGGAAATGGTTACAACGAATTACCGTTCTAACATACAGATTGGTTATGTCCCTCGGGGTACATTGTCACGAAGTTCGACTATAATACGCATACTGTATAGTAGTAAACATTTGTCATGTTTGAAAAAAGTGTTTATCAGCATCTTGAGAAACTACCCCGGTACAAGCCAGTTGATTGTGATCACTTCAGACATCTTTCTGCTCCATTGCCCCACGGCTTATGTAGACTGTTGGTTGAGGTTGATGACTGATTACATTTTCCTGCGTCAGGGTCACATGTGTGACAGCAGGTTTATCTTCCTGAGGTGTATGGTGAGAAACACGACATCCCGAGCTGTGCCTCGCCCGTATCAGTGGTCAGAGCCTTTGTTGTTGAGCATGAGTCAACAGTGGAAGACGGTTAAAGTCAGCAAGTAACCAAAGTTCAAATTCACTATCAGACTGCTGCACAGTTGCATCAGGACAAGCAACTCATTCGATAAGTGAGCTGGACAGCGGCAACTGTCAACTGTTGTCATTCCTTTCTGTGCTTGTGTAAGCTTAACATCTCCTAGAGAGTCAGCCAGATGGAAGACGAGACCATCTCAGTACAATTGCACAGCAAAAGAGAACATTTAAATTTCGGGTTTGACCAAAATATTAAAATGCATAATAATCCAACCAAAGTACCCAATGAAATTTCACATCATTGACATAGATACAGTAGTATTGCCATCCACTTGGGATCAAAACACATCAATTGTCGATCCACACAAAGGTCTCCTTTCTTGCAATGAACGTGATAGTTTATTTCTAGCACCACAACTCTCCATCAAAACCACATTTTTTAACTGGATCGGTCACCAGTGAATCACGGGGGGCATAAATAAGCAGATGCCCGTTCAAACTTAGGCTCACATCCACACTGTTATTGATTAAAGACTGTAGCACGGCCAACGGTTTTAATGTTCCTAACATGTCCAAATATTTTCCTGCACGTTTGTTCAATGAAACACAACTACGAATGTAAATCCATGTATTTTCAACACGAAAATCAAGCAAAACACACAATTCAATTGGTCGCGGAATAGAAAGTGAGGAGAAAGGCAAAATCCACCAAAACGTTTTCCAGGTCAAACTTCCTGAAATCCTACCTGAAGACAGAATCAAAAATCTGTGGACAAAGCATAAAAGTCACATCATGAGTGCCCAAATATAAAATTGTTGGTGACTGTGTGTGGCCAGACATCAGAGAAACATTTGAGTCTGAAAACCCTTGGAAAGCAACATCGTTTTCAAAAGGAAAGATGATGGCATGTGAGGCTAGACATAGACTTGCTTCCTTCAACCAGTACACATAAAGATGGTCTGAAACTAAAGTGGACTATGTCAGAACATGCTGAGCTTGTTCCCAAACAAGGACCATGCAAAAATATTGCAACAACAAATCTGGGGTGCTGGGAGTCGCCTACAAAGTAGTACACACTCATGATCCATATCCATGACAGCTCAACATCACACACTCATTCTTCATTTCAGACTAACAATGATCAAGCTGTGGCAGATAGCAGATTTGCACATCTGTTTCACGCTCTTAATGAGAAGACCAAGCCAAATGGCTCTGCCATAAAGCAGCGTTCTGGGCGCTGTTCAATAATTAATTTGGAGTGTAGCTCTCAGGATGTCACCTCTACTACTGAAGCAGTCCTCTTGGCCTGGCTGGCTGCCCACTCAGAAGGGCTGCCTTCTGCCATTAGCATGGCTCTGATCAGATTAGCGCCTGGGCCATTGGCCAAGTGAGAAGCTTGAAGAATCGTGCCTGATGTGGATCACACACTGCAGGGCACATTTATGATTTTGGCGCAACTACTGATGCACTATGCTGCCATCTTGATGATATCAGAGGAGAAGGGACCCCTGCAACCAACGAGGCTGTACATGTGGTCCCTCGCCCAACACTAGTATCTTTGCATATTTGCGCATCAAGAATCGTCCTGTATTTCGACGACGCAAAACAATGCAAGACATGTTGTTCAAGTTCAGTTTTTTTTAGGTAATTATTGATTAATTGTACTAAGTGTTAACTTTATTCTTATCGTATCATTTCTTTTTCCTGTGTCAGCCGAATGGTTCTAAAATCCAAACCAATCCAGCCATTTTCTTCTCTTGCTTTCCTTACTGTAAGTCAGGGTGAGCTGGAGCCTATCCCAAGTGTCTTTGTGCAAGAGGCGGGGTACATCTGGGATATCCCTTCAAATACATGACGTGAAAATGAAATAAAGATTTAATTCCCAATACATAATGATAGAAAGAGCTATTTTCTCACCCAAGGAGCATTTCTTACTTTTGGCACCTGGGTATGAAGGTGATCATCTCACTGCATACCATGACACTTAAATAATAATACAAGTAAAGGAAAATTGCTCCAACCAAGTTTGCAAAGTCGTTAGAGCCATCAAAATATTGAAAAATGCAAATGACAACAGATATGGGCAAATGTGAAAGTTCTATCTGAAAATGTTTGAACACACTTCAGTGGATCCATATCCATCCATCCACTTTCTAATCTGCTTCTCCTCACAAGGGTCGCGGGCGTGATGGAGTCTATCCCAGCTGTCTTCGGGCAGTAGGTGTACACCCTGAACTGGTTGTCAGTAAATCGCAGGTCACACATGGACAAAGAACCATCCGCACTCACACTCACACTTAGGGACAATTTAGAGTGTTCCATTAACCTGCCATACATGTTCTTTTTTGGAATGTGGGAGGAAACCAGAGTACCCGGAGAAAACCCACACAGGCACAGGGAGAACATGCAAACTCCACACAGGAAGGCCGCAGCCGGAATTGAACCCTGCACATCTGCACTGTGAGGTGGACGTGCTAACCAGTCGGCCACGTGCCCACTTCACTTCAGCTGATAAATGGTGCAAATTACTTTTTGTAAAATGACATTGAGCTTGAGATAAAGTGAGACTGATGAGGGTGAGGAGAGAGTTGTTAAACACAAATGTGGCAGGAAAAAAATGATGCATGCTTTTTTGGGGGGGTGATGGCCACCTTCCCCCAGTTGTACCTGTGGTGGAGCAGACTGGACCAACCGCAGAGCATTCAGATCACCGCCGGCAAACAAGCATCAACTGACAGATGGCTGCCTTCAAGCGTGAGGGCACTGAGCCGTCCTCTGCATCCTCTGACTAGAAACCCATGTAATGTATGCGTGCGCGCGCGCACACGCACACACACAAACACACACACGCACACGCACACGCTGCCTACACGCACATACGCATACTGCCTACACGATGAATGGTGCCCCGCAGAACAAAAATAGAGGACTTGCTTGTTTTGATCTTTGAGGCAACACAACAATTGTTGTTCCTGTCGATCGTATGTTTCGTCCTTCTTCAAGCCCACCACAGGATTTACCCACTAAGACATATAAAAGACACCCATGTTAAATTGGCCTCTGAATGTTTTCCAAACATTTAAGCAGATCATAAGATACTGGTGATGTGTGTTCTGGACGAAGTAGACATTAATCGGGTCTGTTTCTTCCAAGATCTCTTCCCCTCCTAATGAAAATAGTTTTATCGAGAGACACATGAATTCACTCTGTATTCCTGAATATATTTCAATCAATGGAATTTAACATTTACATCTCTGCCTCAATTTTCTCTTTCTCAATATTTACATCTTTCATCTTTTTTGTAGATTTTGTGGTCGTTTTGAATGTCGTGAAACAAATGTAAAAAAAAAAAGTCAAGATTGCAACTAGTTGTTGGAGAGATGCTTGTTTGGTTGCTGTCAAAGTGCCCTTGAGCAAGGCATCCTCCCATATAACCCAGTTCAGGTGGTGCAGCACCTATTTCACTCCGAATGTTCTTGCATGCCTGCATGTGTGTAATCTCCAGGGACTATACGGAATACAATACATTGATAAAAATGCTATTTAGTCTATAATTTGTGAAAGGTGGTTACGGTTACATGATGTAAGTGGTGTATTGTGTTGACACAATCATCAAGTGATATCAGAATGTGGAGTAGGTAGCCGAAATAATTTTGAGCACACTTGGCGCTCCAAGATTTTCCAGATGATCACATTCTTCGACTCAGACACGCCCCGTGTTAGAAATGGGTTCTAACAATCCAGTCAGCGAACTCATACAAGTGTGAAATAGACAATAAAATAGCATATCGCCAAAGCCATTTGCCGCTACAATTCACTTTCTTTCCACACCATTTAACTCTCTCTCTCTTTCACGCGCAAGCCCGCAATCTCTGGGGCAAATGTGTTGCATGTGTCTCATCAACACGTCCTTTTGCCATAAATATACTGAAATGAAATGCCAGTCATAAAAAGCGCTGCCTCGGGTTATCTATAATGGGAGGTAGTTTCATGGTAGTTTACTTTCCACAGCCCTTGTTCTCTCCACCAGACAAGTCCTTGTCTCTGAGGCACTCATCTTCCGTCATCCCCTCTTTACCCCCCACCAAAGAAAGCGCACAGGTCACCATCAATGAAACAACACGACAACTCTTTTGCCCCTTTACTTGAGCAGTAAAGGGGCATTAGTGAATGACTAATAAAAACAAGGTTTGCAAAAGCTGAATGAGCATATTTGATGGTTAGGTTGCTCATGCACGCACTGTTAAAGATGCGCCGGGAAGCAGATGCTGATGTGTATTGCAGGCAGGGAGCACATTAAATGAAGGTTTGAAGAAGTTGGCAAATGAGAAAATGTGACATGTAATCCGACATACTTTGATCTCCTATTAATAGCCATGAAGAAAAATGCAACTCTTTTCAACTTGTTCCTTTTGCCTCTGGGCCAGTGAGGGAGCTGCAACACCATCAGAGCGAACCATTGATCAGGCCGGATCGCAGTCGACAGCAGTTGCACTGCAGCAGCCCTCAGAGGAAGATGCTCTCATCCTGGCAGCCCTTCCAACAGAATAGATAATTCTGGAACAGCAGCTCGAGCTTCACCTCATGCCAACAAATTTACAATTCAAACATGGACCAGGGCGTTGAAGGAGAAAGAAATGCTTTGATCCATTTGGAGGAGTGGTGCTACTGGTCAAACGCCTCTCTCTTAATCATTTGTTTGTTTGTTGGTCCTTTTAGAACAAATTGAAATCTCTTAAGGGTAACTTGGAGGTCATCCTTGTCAGTGTGGTGAACTATGACAACTGTATAATGGAATCTAATAAAAATCATACAGCCCGTCCTTGAAAGGCACAATTCTATGAAGCTTGTTTCCCACGACGGCGATGCACCCAGAATTGGTCCGCCGAACCATGTTGTGGTCCCTCCCTAAATGAAGCATCTGAACAGTGGCAAAACCACAATTTCAGTAAATATTTGTATGAAAGACACTTCCGCTGTAGTTATTCAACAATTAAAGGAAAAACAGTGACAGTAATTGAGCGTGAAGCATCACTAAGTATCTTATGTTACGCAAGTAGTCCAGTGCACGCTGTTCATTTCCTCATGGTATTTTGTTACCGTTACACACTGAGAACCCCCTTAATAACCTTCATTCATCCATCCATTATCCGAGCCGCTTATCCTTAATGAGGGTCAAGCGTGTGCTAGAGCATATTAACCAACTTTGGACAGTAGGTGTGGTACACGTTGGACTGGTTGCCAGCACGCACATAGAGTATGCAAGAGAGGGTTCTCTTGCATAACCATTCACATTCACAATGACACCTTCAGAGAATTTAGAGCAGGGGTAGGGAACTCTGGTTCCTCGAGAGCCATCTCCTGCCTGTTTTCGATCCCTCCCCACTCCAACACACCTGATTCAACTGTTCATGATCGTTTCAGGCCTCTCCAGGGCTTGCTCATGAGCTGATGATTTGAATCAGGTGTGTTGGAGTAGGATGGGATCTAAAAAAGGCAGGATATGGCTCTCGAGGACCTGGAGTTCCCTACCCCTGATTTAGAGTGTTCCAAGAACCAACCATGCATGTGTTTAGAACGTGGGAGCCAACTGGCGTACCCAGAAAAAAACCCACACAGGCACAGGAAAAACATGCAAACTCCACACAGGAAGACCGAACCCTGGAAACAAACCCTGCACCTCTGCACTGTGAGGCAGATTTGCTAACCATTCGTTGGATGTGCTAACCACTCGTCTAGTGTGCCGCCCCCTTTATAAACATTCAATGTAAAATCTGAGCCACAACCCTGAATGTGTGTGTGTGTGTGCGTGCATGTATATATACCGTATTTTCCGCACTATAGGGCGCACCAAAAAGTCATCCATTTTCTTAAAAGCTCACAGAGCGCCTTAAAATCCGGTGCATCTTGTGGATGGTCATTAAGATAAGATAAGATATCCTTTACTTGTCCCACACTGGGGAAATTTACAGCCTCCAGCAGCAAGAATGTGGGTAGAAAGAAGAAAGAAGAAAAACAAACAGACACCGTTCAATTAAGTGCAATATAAATACAAAAGGGATAAATCGCAGTGCTATTTACAATTGTTTTTCACATCATGTAATTATTATTATTATTATTGTTGTTATTTTTATTCAGCAGCCTGACAGCAGTCGGTAGGAACGAGCGTCGGTATCTCTCCTTCTTGCAGCGCGGGTGTAACGGTCTCTGGCTGTAGGAGCTACCTAGTGCTGTCAGGGCGGGCTGGAGAGGGTGGGAGGGACTGCCCATCATAGCCTTTAGCTTAGTTAGCATCCTTCTGTTGCCCACCTCCTCCAGAGTGTCAAAGGAGCAGCCCAGGACAGAACTGGCCTTGCTGACCAGTCGCTCCAGTCTCTTTCTGTCCCGGGCTGAGATGCTGCCTGACCAGCAGACAATGCCATAATGGATGGCCGAGGCCACCACCGAGTTATAGAAAGTCTTAAGGAGCGACCCCTGAACCCCAAAAGACCTCAGTTTCCTGAGTAGGAAGAGTCGGCTCTGTCCCTTCCTAATCAGAGTGTCCGTGTTTGTAGACCAGTCCAGTTTGTTGTTCAGAAGAACACCTAGGTACTTGTAGGAGGTCACCCTCTCTATGTCCATACCCTGGATGTTCATCGTGCCGGTGAGGACTGTTTCCTGCAGAAATCCACAACCAACTCCTTAGTTTTCCTAGGGTTGATCTGGAGGAGATTCTGCTGGCACCAGTCCACAAAGTCCTTCGTCAGTCCCCTGTACTCCCGATCGTTCCCCTCTGTAATGAGGCCAACAATCGCAGAGTCATCGGAGAACTTCTGAAGGTGGCAGTTTGGAGTGGGGTGTCTGAAGTCCGAGGTGTAGAAGATGAACAGGAATGGAGCCAGAACAGTCCCCTGCGGCGCTCCAGTGCTGCAGAGAAGCCTGTCCGACTCACAGCTCTGCAACCTCACGTACTGCGGCCGATTTGTGAGGTAGTCTATGATCCATGCTGTGAGATGGTGGTCCACTCTGGCGTTCTGCAGTTTGCCACCCTGTAAGTTGGGCTGGATGGTGTTGAAGGCACTGGAGAAATCAAAGAACATGATTCTCACAGTGCTCCCAGCCTTCTCCAAGTGTGACAGCACTGAGTGGAGGAGGTAGATGATGCCGTCTTCCACGCCGATGCCAGGCTGATAGGCAAACTGCAGCGGGTCCAGTGCCGGGCTCACCAGCGGTCGAAGGTGGGCGATCTCTCCAGCGTCTTCATCAGGTGAGACGTCAGCGACACGGGTCTGTAGCTGTTCAGCTCCTTAGGGTGGGGGGTCTTGGGCACTGGGACCAGGCACAAAGTTTTCCACAGCTGTGGCGCTCTGCCCAGCTTCAGGCTCAGGTTGAACATGTTCTGTACAATGTCACACAGCTGGTCAGAGCAGGTCCTGAGGAGCCGGGAACTGATTTTGTCTGGACCTGCTGCCTTCCTCACATTCATCTTCCTCAGTTGTTACGGTAATACATCGACTCTAAGATGGCTCCTTCCTGGAGACATGCTTCCAATGTTATAAGTTGCTGTTGGTTCAGTGAACTGTGTCACTGCTTTATTAAATAAGTTTTTGTTGCAGCTCCGAAAAAAGGAGAGCTGTGGTGTTAATTTTTTAAAACAGTCTCAACAAATACAGGCACGTCTTTGTCTGTCTCCGTGCCTTCTTCCGTTCGACTCGAGAGGCGTTCAAGACCGCCTCTGAAAAACGTAAACTAATGATTACTTCAATGAAACTACGAAAATTGAAAATAATACATCAAAACTGAAAAGCAAGCGAGGATATCACAAAATAAATTCTATAGCCACCCCTACAGAATGTATATTGTGATTTCATCATTTGTGAATACACAACAAAGGAATAAATAACGACTACTGACATCTGATCGTAGTGGTTGTGGCGCTATGATCAAGGAAATATCAATTCGTTTTTCAGAGGCAGTCATGAACGCCTCTCAAGTTGAACGGAATAAGAGACGGCACGGAGACGGACAAAGACTCACCTGTATTTGTTGAAAAAAGGAGAGCTGTGGTTTTATTTTATTTTTTTAACGCAGACTTTATTAATGGTTTTCACAGTCTCAACAAATACAGGTACTGTACGTCTTTGTCAGTCTCCGTGTCTTCTTCCGTTCCACTCGAGAGGCGTTCATGACCGGCTCAGAAAAATGTAAATTAATGATTACTTCAATGAAACTACGAAGAAAATCAAGCAAGGAAATCACAAAATAAATGATGTAGGGGGGATATAGAATTTATTTTGTGAGATCCTCGCTTGATTTTCTGTTTTGATGCATTATTTTCAATTTTTGTAGCTTCATTTAAGTACAGTAATAGTTAATTTACGTTTTTCAGAGGCGGTCATGAACGCCTCTCAAGTTGAACGGACGCCTCTCGAGTTGAATGGAAGGAGCGTAGCACCATCTAGTGGAGGCATTGTAGATTGCGCCCTATAATGTGAAGCGCCCAATGTATGAAAAACATTTACAAAATAGCCATTCATTGAAGGTGGGCCTCATAATCCAGTGCGTCTTTTCGTGTGGAAAATACGGTACTGTATTTTCAACACTATAAGGTGCACCAAAAAGCAATCAATTTTCCCAAAAGCCGACAGTGAGCCCTATAATCCGATGCGCCTTATATATGGTGTCACAGTCTCTTTATATTCCCATTGGGTTGTTTCCCTGTTTGTGTTCCTATGCCATCTAGTGGTGATTATTAGCAGAAACCAATTGTAACCTAAAAGAGTTCTGCCCGACACTAATTGACCTGCATTCGCCAACACACACTCAAACAGACAACTACTTTGTGAGCTCTGCGCAGGAATGATCAAACGAAGATAATACGACAAGCATAGTTAACTACTGACTAAACCAAGGAAGAAGGAGACAAGCACGACTTCTAAGGATATTCAGCCCCTTGTGGATGTGAGTCCACAAGGTTTGTGTGCCTTTTTGTTGAATCAATTGTCTTCATTACTTTTGTCTTTCATTTATTGTTTTGTAATGTCATTGGTATTGATGTGTTTCATGTCCATGTTTGTAACCAGTTCTAATGGCTTTGTTACATCTGCCGTGGTTGTGAAGGCTCTATCTAAAGAAAGCTGCTTTGTATTGTATATAGACACACACACACACACACACACATATACAGAATGCAAGCAATCCAAGACGCACAAAACAAAGCAGCTGAGGAGACATCTGGCTCATCAGGGGGAAAAAATGAGACACACTTGTTCTTGAGGCCTTTTGTGCCCTGGTGCTTCCTATCCCCGGCAAAGGAAGAAATCGTAGAGCCATAGTGTGGTTGCAGTGATGCAGGGGAGTGGGGCAATCCAGATCACTCACTTGAATACGTCTGTCACATCTGTTTTTAGAACCTGCGGTAGGTTCCTGCCTTGAGCGTCTGAACCAACTGACCCCAAAATGATGTGACAAACTGTGATGAGCTTGGGAAAGGGAAGCTAAAGCCCAGAAGCGTATAAAATAAGGTTAGACAGGGTGAAAGAGTGAGACGATTACCATCCATCCATTTTCTTTACCACTTATCCTAGTCAGGGTCAGAGAGAAGAGGGAGTGTTGTTTCCACCCAGCAGTTCAGTTCGCTTCAGCTTAACATTCATTTGTCTGCCTTTCCGATGTCCAGAAAATATCAGACCAGTCCACTCGCCCTTTTTAAGCGACTTTTTTATTTGGAGTGTCGGCGCAGTCGGGCATAGTTGCTTTGTTTCGGAGTGAGCTAAATACCAAACCTAACTTCACTTTGTGATGGGAGGTGGGGTACAGCCTGGGATGATCAATCACTGGAGTGACACTAAAAGACAGAAAACCATTTACACCGACGGCTTATTTCGAATTTTCAATAGACCGTCTGTTTTTGTGCTAACAGACAAAGCAGGGCTTTCTGCAGAGAACTGACGTAGGACCGAGACAAATGTTAATTTAATGTTCAAGCATTAATGGTTATTTGATTGCTGGTATGCATGCAGTTTATATAACAAACACACACACAGACACACACACACACAGAGGAAAATAAACACACCAAAAGCAAATCTCACCCTTCAAAAACAGACTTTCTTCATACCTATATAAACTACAATGCCCTGATTTGTTGGTATCCACACTCAAAAATGTAGTTGATATCTGCATCGTAATTTTATTTGATGGGGATTTCTTGTGTTCACACATTCTTTTGTGGAAAGAAATGTTCTCTTACACCTTGCCAACAGTTTCAGTTGGCATCCCAAAAAGAACAGATAATCAGCAAAATATGTATCTCGAAACTAAAATACTTTGCAATCAAGAAATGACACAAACATGGATGACAACTATTTCATTTGAAGTCATGCGTTTTTGACAGGCCAGCTTTTACACGCCTGTTTTCACACGTCATCTTTGAGGAGCCACAGAACTTATGCAGAGGATACATCAGCCGTCCCTCGATTCAAGCAAGGCAGTGGAAGCTCTTCGATGCTTGGTCTTTGCACCTCGAAGAACATCAAGACACTCCTTAATATGGCGTGAGATCAACTTCTGGGTCACATTCAGTGTTTTAAGGAGCGATGAATTAGGAACATTGCAAATAAAAGACTTGAGGGGAGCCCTTATTCTGGTATTTTTCACTAATCCCCATTTCAGCAGTTAACCTGGTTTATTTGTCTTCTTCTGTTCTCTCTCCTTGCTTGATGTTTTTTCTGATTACTCTCGTCCTCCTTGAGTGATAATCCTAGTCGGAAATGTACGGCTCTGTAAGGACAAGGCTAAACTTAGGACCTAGCATTAACAGACATTCCCAAGCAGTCGGGAGAGCAGGTAAAATAGGTGACTCTCCAAACTCGATGCATAGCTAGTACAGTTGGCAGCTCGATGGTCAGACGTGCTTTCACACCGAAACAGATATAACAACTTCAACAAGTGTTTCCATGATTGATCGGTAGAGTCCAAAATCCATACTTTCGGTCTACCGAAGAAGAAAATAAGAAAGAAATGTTAATTTTATAAACAAATAGTAGTTTTTATGGGGGCTCCAATCAGTGAAGGAATTCTTCTAGAACCAAATGTCCTGTGTAATGTAAGACGATGATACATTGACGTTCAAATACAGCCAAGATGATCCCCACATACAGTTACACGGTACAATATGTTCACAACGCTCCTCTGTCAGTGAAACAAACGGTCACTCTTTCGTCATTTTGTCACCATTACTGTTACACACTCAAATTGATACTAGACTGAAACTTGGCTCTTGCTTCACCAGGCCCACCCACAGACAGAATTTGTGCATCACTTAGGGAAGAGATCATTTTGCAGTGACAAATCAATTTCTTCCTTACCCTGTCAGCTTTCTCTTCAAAACAAGCTCAGGTTTTAGAGGACAGATTATCATTAATCCACTGAGATCTGGACGCCGGCTCTCTTTCTATATTTCACTCAATTTTTCAAGTTTTCATAACACCGAAAGGTGACGCCAGAGTTGATTTTTTTCCTTTAAAATGGTGGTTTTCAAATTTGCCAAGGCAAATTTAGTGATGAGGTCAAAAGTTTGTGAAGAGTGACTTGTGGACTTCTATTTAGCCTATTAGAGCGAAAATATAAGATATTAAATACATCCATCCATCCTTTTTCTGCAGTGTTTACCCTCACGAGGGTCGCAGATGTGTTGGAGCCTATCGCAGCTGACTTTGAGCAAAAGACAACCTAAACTGGTCGCTAGCCCATCTCAGGGCAGATGCAGTCAAACAACCATTCACACTTACAATCACACATAAAATAAATCCATCTATTTACTTGAACCACTAATTCAATGGGTTGCGGGAGACTGGAGAAAATCCAATAGCGTAGACACATGAGACAAGGGGAAGTTTCGTAGTTATTAGTTTCTTTCTTCTTCTGCTCATGATTATGTTTCCACTTTTCAAACCCTCCATATAATATTGTTCAGTTATTCCTGTTTTTCCATGGCCCTCTGAATAGGGATTGTCAGTCAGCATGGAAAGATTACTCGCTTTGTACTTTTTTGATCATTTATTGAAGCAGCAGCAGCAGCAACAGAGTAGCAGAAGCAGATAATAACCTAAAGTACACATAAATGCAACAAAAATGACTATATCTTTATGCGTCACAATGTAAATGTATATAATTGACATACATTTAATACCTTCATCTTAACAATAACTTTAATAATTTAATCAACTATAATTTTACACTGTGTATTATTATCGTCATCATTATCCATCGTCTAAACATAAGAAACTACACAACAGAAACATACCAAGTGGAACCGAACTAAAGCACTACAAGTCCCAGCGGTCAAACCCGAAAGTGGAGCGCCGGCACGATTAACTCCAGCCGTAACGCAAATTACTCAGTTTAAACATTCCAGTGCAGCCGGACAAACATAACATGGCAACTATGCAAAAAAAAGAACTAAATAAAGACACCGCTGTGATTGCAAGACTTTTGCCCACGCTGTTTAAGCTGCGGGCGGCCCGGTAGTCCAGTGGTTAGCACGTCGACTTCACGGTGCAGAGGTACCGGGTTCGATTCCAGCTCCGGCCTCCCTGTGTGGAGTTTGCATGTTCTCCTCGGGCCTGCGTGGGTTTTCTCCGGGTACTCCGGTTTCCTCCCACATTCCAAAAACATGCATGGCAGGCTGATTGAACGCTCTAAATTGTCCCTAGGTGTGAATGTGAGTGTGGATGGTTGTTCGTCTCTGTGTGCCCTGCGATTGGCTGGCAACCGATTCAGGGCCTACTGCCCGGAGACAGCTGGGATAGGCTCCAGCGCCCCCCGCGACCCTAGTGAGGATCAAGCGGTTCGGAAAATGAATGAATGAATGAATGAATGTTTAAGCTGCCGATTGCGAACAGTGAGTAACTGTGATTGCGATGCGGCAAACATACAGCACTACGGACGGACCGAAGACTTAGCAAACCAACAAACAAAGCAAGCGAGCACGATTGAATCTAAAAGATAACTCTACATATCTGACAAAGACAAGCGGTCACCAAACGTAGCTCACCATTGGGCCATGCTGACGACAAAGTGAATGATTATTTTTTTAAACGAAACAAAGTGCGATGCTGCTTTTTATACGTCAAGCGAACGGTCACCTGTCAGTGGCAGCCCCGCCCCTCTTAAAGCCCCAGGTAAACCCAACAAATATCGATGAAAACTATCGATCCACTCAATCAGGGGTGTCGAACTCATTTCACATTGTGGGCCACATACCTCGGTAGGACATCTAGTGGGCCGGACCATTAAAATTATACCATACGCTGCTATAAATAACCAAAATAATGTATTTCCTTTGTTTTGGTCTAAAGAAGCACAAGAACATTCGGAAAAAGTTGAAATTTAATCAATATATCTTTCACAAAACATTTCATGAAGCACCTTAGATTTCCTGAGACAAATGTGCAATTTACTTTTATCATTCACATATATGCATTGCAACTGATCCTATTAATTGTATGTACAAAGGCACAAAACTTAAACAAGTAATTCGTATAAAATATAGTCATGCATTTTAAGATTAAGCGAGATTTATAAAGAAAGGAGTTTTTAAACCATTTACAGATGTGCATATAAAATCTAAATTAAATCCCTGCCTCCACCTGACAAACTAAGGAGAGTGCTTTTAAATGTGTAAAGAATATTCACATCCTTGACAGCGTCTGCTGTGTTGGGTATGTCTTAGTGACAGACCGAGACTACAGTACTGTCTTCTTCTCTGATCAAAACAATGTTGTCTTCTACTCTGATCAAGACAGTGTGTCCTCAGGCGGATACTCCATGGATTGCTACTTATTAAAAATATTCATTCCGTGTCTTTTATGCATTTTTTCACTTTTAAATAATCCTGAGTGCCTGATAGAACCTCCTTGGGGCCGGTTCCGGCCCGCATGTTTGACGCCACTGCACTAAATGATAAAATGATGACATTGTATATTCTTGATGGATTTCCAATAAAATGCTCTATGCCCAAGGTGATTCATTTATTATTTTTATTGCAAACAAATGAGCTTCATATTAGTCACCGAGGTGTAAAGGTTCACTTGCCTATCTTCCATGCAGACAGCATGGGTTCATTTCCTACTCACTACGAAGGTGAAAGTTGTTGGTCTCTTTCTGTGTCCTTGCGATTGACTGGTGGCCAATCCACAGTGTACTGTGCCTTTCCTCGGAGGTCAGCTGGGATAGGCTCCTGCCTCTCAGGCGCTTGAACAAAATACACAGTGTAGAAAATGGATGGATATGCTTTATATGGTGAGAACATTACAGTATTAAAGAGCAACAAAGTAAGCCTTGTCAACACTCCGCCTTCACGTGTTTATTGTCAGTATAAAATCTGAAATGATTCTGAAGGATTTCTAATTCAAATGTTCCAGGTGTTTTAAAATAAATCAGTTCAATGAAATACCCTCAACCTCAGCGGGTGAAACATTTAACCAATTTCTGTCCAACAGTACACACACAAAAAGAACTATGACAACATTGCACAGCAGATATGCTTCACCTTAAGTGCTATGATTTGTGGGACTTTGGGTGGTCGTAATGAGAGCCAAAGCAGCTCTGTCCAGAAGCTGTCATATGAAGGATAATAGAACTAAGACGCAAACCATTCATGTTGTCCCGTTAGAAAGAGGAAGGCAAGATTTCCTCGAGTTGACCACGTCCTTTCATCCATCCATCCATTATCCGATCTGCTGATCCTCACGAGGGTCGTGGGGGTGCTGGAGCCTATCCGAGCTGACTTCGGGTAGTAGGCGGGCTACACGCTGAACTGGTTGCCAGCCAACCATTCACATTCACAATCACACCAAAGGACACTTTAGAGCAGGGGTCAGGAACATTTTTGACTTAGAGAGCCATGAAATCATCTTTTCACCATCTACTTTGTCGAAGGGTTAGCAAACTGATTCAAAAGGAGGTGTTTACCTGTTTACCCAGCAACGGCCAACGTAGGCCAGTATCATCCAATTAAAATTACTCCTGCCGCCCACTGCAGCCCTGAACAGGGACATGAGCAGTGAAAAATCGATGGATGGATTAAACACGTGAGAATATTTTGTTTTATCTGCGAGCCAGATGCAATCATCAAAAGAGCCACACCTTGAACTAGTTGCCGCCCAATCACAGGGCAGGAATAGACAAACAACCATTCACGCTCACAATCACACCTGTGGACAATTTAGAGTGTACCATTAACCTACCATGGATGGTTTTGGAATGTAGGAAACCAGAGTAGCCGGAGAAAACCCACGCCGGCACGGGGGGAACATGCAAACCCCACACAGGAAGGACAGAACCCGGAATCAAACCATGGACTTCTGCACTGTGAGGCGGCCGTGCTAACCAGTCAGCTGCTGTGCCACCCAACTTGACAACTGAAGTGTTTTTATTTATAGCTCTTTGCTGGCTAAAGTGCACAACATGCAAATAGAAATGCTCCTCTGTTGTTTCAGCTTCAACACGAGGGTTACACCCTGGACAGGTTGCCAGCGAATCACACATTTAACCAAACACCCATTCACATCTACTGACAAATTTCGGAATGCGGAAGTAAGCTGGGGCACCAGGAGAAGTCTCACCCAAATCAAAGGAGTTACTTTGTGACCTTTGGAAGGTCACTTTGACAGGGTCACAATTGCCGGGGATCAAAGCCATAACCTATGGGTTGGAAGACGACCACTCTACCACTGAGCCATGCCGCCCCGCATGTTTGGGTCAAATGCTCCAGATGAACAACAAGAATAATGATGTAATCCTTCAGTATCTCGATAAAAGTAACCTGATAACTTTATGTTTATAGATTTGATTGGGAGTCAACTAATACATAGGAAGTATGTGTTCGGGAATAGGTCACTTTCGCAGTAAATCCAGACAAAGCCTTGAAAACAGACTAACTGGTTGTTTTTACAATGACTGTGAAAAGCTATCAAAACAATGGGCAAATGCCAGAGTAATTGAATGTGTATGATAGGCACATGCTGACATTTTCATGACTTGCTTTAATTTGAAAAGGAAATAAAGGCCTAACATTCAATTTTCAGACTCACCATGCAATGAAAACAAAATCTCCCAGGGAGAATGACTCAATATATGAAAGACACCTTTCCAGGAAGGAGTAATTAATTGAATCCAGCACATGTGAACCGGAGAAAAATCTCATCCATTTTACCTCCAAACCAGAAAAAGTCATACTGTTTTCGCATCTGACCTACTTTGTTTGTTTAAGTTGACTTTTGTCGTTCTTTTGCACGTTGCCATGTTTGGACAGGTGGAAGAATGTAGCTCAACAAATTCAAAGCCACTTAATTTACATACCACATAGCCTAGTCAAGCTCCTTCGTGCTGTGAACAAGACAATGACAACAATGTTGCTTGGTTTCGCATTTGGCAGAGCAATGTGCCCCCCCAAAAAATCTTTTTTTTTCTTCCTGAAATGTTTGCGTTATAAACATACAATTTTCTCACACAGGAGCAAGAACTAAAACAGCCCTATATGGTCAATAGAGACTCACCATTGGAGGTTTGGAGGACCCTTGACTCGCACTGCGTGCTAGCAGTTGATTCAACACTAATGGACGAATGTGCTGCCTTTCTGAAACATCAAATGGGAAAGGTGTGGTATAAAATCGACTCAGCCCACCTCCTACACTGTCACTCAAGCTTCACTCTGTTCTCTCAGGGCAAATACACTTATATGTCAGAGCCAGCAAGTGTGAAGTGAGATTAGAAGAGGAGGGGATGAAAGATGATAGCGGAGAGAGAAGTGAAGAAAAACAAGCGTTATTTTGGTAGTGTATCACAGTCCGTGTAAAAATCTGGGTTTGCGCATCAGCTCTCCACATACACTAATAGCCTTTGTTTGTCCTCAGGATATGTCAATCAAGTGCATACAATAAATGATGGACAGCTAGGTGACTGGAACCGGTGGATGAATTCCAAAGCCGTCCCTTTGAGCTGCCATTATCTTTCAGCGTCAGCTGCAGACCACAGGCCTACGCAGCATTACAGTGATGCCACTGGCATCTGGTATTCTCTTTGGAAATATGGACTGCACAGAATGACGCCTGCTACCTTTTTTTGACACATTATGTACAAAGGCGGAAAACAGAAGAAACACAGCATTCTACTTTGGTCGCCAATTTAGTTTTTAGTATCGTTGACCTGATAATAATAATAATAATATATTTTATTTATAAGCGCCTTTCAAAACACTCAAGGACACGATATGCATGCGAACAACAAACGGAAGGCAGTGCGAGACATAATGTTAGATAGACACTGACAGTGGGTACTTTAGCTATTGCGTAACAGAAAAGCACACTTTTAAACTTTTTTCCAATTGAATGGGATATTAAGGAGGGAATTTACCCACAACGACTTGTTGACAGACGTACAGTATGCCTCTCTGCAAGGCATCTTAACCACTGTCATTTTCCATCCCAAAAGAATGATACATGGTTGGGGCATGCCTTCAATTTGGAACATAAGTAGTTGGCTTTGCCACTCTAATTTAGGCTAAGACAGTCCTCAGCAAGCCTTGTTATATGAACCGATGATGCCTACTCGAAGTAAAGATGAATTGTGCCGACGGAATGCCCACCTCTGCAAACTTGTGTATTGTACATACATACATACATTGGCCCGAATATAAGACGGCCCTGATTATAAGACAACCCCCTCTTTTTCAAAATTCAAGTTTGAAAAAAGACCTTTTGAACACCAAATTCATTTTTATACAGAAAATAATTACAGTACATCTGAAACAAATGATTATAACAATATATTTGAGAGAAAAAGCATGTTATTTTGTCTCATTCAAATCTTAATGTCTGAACATTTAAATATGTAAACTAAAGCGCAATCACAATCGTAAATGAATGGCTTCTGGTTTTTGAAATGTAAATTACTTCACAACTTCTCCTCAGCAGCCGGTCAACCTGGCCGATCTTCGACTCACTTTTCTCCAGATTGTCGCAACGTTTCTCCATTTTCTGGTATCTCTATTATTTTCTTCTCTTTTCTTTCTTACCACTATTTTTATTTTTCTTCTTTGTACTAACGCTATTTTTATATTTATTCTTTGTGACAGGGCTTCACTTTGGCTTGGGGAGTCAAGTTCAGCATTCGCTTCAATGATATCTGGCGCCATCTAGCGTCGTGAACGGGTATAATGTCAAGACCCCGAATATAAGATGACCCCCACTTTTTCAGTCTCATTTCAATGCAAAAAAACGCCATCTTATATTCGGGCCAATGCGGTACATAATGTACAAGATCGATATAAATCACGCTGGCAGTCAGTACCTTTGGGTCAGTAATCCAATCTTCCTATTGCAATTTATAAGGATGCAAATCTCCAATTAAACGCGCATTTGCCTGCCTGCTGAAAGTCTTCGTGCACATCTCCATCACTACAAATTGTCAAAGTCCACTTGAAACTTCTTCTCGAGTAAACTAATTAAGGGTGTGTAAGTATATAATCCCGATACAAACCAAAAGTTGTAAAAATATCACGGTTAAGGGTAAAGTATGAGCCTTAATGGAGACTTCTTTCTTCTTACTTTTCTGATTGATATAAAAATGATTTATTAGATACAATCACATAACGGGGTAGGACTAGATAAGTTTTTTACTTCTTCCTACTCCCTTGAACATAATAACTGTGTTGAATGAAGATTGATTTCTTTCTTTTTACTTTTTTTATCTACCTTATTTTCTGTCAAATTATTACTGTATATATGTTTTATGTTCAAAAAACAAACAAACAAAAAAAAAAAAAATATTTCCACTTATTTAGCATATCCGTGATTGCAAAGAAAAGGCAACACAAACTGCCAGTATGGTCCATCGAAGGGGATTGTGGGATATATTACTATTTTTAGCACAAAGGTCGGGGCACCCTATATTTTGTATTTTATGGGCTTCTCTCAGTGTCTCTATTTGGAGAGGAAAACACCATCACCATTAAATACCTAATTCTTCGCAGAGTCACTCTAATATTTTCAGAGATGGGATGTGAGCATAAGTAAATATGTCAACATAAATGTTGTACTTTTGATCGCAGTTTTCAGAGATTGGGGGGGACTTTTACTTTCCTACATTTAGGCTGTTGCAGCACATCACACTACGCAAGTGAGGAAGGACACATTAGGTCGGACATACTATATTAGTGTTGGAAACAAACTAAAGAGCCATTCGAACGCATTTCATTTTAAATAAATAAATAAATAAAAAACGCTTTGGACATCTAAAATGAACAATGATGTTTCTCTCTGTTTATTAAATTTCTGCTGCAGAAATCCGTTGAACTGGGCAGACCATTCGAAGTGATATATTAGCCCATGCATCACATTGGATGTGTCCATTGTATACGCCATAAAATTGTCAAATAATATTTGTAAAATTGAGTTGGAGTGAAATAATACAATCAAAAGCTTTGTTTCTGTTTTAATCCAGTGAATTATTGCTTGAAGATACTGTAAATCTCGAAAGAACCATTTAAACGAGGCATCTTCACAAATAGCTTCACTTTGCCACATTCAATACAGCTGTGGTGTCGATGTACAAACAGTGAAGTGTTTGACAACGATATGTTGTAGATGGTGTCGTGGTTCACGCTCCCGCCTTCCGTGGAGTTTTCAGCAGAAACTCAGCTTTACAGGTGCCATACCTGCTCTGCAGTTATTGTCCACATCCACCGTATAACAATTATGGGTATAACTCCATAGTTGCTGTATGTACCAGCCCCTATTATTAGAATACGTTGACTGGGGAAATTACCAAACAAAGTGGTTGCCCTGATTTGTCGCATTGAGCATTATATGCTAGAAAATGGCAATGGCACTAATATGTTTGATGATATGTCATTCTTTGTCAAACAAGGAAGCATCTCTGGGCAGAAAGCCTGAATTCCCTTTTCTTTGTTTCTTGCACCCTTTTCTTTGTGCCCCCACCATCTTTATTGTTGCTGCTGTGTACTGTGCAGAAGGCGCTAACAGAGAAACGTCACTTGGTATACAGATACACGCATAGCAACTCCAACCTCTTTGTGTGCTCGGCTAATATTTACACTGAGTGGGCTGAACAGTATTGAGTTTGGCCATTCAAAATAATGTTTGACTAGTATTAGGACAACAGTAGGGGAACAGTGTCTGGTCAATACGACCAGAAGCCCTCAGGTTGTTGCCCAGATAAAAAAAAAAAAAAGGAGAAAAAAAAGGAGAAGCGTCCTTGTTGTTGGCTGATGGTGGCTTTCAGAAAAGTTAAACATTTCGTCATTGAGTCAATGTTTTTGTGCCCTTTGTTTGTCTTGGGAAAGATTTGGAGGTGTGGACATGTTTTGTGAGTCACAGTAATTAAAAACGGTTCAATTACTTTTCCATTGTAGGCTTTTGAAGGAGCTTTTGTGCACGTAAAGGCATCTGTGAACTAACTTGTTTGACAAGAAATGTAAAGAAAATCACGCTGGACAAAGCTTCTGCATTGAGTCGACACCTGACTGGAACCTGAAATTTTGTGAAAGCACTGCACTAAGAATTGTTTTTGACTGTGTGAAACATTAGCCCAAGTTTGTTTAGCTCGGGTTAAGTGTTTACAGTCTTTGAGTTCACTGTCCATAGGTCTGCTATTATCCTCATCTGGAGCAGGTCGTAAATGCTTGCAAACTGGTTAATCAGTGTCTAGGATTCAAGTGGAAAGCCAACAGACGGTGTCCATGTCGTTGCTCTGCACTAAATCAACCTGCTCATTTTTCCACTATCCTCTAATTGGATGGAGTCACGACTGAGAAGAAAAGAAATTCATGTTTCAGTCAGTAAATTTGGACATAAAGTTACATTAATCAACATTATTTTTTCTCATCAAAAACATTCCAAAGACTACAGGCAAAATCAATTTCACTATTATAGGCGAATGTAAGGTGGCTTTTTAAGATACTGATATTCGTTGTTCGTACTGCCATCTGCTGGTAACAAAATTAAATGGGTTTTTTTTTAACTGCACTAATGTTGGTTATAACATTGTTTTACACTTGTACACCTTTCTCTCGGTTAAGTGTAGAAGTTTAAATAATTAATACTTTTATATATTCTTACCTCTTCATAGTATTGAGAATCATTGAGGTTTGCAAATCAAGAGACCCCATTATTGGTAGGAGAGACACAAGTGTCTCTGTGCTCGAGAACACAAATGTTGACATTTGAGACCCATATTTATATGCTGTAAATGACATACAGAACTTCGACTACACAATCACAGATTATGTAAATTGATGTCAATTGCAAAGAGGTATATGCATGTTGCAAGTACCCCGGTACTGGGGAGAGCTGCAACACTACTTGGAAATAGATGGAACAATTCAATGATTATGCTTCGTAAAGATCCGTTGTGACAAATGTATGGAAACACTGTAATGAATAATAAAGAAGGAACCACAAACTTGTAAGACTCAAATAATAATAATGAATAAAAAGTGTAAATTAAAGAATGAAAACAAATGATACATTAAAAAAATATATAAACATGAAATTAATTAAATAATGAATAATCAAGTATATATATTTTTTAGGGCGGCCCGGTGGTCCAGTGGTTAGCACGTCGACTTCACAGTGCAGAGGTACCGGGTTCAATTCCAGCTCCGGCCTCCCTGTGTGGAGTTTGCATGTTCTCCCCGGGCCTGCGTGGGTTTTCTCCAGGTACTCCGGTTTCCTCCCACATTCCAAAAACGTGCATGGCAGGTTGATTGGACGCTCTAGATTGTCCCTAGGTGTGAGTGTGAGCGTGGATGGTTGTTCGTCTCTGTGTGCCCTGCGATTGGCTGGCAACCGATTCAGGGTGTCCCCCGCCTACTGCCCGAAGACAGCTGGGATGGGCTCCAGCACCCCCCGCGACCCTAGTGAGGATCAAGCGGTTCGGAAAATGGATGGATGGATGGATATATTTTTTAAGAACAGTTAAAGCCAGTCAACCATGAAAAAGCTTTTTAGCATTTAGCTTCAAAGCTAGCATGAATGCAATACATCAAATTAAACAAGAGAATTGACTACTTGAGTTTATGGAAGTGAAACAATTGTATTGACAACACAATGAAAACATGCAAAGAAAATATTTGAGATAAAAATGTGTGTTTTCTTACCTGAAAAAATAGTTTTTGGGCACCAGAACAGACAGTGGAGTGGTCATCACTGCATAAGAGGGAACATACAGTGGACGCCGCAATCTGTGCCATTTGATTTCTACAATGTTTCAAAACGTTTGTTGTCTGTTGTCATGTTTATGCGGAACTCAGAATCTTTCTGCCTGCGCCCGATCAAATTCACCAAAATTGCATTCGTCTATCTGCACAAATATTTGGTTGTGGTCCAAGGATGCGTATAATATGGATTTACATTCTGTCACCAAATCGTCACTGGCCTATCTTCAAGCGCGCGCACACACACACACACACACACACTTTACTGACTTCCAGATGTCACCAAGAATGTCTCCGTCCACGGAAACCCAAAAAAACACGTTTTTATCAGGGCAGTGTTTGCAGTTTTGATATTCAGAAAAGCATAGCTGTGTTTTATGACACACTAAAGTCTGCAAAATACTTTAACAAATGCTTGAGCGGGATGTCATTTGAAAGACATTGCTGATACTAGATTAAAGACACAGTAGAGACTATAAGAGAAAAGAGAAGTATTTTGCCAAGATTCATACAGGTTTAAAACATTTTTAAAAAGCGACCATGGCAAACCCTGTAATCTGTACATGTGAAACAGTTTCGTGAGCGGCATTCTTTGACAACATACCACACAGGCAGCCATTAGCACACTAATTGATTAACAGAGCGAACAGCAAACAAAAAAGAAAAGCTCAGTGCACTGGAACACACACAAGCTGTAAGAGCAGCAAACCACTTAATTAGCCTGTTAATTAAGTTAGTAGCCTGAGGAGGAGCAAATTGTACAAATGCACCTGTGAAACATGATTTCAACTGAGGCATTACTGTATTTTGAAGGACCTAATAATTAAGTACTTTTTTTAAACATGCTGGCAGATCATTTGTTTGACATTATCTTAGCCTGCGGATTCATTTCATGACACAAAGTAATATTTTTCTTTAGGAAGTAAGCAGGAACCATAACTTCAAGTCATGAAAGCAGAATGGGCATGGCCTCCAGACTGTTTGTTATTCTTTTAGTGACCAGGGTTGAAACCTCGCTTTAGGTAATTAATTATAAAGTCGGACAAACCTTTATAATGTTAGGTGAAGATATCCCATCGCTGTTTTATGGGAATTTGTGCTGTGCGATATGGAAAAAAATTTCATCACGATAGAAGCCATTTCATATCATGTGCATGTGTTTGTGTGTGTGTGTGTGTGAGAATAGGAGACTCAATTCCTTCTTGAGCATGGTCTAGCAAAATCTAGCTCTAGTCCCTGTCTCCTTGTGCCGAAACCTGACTCAACGTTTCGGTTCTGCACTGACTACCGAAACGGTAGCAAACGGTAGCAAATTCATTCCCACTTCCTTGTACTCATGACTGAATTATTACGGTTGGTTCGGCTTGTTATGTGTCCAAGTTGGATCTGTTAAAAGGATATTGGCAAGTTTGCCGTGTAACACCACATCAATTTCGACAATATACAGTGATGGTGTTTGGCCTGAACAATGCACCGGCTTGTATCCCAAAAAATTGGTTAACACAGTTTTGGGTGATGTTCCAAATTGTATTGCAGATATAGACAATGTAGTGACACATTCCAGTGAGTGGGAAAAGCACTTGCGTACCCTGAGAACCATCTTCCAGCAGCTGAGGCTTCACTTACCATTAACTTGTGAATTTGGTAATGCATCTGTTACGTACTTGGGAAAACAGGTAGGTGGTGGAAAAGTGTGGCCCCTGGCAGCCGAGACAGCAGCTATAAATTCCTTTGCAGTGCCTACCACCCGTTGAGAGTTGCGCCGCTTCCTGGGAATGGGGTATCATAGAGGGTTTTATAAAAACTTCTCCTCAACAAACAGATCCCCTGATGGACTTCGTCAGTCCAAAACGTCCATTTCTATGGAAACTGCAAGGCTCTGCTGTGTAGCGCACCTGTTTTGAACGCTGCAGACTTCACTCGTCTATTTACGTTGGAGGACGACGCCAGTTGTTTCTATGTGGGTGCAGTTTAACTACAATCTGATGATGAAGGACTGGATCACTGGGTGCATATTTTTCACAACAAAAAAAAATCAACAGAAGTCAGAAAAAAATATTCGACCATAGAATATATTTTTTAATGTACAGGGTGACCCAAAAAGATGCGTACCCATGAAAATTTCAATTGTGAGTTTGATTAAAAAGCTATTTATTTCAAATTACAACCACACATTATTCAGTTTATGGAAGACCATTCACCAGAGTTTCAGCTAGTTCTGTCAATTTATGGCTTTCCCAAGATGTGTCCTAGGGCTGCGTTCTATTGAGTCCCTCACTGCAGCAATTCTTCTGTCCTTGCACTCTTTTTCCTGCCTGAATAAGTTCCCCCTGTGGCTTTAGAACATAAGTTCACTACAGTCCCATGCTCTCTGAACTTCGTAACCCAACTAACAATCGTTGATTTTGGTGGAAAGTTGCGACAATGGAAACGTTTTCGAAACTGAATCTGTACACTCTGGTATGATTTTGTTGCAAAATAGATCTCCAGGGAGAATATCTTCTGCTGATTTGTCCAAGACATTTTTGGGGCAACTATAGCTAAAAACGATCATCCATAGGTTCACCTTTCACGTCCTGCAACAGAAAAGACATTCGTTAAAAAATTGATTTTTTATCGAATAAAATATGGGTATGTATATGTTGGCGCTATTGTCACAACGGTGATTGTATATACAGTATGAACCAGAATCATTAAAGTTACAATCACAATTGGCGATTAATGTGATGGTCGTTGTCCCTCCAGAATTATGACCTCGATATCAGACAGAAAATGGAGTAAACAATGTGTTTGGCAATGCCCTGTTCCGGTGTGGGCAGTAGTGAGATCGTTTTTATTTATTTCTTTTTTTTTTTTATATAGTAGTCACGTTTTTGATCGATATTGCTCTGTTACTATTGCCTGCGTTTTTATGTTAACTTGGGTTCTACTGTATGAAAGGTTTAGTCCAGATGTACGGTACTTATTTTTAGGGAGGAAGTGTTACAGGCAGAGGTACTTTCCTGCTAAAATTCAGGTGTTTGTAGTTGTTCCCCCCCAACTGGGTTCTGTTAGAATTCACCTTGGAGTTATTGGACGCCCTACTATGGGAGTTTGGTCCCCATTGCCAGCAGTAAGTCAGATTATTTTCCGGTGAAGGTTGGACTTTGCTAAGGCAGCCCTTTGTCATGGAGTCTCTTCATTACCTTGATGGACAGAATTTCTAGGTGCAGCCAAACTTCCAGCATAGCTGGTCTCAGTACAGTCTCTGCTTTTCCCAGATGATGTGGTACTGTTGGCTTCTTCAAGCCGCATCTTCAATCTCAGTGGAGCGGTTCGCAGCTGAGTGTAAAGCTGTTGGGATCAGCAACACAACTCCAAATCCGAGACCGTGGTCGTCAGTCAGAAAAGGGGAAAAATGACAATGAAAAATACTGGTACTTTCTTTTTGTGGATAAGGAATGAATTCAAGAATAGAACGTACTTTGCTCAAACAGAACTCTGGGCACATGCAGGGCAGAGTGCAGCTAATGGTGTGATACGTAGAAAAATGGCAGGAGTAATTGAGAGCTAATGGCAGCCACTGCACTTCCACGAGTGTATGATGCTGCAAAGATATGATAACTGAGCGTGAGCAGTTAACATGGCCATTTGTGATGAACCGGAGCTACTGCGGTATAGGACCAAACCACCAACCTCATTCACAACTAAATTAGCGACTAATAATAATAATAATAAAAAAACAGACAAAATCATGAGCATTACTATTTAAGCTGCAAAGAAATGCAAAAGACAGCTGGGATAGGCTTCAGCATGCCCGCGACCCTTGTGAGGAGGCGGTTCGGATAATGGATGGATATCACTAATAAATTGTCCAGGAGGGAGAAACCAAACTGTGCAAATTCCAAAATAATACAAGCTTTGCAAGTTGGAATTGATGTCTTTTGAATAAACAAGCGGATATTTGCATTTTAAAACAGCCACACTTTATGTGCAGTGACGGCTTTATGGAAATCATTTGTTACACACTTCCTTGCAATTATTTTTGCTAGTTAAAGTCACACGTGGACTATGATAGGAAGGCACCAAGAGCGAGGCTACAGTCTTTACGAGAATCACTCAGCCAGAGCGCAAGATAAAGCATTGCAATAACTTATTTAAAAAAAAAAAAAGCCGGCTAATTAACATTGTGAATTCAACCAGAAAGCCTCTGTTCCTCTGATGGGTTTAATTGCGCTGATGTGTGGGCCACAATTTAACAGCTCATACACAGAGCTGCCGTGGCTCCCATAAATGACAATATTTCCACCCCCAAAGACTGACATTAGTTTGGAGCATAATTGACTTTAGCTTTACCTGAGCTCATGTGATGATTTAATATACAGTACTTCAATTCGTTTTTTTGATTGATTATAAAGAACTGAATTAAATTGGCCAATATGCTGATTACTTATGAAAATATGCTCAGCCCTGTTCAAGGGTAAAACAGTTGGTTCACACTGTAGAGCAGATGAATAAACATTCTCACAGAAATCCACACAGCACAACAATCCCCAATATTAAACTGCAGCATCAAGCTTGTACTTAAACACATAGCTGAACACACACGTTGTCTGACTAAAGTCGTCGCATGTATCAATGCATTTAAATTCAAACACTATAACAACAGTCTTTCAGAAGGGAAAACTCTGAGGTCATATTGTTTTGGTCAAATGCTTTAGAAGGGTGTGGATAACTGAACAAACAAACGATGAAGTGTTTAACATATACAGTAGACCCCTGTTTTCGTGACCAGCATAAATCCTGTGTGGGGTGCACACCAGTGGCGGATGCTGGTCTGTCAAGGAGGGGAAGCTCAATTTCGGCCTACATCATAAAACGTGTCCGTTTATTTATACGTGCATTCTACTCTCCGTTCCTTTTCAAGAAAATGATCTGTGACCCTGTCATACCAACAAGGCGTCTTTTCCAGGGTCTTAACTGTGGTGATATAAGTCAGTCTGCGAACACAAGCAACTACAATAAAACACACCAGAAATAAAATATTAATCTGTCGCTAGTCGTTTTCAACAACGAGTGTCGCTAAGATGATTAGAAGAAGTCTCCAGTTCAACTCAGAACAGAATGAGAATTGAAAAATGCTCCCACGGATGCCTACACCAAAAGATCGGTGATTGACTCATTTCGCTGTCAATCAAAAAGAGATTCAGCCTCAGACAGATCATCCAATTCTCATGCAGAAAAGCCGAGCTTCCTGGCCAGACTATAAACGCCCACTGTCCATAGACTCCCAGAGACGCTGAGCGTCCGATGGGCGGGACAAAACCAGCATTTATCCAATGACTCGTCTTGTTTCAATGCATTGGGACTACTCTCGAGACGCCCAGCGTCCGCGCTGCAGACGCTCAGCGTCCACACAGTTTAAAGCATAGTGAAGCTGCGGGAATCAATGAGAAGAGAGTCGCGTCGTAACAAGTAATAAGAAGTTGATTTAGAATAAAAGTTGAGCACGTGGTAGCGCATATTTAGTCAATGACATGTACACACAATTGTATGTACACACATATATTTGATCACTTACTTTTTGACATTTTAGGGGAAGCTGAGCTTCCCTTGCAGGCTTAGAGCAATCGCCTCCGGTGTACACAGAGGCAGATTTGATCTGATTTTGGTCATTTTGCAGGCAAATGCAGGCTGGCAGATCTGCGAGTAGGAGGGCTGTGCCACGATGAGAGTGCTCACAGCCAACTTCAATCATGGCCACTCAAAGATCCTCCTTTCATTGCCTTTACATGCGTTGCGCAAATCGCGCACTTCACTACAGTCTTGACACTGCAAAAGCACATCAGTGCCGTGAAGTGGGCACTTCGAGACCACACCCATGCCATGGGCCATCTTTAGAATGAAAGCCTACTAAATTACTATTGCCTTGGCATCAATGTATAATTTCGTAAACTTTTTTTATGTTAGTCTTTGCGTTGGTCTGTGTTAGGTTATGACTATGCAGCTTTCTTGACAAATTTAAATGGCGCCGCACACACAAATTAAGCAGTCAGTGGAGGCAGAAACAAATCCCAAATCTTCCCCGAATTACCAAAGAGTCGTATGAGTATCACAAAGTGCATGAGAGAAATAGAACAAGAGAGGGTACTTTCTGTGGGCTCATGTGACGTTCTGGTACGCTGTAAAAAGTCCCGGTACGCATACCGGTATATTGCGTAAGAGGTGAAATTATCAAAGGTATGAAGTCTACAGGCGGTTTTTAAGTCAGATTCATAACTCATACAAGCCAAATACCTATGCCACTAAAAAGTGTTGTCGAATAAAATTTTAAATAATACTGGGTGAGTTGTTGTCAAGCTAGTCATGAGTCATTACGCTTGGAGTCAGAGCACAGGCCTTCTTAGCAACTGAAAGCAAAATGAATCGATGTGTAAATGTCATTTCATTGGCAGGCAGCCAGGCACTTTTCTGTTGCATTCACTCTGATTTACAGCTTTGTGATTATTACATCGATATCATCACGAGCAAAAGAAAACGCTAAATATAATCAAGCCTTCAGATGGTCACTGAGATGAGATTTGATGATATTTAACCTTTGATACATTTCCTCCCCAGAAAGTATTTAATAAATTCCAAATGTTATGATGTTGGTGGCTTCCACTGTGCATTTTGTGGGTATGAGCTCAGAGTACAGTACTTGAAGTAACCCAAACAAACCTGAAGAACATACGATCTCCACACGGAAAGTCCTGAACCAACACAGTTGAACTCAGAACATTTGTGTGACAGGGGGCAGTACTAACAAACTAATTAACTAATAGTACTAACTTCCACTGCGCTGTCAATTATTCAATCGAATTTGATTAAGATAAGCCATGCCTGTTTTCCCTTGACAAAGAGAAGACTGCAGTGTTAAAAGCATTGTAATGCCTCTGTGCTATTAAGCAGTGGGCCAAACAGAACAAGTGCTTTTTATTGCATTGTATCTCATCAAGCACTTGATCCGCCATATAAGTGAATTTATTTGCTGCCAGTGCTTGACCTTCTCTACAAACCTCCGTGTTAATCACCCTCCACTTATTTCAAATGACCACATAGCTACATGTACAGGCAGAGAGATGCAAAGGGAGAAATATAAAATATCATAGGCGCATGTCGTGGATCCCTGTCTTCAAATCTCTCACCAATATTCAATAGTCAGGTAACAAGGCACAAGGTTGCCCAAAGTTGCGTCCTTCCATGCAATGATGTGAGCAGAAGGAGGGCGAGCAACCTGTCTGTCAGAGTGTTTCTAAAGACTCCATCAAGCGTAGTAAGCCCCAACACAGGGGCTTAGTTTTCGCTACCAGGGGCTGAGCTACTGCTGGAGATGGGGATTTCATGTTCACTGTGACAGCAGATCATAGCAAAGCAGGTAAAAAAAATCTTCCACTATCTGGATGTAATTCCTCTGCTCTCACAACAATCACATCCTTGCTGCAATCTGTGTGTGTGTGTATACATAAATATAAATAAATATATATATATATATACTGTATATGTGTGTGTGTATACACACACATACACACATACGCACACGCATGCACAATTCATCAGTATGCAGCCCACATGGGCCCAGTCAATCCGTCATTAGAGAAAGCCAATCGGCGTAGAGAACGTAATTTCTAGGTCACACAAACAGTCAAAAATAAGGAAAAAAATTATAACATAAAAACAACAAAGACACACACGCACAGCGTTGTGATTGGTGAAGTTAAAACAAGACAGTATGGGACACGTGTCGCTGAGGTCTGTGGGAATGAGAGTTATGTTTTATTTATTTATTTGGTTTGCTGTCAGGTGTGCAGCACCTGCGTGTGACGTAGTACCGGTAAAGTCTGATGATTTGGACAGACTGGGCCGAACGGAAATACTGACAACGGCTCACTGACAGACTCACTGGACTGTTGATGCCCACCTCTGCTTTCGTGTATTTTAGAGGTGAACCTGTGTACCCACGTGATACGCAGATGGGATAGGGAACCATCACTAAATGTTAACCTTTCTGATGATCAAAGGTGTCATCTCATCAAAGGTGCTGATCCATTAACACCAAACCATCATTCCCCTCTCATTATCACAATTACCTTCCAACCCACTTTGAATGACCTGCAGTTACCCTCTCTGGAGTAATGGCCACCCGGATGTTCATAAGTGAATCTGGTGACAATTACAATCATGGAGAGTGTTTCACCCTCCTACTGGAATTTTCAGGCCCTGCTCCCAAATAACCAGCATTTTTCATCAATGGAACAATTAAAATAATAGTGTGCCCAAGTGCCATTAGCAAAGCGTGCTCGCAGGTAGAGCAGCATTTAGATTAATTTTCGGAATGGACGAGCCCTTTTTCCTCCATTGTTCTTCATTTTCTATTTCCATCGCCTCCCCCCTGCCAGGAGCCTGTCGTTGCTGCGCTTTCATGCTGAACAAAAGGACAAAGGTGTCATCCCACAATACAATACTCAATTTGATATTGTCAGGACTCAACAATAGTGTGATGATGAATTGTTGCCAGGGTTAGTGATTAGTTTGTTTTAACGAGTTTTTAGAGCACGTTTGTTCATATTTATTCGGGGGGGGGGGGGACACCTTCTTCTCCAGTCATAGTGAAATAAAAAAATTGAAATGATCACCAAAAGCTCATCCCTATTAATCGACAATGATGAAACAGAGGGACATTTTTGCTATAGTTAAATAAGGATAGTTTCAGAAAGCATTTATTCATATTTTATTTAATTAATGAAAGAGTTCTTTCAGTTGGAGTTATTGTGTTAACTTTTGTTAACTATAATAACCTTGCTTGTCACCAGAATGACACTTTTGAAAAATATCTTATTGTCATATGGCAACACCCACCAAATGGTATGGTGATTGACATTCAAGTCTGCTTTCACATTGGGTTTTTTCTCTCCTATTGCAATCGTTGAAACATCCCCCTTGTTCTCTTTGCGGGAATACTCTAATTTTTTTTCTGAGGAGCATGATCACAAGCACTACAAGGTGTCATCATGATGAGCATGTACAGGTTACTTTAAAGTGGTTAATAGCACGTCTCTGCCTCACAGGACTTAGGTTTGGATTTGAATCTCTGCTCCTGCCTTCCTGTATGGCGTGTGCACGTTCTCCCCGTGCGTGCATGGGGAGAACGTCCTCGCACATTTTGTTCATTTAGGTGTGAATGGCCGGTCGTCTTTTTATCTAACCCGCCTGTCTGTGGTATTCGGTCCTGAGTGTACCACACCTCACTGGCGACCCCAATGAGAACCGCTTCATGAAAAATGTTGATCGCATTATAGAACTACAAATCTCAATGGTTTTATGTCACCGAAACAGCCTTATGATTTAAGTACACTGAGGTTCAAATCTCCTGTCATATATATACAGTATATATATATATAGAGAGAGAGAGAGAGAGAGAAAGAGAGAGAATTGTGGAGAAGATCCTGCAGTTTGTGCATTTCTGATGTGATGTAGCTACAACATGTTCAATAATGGAGTGTAAATTTGAATTTGGCCTCATGGGATTATTGTTGTTTTCTTCTTTTACAATTTCATGGCGTCTTGGAGCCTTTCAAGATTAGCAATAAGTAATTCCTCATATAGGATTTATTTTTGCTGGAAGAATAAGTGGAGTGATGTTATGACATAAAACAGCAACCTTAATTGGCTATTATCTTTTTGTTGAAAGGACTGCGGTGAAAGGTTAATCACCGTTAAATTGAAGCGCTACGCTCTACAAATAGAAGATAGATGTAGCATATTTTCATTGTAGTGATGCCTGTGTCACATCACGGACAGTACATCCCCAGATTACAGTCCGAGGAAAACGGACCAGCCAGATGACCTCCTAACTACACAATCTAATGAGATCCAAAAATCAAAGTTCCTCCCTAAAAAAAGATACTGTTTCACTTTGGATTGCCGCTGTTCCATAGGTTGTCTTTTGCTCTCCCAGTCATAACATTTGAAATTGCAACCCCAGGAAATGATTACAGGTACAAGAGCTGATTAAGAATATAAAATATCCCGTTGCATGCTAACGTATTCGAGACTCCACTATGAATTCAAACTCACTTTTGTCGCGGGCCACTTTGGAGGGCCGTTACGACAGTGAATCAAATTGATAGATTGCTAGTTTTTAAATCAGCCGATTCAACTGCAATAGTTTGTTCAATTATATTTCAAGTGAGTGTAAACAGGGAAACAAAATTATTGCAAAATATCTGTGTTATTTATTACACATGAAATTTGACATTTAGGTACAGATTTTAGCAGGGATCATGCAAGTTGAAAAGCTTGATTTGCTCCCGCGGACCACATAAAATGATGTGGCGGGCCGGATCTGGGCCTCGGGCCTTGAGTTTGACACCTGTGCTCTATAGTGTAGCCTTTTTGGTTCACTTTAAACTGCACACTAAGAGCAATAAATGTTAAGGCCTTCAATTTAAGTTGCTCCCTCTTGTACAAACATGTCAGAAATGCTGGGAAAGGCTGCAAAATTTCTTTTAAAATTGATTGTACTACCATTTTTAATTGACGTTGCATACACCTTAAACAATTCAAGGTGTAAGCTAATGATGGGTATAGAATATGGCGCGATATACACAGGATCCGATCAGTCAACTAATTGCAACTACCGTCTGCGATTAGTCGACGAGCAAAATAATCTTTTGTGGCACTCCTGCTGCACAAACTCATGGCATGTCTGTGTTTTGGGGGGGTTTTGCATTGCCTCCTCAAAATAGCTTCTCAGGGCCTGGCAAGGGTTCCTTACCTGCTCATGAAGGCTTGGACTGAAGGGATTGCTTTCAACTTTGACTTGTCTTCAGATGCTCCTTTGTAAAACAGCTGCTTCTCGTTTAATTGCTGCGATTCATTCACGAATGGCCTGTATCTCCCAGCTGCATTGTTTTAGCCCCACTACAACAGCGGGAGGCCAAGGTCTGGAATGTTGGCTGCACTTATGAACCACAAGTGTACAAATCTCAAAATCTAGACGACATCATGCTACAGTAGCAAATGTTGAAACATATTAGTTGGCAAAGGAACAAGACTTTGTGTCTGGGAGAATAGAGGAGTTCACATCTGCTTGAGGTTTGTTCTATTCCGGACCATCTGCACTCAGAGTCCCTTCATAATGTGAACACAAGACAAAGCAAATGCCTTCTGTGTCAACACAACCTCGATCCCCCCTGCAATCGGAAAACAAATAAACACGGGCTTACTCTGGGCAGCCCAGGCCAATCCACTCAGGAATTTCAAATACTACTGAATTTATTTTCCAGGAGGCCTTTGGAGTAAGCTATGCAATCAGAGAGGTCAGTTCTACTGAAAAAGTAAAACAACACAAAAAACCCCCCAAATATTAGGTCATGAATGTTTTCAGGGAAACTGGTCATATTTGAAATGTCTTACCTTTCCTATTTTCACTGGCTGCCCGCCTTTTTCTGAAACGTGAACACGCAGACACAAATATCTTTTCGCTCCATTTCATTTTGGACTGATGGGTGTTGGGGCCCCTGCCATGAGGCCAGAAGACACACTTGTTTATTTTTCCCATACCCACTTTAAATCCGAGGTTTTCACCCTTTCTGAAGAGCTCTGTTTGTTCCTAGCCAGGAGGACACAAAGGTAGGAAAACAGGAACACGTCATCATTGACATCAGAACAAAAACAAGCGAGGCGATCCAAGCCCCACACGTCTTTCTCATGTGGCTTTAGGGAGCCTGCCAGCCAAATTTAACAGGGATTTATGAAGGGGAAAAAAAAGCCCCTATTTAACATAATGAATATTTAATCTAGCGTGGAACCAGTAAAGCAATTCTGCAGAAATAATTGAGAGCAGACTCTTTCAAAGCTTGGGGAAAAAAAAAAGCAAAGGAAAAAAAAAAACGCCCACTAAACCGTTGACCCAAAGGAGCCCCTCCCGCCAAAAAACCCTCAGACAATTAATTACATTTAAACTGCTGGCATACGCTTTGTTAAATGAGGTTAGCCACCTGCGCTACCTTCAATTGGTGCTAAATCTGCTGATTAATTTACGCTTAGAGAACACCCATACATACCACACCTGCGCTTATTAAGCGGCGTCATCCCACCTCTCATACTCATCCTCTCCATTTGACACCCTCAATGTTGACTCTGCAGGTCCTGAAGAACTCTAAAAAGTGACAGAAAAATAACAAAGATCCGTTTATCCGTCATCCATCCAACTTTCACAAAAAAAGAGGGAAAAAGGAGCAACCTCAGCAGGTTAGGCTCTTCACTTTTGCAAAATAAAACAGGTTATCTTTTTGGTGAATCCTTGCTAGCCTTAATAAATCATCTTACGGCACAGCCTAATGGCTCCATTCGCTTCACAAATCTCTGCAATGCAATAACATGCGCCAACGCGCGCCGATTAGTTTAATAAGTCTTTAATATTCTTCATGAAAAAGAACCAACGACCAGAGAGGCCAGAGCATGTGGGGTGGGGAAGGAGGGAGGGAGGGAAGGGTGCTATCTGTGGAAAAGGATATTGCAGCAGCAACAGATTGAATATTACATAATGATGTCATTTATATTCCATTCGAAGTGCTGGCCTCCCAGACCTCGCCTCATACAGGACTGGGGATTTGTCTGCAAGATGACAGGGGAGAAGAAGTTCTCGTGCAGTCAGTGGGTCTTAAAAAGGACGAGTTCATCGTGCACATAGACAGTGGTTTATATTGGAATGATCACCGTGTTACATTTAAGAATTTCATTAAACGATCACTTATGCCAAAAGTGTTGTTATGGTTATGTCATATTTCCATATTGTCTTTGCAATTTGTTTCATTCATTCTGAATAACACTGGATGGATATAATTAATGGAGTGTACAGTTAGGGGAGCCCTTGGCTTGTTGTCACAGTGCAATTATCTTCTCGGCCAGAGGGCACAACTAAAAAGTGGAATGCTCGTTTTCCTCCTTTATTTGGTCAGAAGTTGTGTCCTCTCCAGAAAGATGAGAGCCAATAAACCATTTTACTCGACACAAAGTACAAAGAAAAAAAAGTTATATATATTTGGAAGCAAGTGTCTTCCAGATAAAAATGCCAGCAGTAGGACCTGTGGACTTGTTAGAGCACAATTCAGACATATGTTCATACCTCGGTCATTGTTCTGTGTGAAACTACCGGTAACTTTAAACATAGTATAACTCTTTCAAGTTAGAAAAAATAAATAAAGAACATAAATAATGTTGTCTTTTTTTATTAGTTGTAAAATAAAGCATGACATCTTATCCCACATAGTGAGCCACGTTATGTCGGGACAACATGTCACATGTCCACATTCTTTGATTGCTGAAAGCTTTGCACTGACACAAAATATGAACGTGATACAAAATATACCTGAGACTGGTCTTTCATCATGTACGCACCATTTCGCCACCTTGATTTTGATTTGCATTGCATTGGATTGCATTGCATGCAATGGTGTGAAAATGGGGTCGCAGTACGCCGTGGAGTTCTCGGACAAAACAGCTTCTGCCGACACAATGAGAATTTGCTCCGTTGTCAGGCTGTGCTGTACACTTTGTCTTGTTTGGAGGTTTTTGAGGGACGCGAGAAGCAGGCCACAGCGCACCCATGTGGCAGCAGGTGCTATTGCAGGCAGTTGTACAGGGTGAGTGGCGCCTTATGAATGCCATTTCAAGATGCAATTGCCAATTAAAATATGAATAGTGAAAAAGTAGGGCCTCGGGGGGGGGGGGCTTGATTGTATGCTAAATATTGCAGTCATGATATAGTTATTGCAAGGAAATTATTTGAAAACAAATATACTACGTGGGCTTTTTATTGTGGTCTATTTAAAATTGCACTTTTTCTCGCTTCGAAATGTGACCAGTAAAAAATAATTGCATGTCACATTCGAATGTAAATAATGTTCATCTTTTGATATCAACTGCAAACATAAAGCGATTGGCTTCAGTGTTCCATTATTTTTGGAGGAAAGTGCATGGCTTGGTCTTGTGTTCAGCTTCTCTCAAAGGATCATGGGAGGTGACTGCCCATCAATAGATTTGTTTGCTTATCAGGTGACGGTTGTTTGTAGAGGAAGTTTAAACGTTAAAAGGTCAGTGTGAACCTGTTAAAAGCACTCAACAAAGAATGGCATTACAGTTGTTATTAATGTGTGTATTTAGCTATGTACACTCATGCTTTGTGTGTATGAAGGGAGTGTGAAAGGCTTTTAGTAAGATCAACATGCAAAGCAAGCAAACAAGCTCAACAGTGGCTCTCAAGATGTTATAGCTCTACTTGCTTTTGGCTGGGAAAGAAACAGCACAAGCTTTGTCTCAATCTGCTTTCACGAGCGCAGACGAACGTGCATCAGCATCAGTCCACTTGAACAATCTTGCGATATGCAAAACAAGAGCTGCATCAAATAATCTGCCTTTACAAAGATGATGCACATTTTAGGTGGCACTGGCAGCACTATGGAGGGAATTGCATTTCGGTACAGGGTGTCCATTAAGTCTGGATACATGGTTTAAAAAAAAGAAAAAAAAAACATACTTCTTAAAACAAAACGATTGTATTCAAATTATAAGTATGATCAATTATATGTCAGACATGATTTCAGGTCTGCATTGCCATCGATTTCAGCACATTGGTGATGCATTCTCTCATGGCGATTTGGATCTGTAATCGTCATCGAGTACATGTTCTCTTTTATCGTACCCCAGAAAAAGAAGTCATGGGGAGAAAGCTCTGGTGGACGTGAACTCCGCTATGAGTTCCAGACTTCGTGGACACCCTGTCCATTCTATGAAGAGGTGGTATGAATATTGACAGCCCATGACGGGGTAAAATTCTTACTGTGCAGTCTAGTCCTTGACCACTGCAAACTGTACACGAGAGTGGAGCCTCCAAAGTAGAACACAAACCATTTAGCGCACTCCTCGACCACCAATTTCTTTGAATTTAGGTGGCATCATTCTCATGCAATATAGAAATTAACTTTTTTTAAAAAACATATTTAACAGCCACACAAGTGTAAAAAGAAGTTAACCATGAAATTAAAAATACAAAACAACTTTCTTCCACATTGAGTGGATTTCACCTCTTTGTTCTCTCCAGTCCTTTCCTGCTCTCCCTTGACAAGTCTGACTCTGCTTGACTCTACACCTGCTTGAATCGAGTGGCTTAAACAGCCACACCTGCAGGGATTGTCAAGCATGCGGGGAAACGTAATATCTGGTTTACTGGCTGTTTTGCTGTGTAACACCGGTTTCTGATGGCGAATGAAGTGTCCTTCCACCACACGTCCCCGTGTGATGCCACAGAGTGTAAAGCACTCGTACTGACTGTGAACATACACAAATACATACAAAAAGATCCACACATACTGCTGTCCAAACAGTGTTTATTGACTGAAGGAGACAAGAGCAGGAGATTCAAATAAGTGAGGGCTCATGAGAAACAGGCCGCCACACGCCTTTAAAGACAATGGAGAAGTCATTTAGTGGAAATAACCCAATGCACTTTAAATGGAAAAGAAGGTAAAGCTCTGATGCTGCTCGGACCTAGATATAATTATTTAAAAAAATGTTATGTATTGTATTGACCTTCACCATATACAAAAGTCATCACAAATGCCGTTCTTAGATACTAAAATGCAGTAAACAAAACAAAAACAACAAAAAATAACATGTTTTCGACTTATACCAAGTTCGAAAACAAACACTGGGCGACAGGTTGGCTTGAGGCCTGTTTAAAAAGTCATTAGTGCATGTTTGAGTTAAAGGAGGCCTCTAATAAAGTGGGGCCGTCATGTGCTATTTGCTCGTGTGCTACGTGGAGGTTTATTAGTTAAACAGGCAGAAAGGAAGGGTCAATATTTTCACAAGCAGCAGAGGGCTGACATGGCCTGATGAAGCGATTTCCCCACATTCTTATCAATCACAAAAGTCTACAACGTAGGACGGAAGTGCTGTGGACAACAAACGAACAGCAAAGATAAGTTTCCTTTTTCCGTCAAGAGTAGTTATGATGAGTGGTGCAGTTAATCATGTAAGAGTCCACTGAGCTTTGCTTTTACGTGTACCTGGCAATTTTTTTTTTTAAAAGCACACGTTTGTCTGTTATATATATATATACATATATATATATATGTATATATATTTACGTTTTTATGTACAGTATATATATACATATATATACTGTACATAAAAACGTGTGCTTTTTTTTACATGCACACACGTGCGCGACCCATGTGAGAATAAAGTGAATTGGAAAATGGATGGATGGATATATATATATACTGTATATAGACACACACGCACTTAGGGATATTGGGTTTTCAGGTGAAATTTATGGAAAGTAAAAATAAAATAAATAGTTCACACTACAGTGATATCATATCATGAAAGTAGGACATTTAAGTCGAAGGATGCACCGATTTCCTCATCTCAAACAATTCACTGAAACAAAAGTTACCAACCCATGGTGGATACACCACAACAAAAAATGTCAATGTCTCAATAACCCGTCATGTGCTTTTGAGCATCAATTAGAGCTTGACGACGACGTCTCATGCTATTCACAAGTTGACTTGTCTGCTGAGGCATGGCATCCCACTCTTCTTGAAGGGCAGCCCAGGTCATTGAAGTTCTGGGGAGCAGTGTCAAGTCTCAACATGGCAACTCAGCTGATCCCACAGGTTTTCAATAAGAATCAGGTCTGGAAAAAGTGCAGGCCATTCTATTTGAGGTACACCAGTCTCCAATAGCCATTCCTTGATAACGCGACCTCAATGAGCTGGGGCGTTGTCGTCCATAAAGATGAAATTAGGCCAGTGTTGTTCATGATGGGGCACAATCACTGGATTTATGTTCTTCAGGTAATATGGGCCTGTCACTGTACCGTTCACAAAATGTTCCGTACTGACTGGACTCACCGGCCCCCACTGTAACACCGCCGCCACGTAAAGCTCATCTGATGAGAACAATGGCTGATGCGTAGTGCTCTCCTTGACATCCAACATTGTTGCGGGAGCCATCATTTCTGCTCCACGTGAATCGATTTTCATTAGAGAACATCACTGAGGCCCACTAATAATAATAAATGCTCTTGCGATGCAGAGGCCCAGTCTCATTCGGCTGGGTCGTCACAGTGCGTAGAGCTGATCAGCTTCACCAGGGCCCGCCAATGACCACGGTCATGAGCCAGGTCTGCTGTATCCTCCAGGGTAAGGCCCTGGTGCTTGAGATCCTCCCTGATGACATCAAGCCATCTGCCGCGTGGAGGCCAACTAGTCCAGCGTAAATGCTCAGTGGCCCATGCAAGAGGATGACACCGGTACCTGGTGGTGTGGTCAGGTACCCTTGCAGGTCATCTAGCGCGCAGACTACGCCGATGTAAACGGTTTCGAATGATCTGGCGTGCCACTTGGGTGCCTCTTACTTCCCTCAAACGTGCCTGGAGTTGAGTGGCATTCATCATCCGGTTTCTCAAGGAATTGTTCACAAGACTTAAAAGGACGCTCCACTAATGTGGTTTCAAAAATCACAAACAGACCACCTCAGAATGAATAAATTTACTGCCACCAAAAAGAGCAGTGTGCCTTGTAATGTATTTTGCTGAACAGAAGCAGAAAAAAAAGCATCATTCCACTGATTTACAGAATGTCAAGTTCAACAAAATACACTTCACTATATACATAGTTGATGCTGGTCACACAATTTTATGACCACAATATTTAACACGTCTTGATGTTTAAAACCAAGAAAAACTCATTTTAACTAATAGAAATTTGTGTGGCAGTGAAAGTCTTTTAAAGTCCATATATTTGATTAAAAAATACACCACAAAAACTAAGTTCTAAATCCAGCATGTGATGATATATCTGAATGTCCTTTTTTTAGTTGTGCACTGTAAAGTAACACTAAAAAATGTCACAAAACTGTAAAAAAAACTGCAAAAAAGTTTCTTCATGTTCCAGTAGGCCAACAGGTACTAATGCCATGTTGCTGCTCAAATAAAAAAAATCACTGTGGCTTCCTTCGTCTACAGGGGCAAAAAAAGAAAAAAGAGATATAATCAGAAATCAAGTAAATATACAATAACGTAAGATGACAATCAAAAATAATAGACCCATTTCGGTTGTATGTCATCAAAAGCTGGCCATTCAGGCAAAAAAAATCACAGAAGATGTGTGCATGCCCGCGAAGATTTATTTATTTATTTTTTAGGATGGAGTTATTTTAGTTTTTGAATTGTTTCGTACAACGTCAACATGCTTTGCTGTCGTGTGTGCGAATCGGAGTAGAAAGTGGTTTAAAAACACTGGAGCAGCCTGTGGCTACCAACTGCGAAACTCACAGACTGGATCGAGGACATAATCAGGACTGCTCGGATTCCCTTTTATTTAATATAGCAAGCAACAAAACAAACCAGGGGGCTATGTTACTATCCTGCCACGCAAGTAGAGTTATCTGTGAGAATGTAGTGCTCTTTTCAGTTGACGATGGCTCAAGCAGTATTCTTTTTGACTCACGCAGTATTTTTTTTCTAGTGCATACACTTGGTTTCTCCACTAAATAAAAATGAGTATCTGGCCATTGGACATCGGGCCACTTTGTAACACCTTCCTCCCACTCTGTAATCCCATAAGGATCGGAAAGTTGCTTTCCATCTGGCAACATTAGTTAGTCATCTTGTGTATATATCTTTCTTCGCCAACAATGTGCGTGCATGCCGATTACGTCATCTTTGCTTACAAACTGAAAATGGGTATAGGTATAGTGGTAACATAGACAGAAAATGCTATACACACTTTTGATGCCCAACGGCAGAGCTTGTGCTTGCAACGGGAGCCTGTGAAGGACAAAATAGCAAGGACATGCAATCATTGCGTGTAAATCACCATCCAGGGCCCTGTGCAAAACTTCAATAAAACCAATATTTGTTTAAAAAAAATTATATATATGTGATTGTCAAACCTCACTGATGTGAAAGAATAACTTTATTCATATAAATAATTGTTAAAGAATGTATTTAAATCTGATGCTTGAAACATGTCAAGTACTGTAACGTTTGTGAATTTAATTTTATGATTGGGTTCATAAATTATCTATGTGCAGCATTTTGCTAGGGTGTGTGGGTAATACAATGTAATGAGGAATTCAACATTTGGTTTACTGTGCCCTCTGCTGTTTCATTTAAGGATTGCATTGAGTAGCGCAGTGAGAGGTCATGTGATCAGGGGGTCTTCAGTCAGTTTAATAGACAACTGCTACCTGTGTCCAAGCACAATATACCACAAGAAGTATCACTTTCTTCAAGGTTCTCCTTGGGCTCGGAAGGCCATACAGTTTGTGACCATGTGTATTTTGTGATAAGTGATTAGTGTTATACTGTATTTCATAATTGATATTGACAACGACTCTGGTTTATGGCTGGCCAAATAAGAGGAAGTCATTGAACAGTTGTTGACTCGTCAATTCTGTCTGAACTCAAAGAAAACATTTGAGGAGCAGTTATAGCTTCGACGCCATATTTCAGCAGGTGATTGGTAGTCAGTACGAAACCACAGCTGGGATTTTAGATCGCCACACAGTTCTTTAACTTCATCCATGTTTTTTCCCAGTAGGACACCCCAGTCTGTGTATTTCCTTCTGAGTAGTGCATGAACATAATATGATAGCTGACTATGAGAGCTGTTCCGACCAGGGTTTTATGCTGAATTGCAATACCAATCATCAATGAGATCAGCCGATACAGATCACATGGATTAGCTGCACATTTAAAAAAAATGTAGAGATGCTCACTTACAATTTGAATAATCCATTTTTTTTAACCCATTCACTCCCAAAGACGTTTTTAAACGTCTTTTCAGACATGGTCCAAGAATTGGCTGGTACTGACCGAGTTAATTAATTGATAAATGTTTTTTTTTTTAATCCAAATTTCCCTTGCAGTATTAAAGAAAGGTTACGGGGTTGCTCCATTGCACACACGCTGTGCTTTAGTTGACTGCAGGCTAATGTGATCGGCAATGAAAGGTATTGATGGATAAAGGTCGATCATAATTTTTCTTCTTAAAAATTGGATTAAATTAAAAAAGGATTCCCGAAACAACATTCTGAAAAAAGAAAAATGACCATACCCAGTTTTCTTGGTCCTCCACGTTATCTGGTGTTTCTGCAGAGCCTGATCTCCTCTTGCGACTGCAACAAGACAACATTTGAGTCAAATCAAGTTTTCACAACTGAAATTGTTGGGATGGTTATTGTACTAAACCAAGGTAAATTATGTGAACACAGCCTTTTTTTTTAACTGCTACACAACATTTAACTATTGCCTGTGACTGGGTATAACTGTTTGCTTTCTGCACAGCTACAATTGCTGCTCGATAACTCACTTGTATTCTTCAGCATTTGACTCAGCAGGACTCAGATTTGTTCTTGGTTTTGGTGTTCGGTGCTTTCTACCGTCTTTGCTACTGATTTGTTGCTTTAATGTTGTGTTTGTTAGTTGCTCCATGTACAGCACTTTGTGTGCAGCGATGGCTGTTTGAAAGTGCTCTATAAATACAGTTGAGTTGAAATAGCAACATTTCAAACGGAATAAATAATGCACAAGTCTTTACGGACTATTAAGTGTACCTGGATATAACCCTGCACCCACTAAATTTCAAAAAGAAAACAAGGTGGACATACTGGGCATATTCTGCACTATATCTTGGACCTGCGACTTTTCAGACATATTTCAATTTCGATTAAATCACGACTTTTTTCAAATCAATTCACGATGTACAGTGACATTTCAGATACGACAGAAATTGACCTAATACCATGAAAACTTTAACAGCTGTTATTTTTGCCCATCATGTGAGAGGGCTTCGTCTACCTACATCAGGCTACACCTTTCTCACTCAAGGGCTATGTCTTGGGAATGGTGACCCCAGTTGTACTCCGAGGCAAAAAGTGACAGTAGTAGTGAAAAAATAATACTAGTAAGCAGTGTTATTATCATTATAGTTAGTTTTTTTTTTCATTTTAATTTTTCTGTGTGTCTTTAGCTTTGATTAGTTTTCAGGGCAACTTGGTTAGTTTTAATATTAGTTTTCTTTTTTTTAATTGAGTATCACTTGTGTGCACGATTTATAAAAATAAAAAAAAACACGATGTTGATTTAATATTGAAAAAAAAACATTACATCCAAAAATGAAATACAGTACAGGTACTAGGTATAGTCGACAGCATGGGTCACCAACGCGGTGCCCACGGGCACCTGGTAGCCCTCGAGGCCCACATGAGTGCCCTGCGGGCCTGTTCTAAAAATAATTCAACAGTGATGGAACAATGCAATTTTCCTAGTAATGTTGTAAAAGTAAGAATTTGAAAATGTAAACACTGGTAGAGATTTCTAGAAATAAAGTGCCGCATGTTGATATTGGCCCTTAAAGATTTTGAATATCTGCGCAAAGACCTTTTCATAATGTCTTGTTACATGTATGACAGTCACCTTAGAATTACTTAAAATATTGCGTAGCGTTTGTTGACGGCATGGTGCATTGCAGTTAAGATGCGTCACAGAACAGACTGCGTTTTACTTTGGAGGTTCAACTGAAAGACAAGGTTACCTTGGTGCACTTGGGCACTCCTGCCTTAGCGTCTCAACATCTGTGAATTCGACAGCCTGGCCACCACTTCTGGTTCTAAAAACATTGCCCTGTGGGGGTAAGACAGAGAATGGCAGGATAAAATGACAGCAAAGAAGAAAATCCAAAACAAATTGTGTCCTTTTAATACCTGCAATAACCAATCTCTGAAACCAAATCAAATAGGTCAAATCAGTGAGTGATCCATCATCTTTTTACCTTGATCAACTTTGTCGCAATCTCCCCGTCAGAAGCAAGCTCTTGATGCCTAAGCACATACTTGTGGCATTTTGACAGAGCTTTCTCACTCGGGGAAGACACTTGGATTGCATTGGGTATGATTGGCTGCATGACAGTGCCAAGGTCAACATTGGAAGACGGCTTGTGGTCTACCCATTTCTCCCCACCTGCAGAGTGCGAACGTCTGTGCACTGGATTAATTTCCCGAGCCGGCTGATGATCCCAGTGTGAAAGAGAAAAACCAGGAAATTATTCAGATTTGTGAAAGTTCAACTTGGATTTTTTTTTTTTTTTATATCATCAACAGAGTGAGTTGTTCAGGTGCTGCGAGAGTAAATGTATAACTGGAAGTCATGGCTGAGGGGGTTGTTTCTTTTGATGTGTTCACTGTTGAGTATGGTGCATCGAGCATCATACAAATTAACTGGTATCAAAATGTTCACTTCCGTAACAAGAACCTAACCTGGAATTATATTAAGTGAAGAGAAGGGGGGGAAAAAAGGAACATATTTGTTGACCGTTCCAGCAATACACTTATTCAACACTGCATCTGAAAACAGCCACTGCGAGAAAAGCATCCCAGTAGTTTGTGAGTTGCCATGCAAAGACAAAGTGAAAGTGCATGCAAATTTAAAAAGGAAGTGTTTGATCACAATAAGTACAATTTAAATTGAATTTGTATAGTATTGCACATTTAAACATGAATAATGTCAAGCGATTTCAAAAGTCCAAACAGCCCGCTGAGGAAAAAGTCTACAAGCAAGATAGAGTATAACATAACTACTCATAAAAGGCACTACCTGGGAAAGTCTACATTATTGACATCCAGGCTACAGTTGAACCACAACGCGTCTCTGCATGTCACACTGATACAAAGCCACTTAAAGATGCAATTCGAGACTTGCGGATGCTTATATGCATGATGGCTGCCAATGCAAAATAAGAAATCATGTCACAAACACATCTAGGTGACTAGCACACACTAACCCTGATGCCTGCCTCTAGGTCAAGTCCATGGACCAGACGCGTCGCAGGGGCCTCGGTTTCTGAGATGAAGCGTTGGCCTTTCCTGCGATTCGCTCTGCTGGCGTCATGGCACATGGCGGGAGTCTGGCTCCTGCACTGAGGGGTCCCCGCTTCTCTATACTGGGAGGCTGAGTCTACAGGGCACCTTTGCTCCCACTCAAAGATGGAGGTTGCTACTGAAGGATAAGATGAAGGGGAGGTGGGGGAATTGTCCTGAACTGCCCTACTCTGAGCTTGACTTTGATGGGAAGGAGTTTGTCGGAAATCCTGAAAAGTAATGAGGGAACGAGCCCACAGCATTGTGTGCATTAAGAGAGTGAGAAATAAGCAATGTCACATACAGTATAAAAGCAGCAGCCATTAGAAGTCTGCAAAATGGATCAATTACACACCAAAAAAGGGTCTTGATGTTCTGATTCATGCACACACACACACACACACAACATATGCAGACAGTTTCCGAGATGTTCCGACAAATACTACACACACGGTATGCGGAGTACTTGCGTGTAAGAACTGAATGTTTAGCGAATATCAAACACCTGGCAAACTTATCTGATAAAGCAGTGCACGTGTTATTGGCATTAGTGATGTCTCGCCAACGGAACAGTGCCTGTTTGCTCAACTTGGCGAGGATTTCATGACATCTTGCGTTGCTGAGCTTTATTTATCTTTTCTTGAGTCAAGAAGTCAGGTAATCCTTTTTATGGTTCGTGATGGAACACAAGCGTATCGCTCTCTATGAGGACCGCTTTTTGAAAAATCTTACTTTTTGTTTTTAACTGACATCAATATTGACAAACCCCCTATACAGGCTAGGGACGTGGGCTCATCCATATTTGAAACAACGTGTTCTCCCGGCTGCTGTGACGGAGTCACATGACTGAATCCTGCAGACTGATTGGCAGAATGAAGACATAATCGCTTCCCGTTCCTTTGCACGCCGATTCATCGAATGAGGATTTCATCACTTCCTCCTGATTTGCAGCCAGTCAGTGGACCCGTTCATTTTTGTCCAGGTCCATTTTGGAGACAGTATTATTAATCAATAACGAAAATAAATAAATAAATAACCGAGGACGATATAAGAGATGGGGAATGGGGACGATATCTATTCCCCGTCTCTTATACAAAGTTTTATTTTTGTTGATTTGAATGAACCGGTATCACTTACTGGAAGTGGTGATGGCGAAGCAGACCTCTTCTGTCCATAATGGCGATCTCGGTCCCTTGAGGGCCTTTCTGGTTTCTGTGGTCTGTCTGTGCTGCTGCTGCTGCTGCTGCTGCTGCTGCTGCTGCTCTCGGAAACGATCGCTTTGAGCTGCTTCAGCTTCTCATCCTTGACCCACAACTTGTTTTGCATCTCCAGCTGTTTAGCATTCACCCGTCTTACCTGGACAAGCAAAGTGTGAAACCTCTCAAAGGACGCTAGCATAAAGTAAATACAATCATTGTGTTGCATCTTGTCAATAGAGGGGTGAAAAAATAATCCACCATGAACCATTAGTCATATTCTATTATTCATATTCTATCCACAAGAAACAAATAATTATTTTTCAAATATCAGGGCTTTTACTGATAATTCCACTCACACACTCCTTCTCCCACTTGAGTTTGGTGTCTGTGACCATGCCCTGCATGCGCTGCTCCATTTGCCTCCTTTCCACCAGTTCCTGTTGGAGCTTTTGAGCACGCGCCTCCAGCTCCTGCTCGAGTGAACGTTTGTCGTTCTCATACATGTTGGTTGTCTTTTGCAGAATATCAATCTGGGCATCATAAAAATTAGAACAAATGAGCCAACACTGAAAGAGATTTACAACAGGTCTTTTAGCCATGACTTGACTGATGCATGTCCAAGGATGTTTATGCCTTTCTGTAACGCTTCCTGTCTTTCAGCATCTCTGCTGCAATATGCTGATGACACTGTGTGAGACTCGGCTCAGTGGCAACTTCTCTCTGAGAATATCCTGTTTAAAGTCTTGCAACGGCAAAGTACTGATGATCCATTGTTGGGTGCTATGTTTGTTCTATGATGTCAAAATGGTCGATTCAGGCATCAAACACATGTTATGAGTTTTATTGATCAGCTCTTTGTGAGAGAACAATTTGTGCAAAAACTCCTGAAACACTGACAGTTGCAGATTTTCAAGTTTAGAGAAGGTCAAATTAAGTTAACCTGTCAACTTGATATTGAATTCTAGGTTCATCCTGAAATTGCACCCGACAGCCCTATATCTATCTAACTTTTTGTAAGTACTGTAAGTGCATGTCTTTTCTGAAATCAGTAAATACAAATGCCCGATGTAGAACATGTTTGGTGCCTTGTGTAAAAAAAAAAAATTATGATGACATGGTGGCAGTTAAAAGCCACCAAAAGAATGATTTGAGCCCGTCCATATTTTATCTGAAGAAAATATGGACGGGCAAAACGAAGATAATGGAGTAAATATTGTACGACGAAGGTCGGCAACCTGCAGCCCACTGGACAAAACTAGCCCACTGCCAATTATATTGGCCCACTAGATAATGATGAAGGGGAAAAAAAATAAAAAGATAATTAGGGATATCACGATATTCACCGTGTTAAAAGTGCTTTGATATTGTTGCGGTCGTCTTTCAGATCAAAAAAAAAAGAAAAAAGAAAAAAGACGATCTGTTAAAATTGAATTTTGTCAGCATGCCGCTTGCAAGCACTGCGGTGTTTTGGATTACTTGGCCAATCGGGTGCCTGTATGCACTCTACAATTAATCGATTGGCTGCCTCACCCAAATAAGAAATACACCACACCACAAGAAATACCCTGATCATTGGCTGACTGGCCCACGAGTTCGGTCAGGATGTAAAATAAAAGAGAGCTGTGTTCGCTAACTGGTCTGTGAAAGGGGCATACATTAATTTCCCAATTTTAAAAAAAAAATAGGGAGACCAACTAAACCTGACATCCCTGAGCTATTAGTATAAAACCATTTTTGAAGGAAAAGTGGGGTTTACCTGATGAAAATGTAATCTCAGCCCAGAGTAGAGTTACAGTATTAGGAAAACATTTAGCTACTGACCGCTGCTGTAGAAGATACCTTATATTCCAGGGTCTTGGATTTTTTTTCTAGTCGTTCGATCTCTGTCTTTTGGTTGATGATAACTTTGTCACTCTCGCACAGTTTGCTTTGCTGGTCTTGGATTAAGTTCTCCTTCATGCCAAGCTGACCATCAAACTGCTGAACCACGGAATTCAGCATGTTGGCTGCACAAGAAACCATAATGTGAGCTATTAAGGAACTATGCTTGAAATGAATTTAAATGCTGCTTTGGAGGGAAAAAATATATACCTGGTAATAATACTGACAGAATGATTGAATATCAAACCTTAATAATTCAGAAATGTTATTCAGTTCCCTCCATTATCATTCAATGCTGGTTAAATATTGTACCAGTTTTGTTGAACTGCTCTGCCATCAGCTGGCGGATACGATGCCTCCTCTCCAGAACCTCAATCAGGCGTGGTAGCGTCTGATCGTCTCCCGGGTCCACCAACTCACATGGCGGCAGAGGTGGAAAGCTTTCAATGAGTTGATTGAGCAGAGCTGGATCATCTACCGCAGAAAACGTGAAAATGTCAAATCGGGACATTGGTCAAGAGATATTTGCAAAGTCTACATACACATGGCACAACAAGACAGTGATAGTTAGGTAGACTCACTTATAATTTAGCAATAGGGCTTGACGATTTGGGAAAATAATCCAACAGTGATTATTTTTCTCAACATTGCGATCTTGATTTAATAAGCAATTACTTTTTTCAAGGTCCTCTTACCGACCATGTACTTTTTAATAAACACAAGCAATAAATTAACCAGTAAGACAAACTATATCAGATGTATTCCAAATAAATGTTTTGTTCTCGTAGGTTAGGCTTACTTTGTAACACAGAAAAATGAAGCAATTAATATGAAAGACAGTTTCCTTTCGAGTTGTTAAATATACATACCGCATATATAAAAAGGCTACAGACCAAAATTGAAGCTGAGTTTACTTCACCCACGCACCCACCCAAGCCCCCGCCTCCCCCCCAACCACACACACAAGCAGACTTTGCGATTTGAAAATTGGATACCACTGGCATTGCACAGTTCAGCCCTACTTACCAGCATTACCAGGAGCTCCTCGATCAGCCAGACGACGTGACAGCTCATCTCTGAATGCCTGATTTCTTTGCCTACGTCCAGCCGCAAGACCACAGATTGGCCTGTCAACCGGCCGTGCAACTTCCACCTCTTGTGTCATCTCTGCAAACCGCATTACGAGCTGCGGCGCCAAAGACAATGATTACAAAACTTATGGCGTAACAAAGTTGAACTGATCTGACAGCGGAACAATTTTTCAGGCAGATGCAGATCATTAGAGGGACAGGTGGGAAAAGCCAAGTTGAAACAAGGGTAGTATTCTCATTCAAAGACATCAGTGAAAAGTCTATCCATTCGCCATTGAAATGAAGTACAGTCATTCTTTTGAGTTGCTTCAATTGCAATTAGTAAGATTACCGACAACATTTGGAACAGGCATTACCATGGTTTCCTCATAATCATCGGCTTTTGGATTGACACACACGATCATCTTAACTTTGCCCTCTCCATCAAAGTAGTTCTTAAAAAGATGAGTCACTTTAGAGTCCCTGTATGGCACCATCTGGAGAAGGAGGGCAACGCAAAAGTGGGGGGAAAAAAAGCGATGTGAGTATGCAGTCTCAGTTACTCTCATAAGCAGCAAAACGACTGGTGAAACAGTACACACAAATAGTAGAGGACACCCACCTTATTTGTTCCACACATTTGGTTCTCTCGCAGAACTTCTATACATGTGCGCAGAGTCATCAATGACTGATTTATATTACCTGGTGGCGAGACACCAAGGACAATTGAAGATGAATTAGCTTTACTGTTAAATACTGACAATAAAAAAAAGACTTACCTGCTTCACGCAGACGGCTTCCCTCTGCTCTTGTTCGACTAGTGCGCTCGCTACCTGCTAGGTCAACCAAACACAGCTGGCTCACATTTACCTGGTTTTTGTCCTAAAATGAAAGTACAGATTTAACATCAACAGAAACATGATGGCTTGACGTGACATATCTGCCTGCTTTTGTGTCACACCATCATTTGGTTGGACTGTAAAAGAGGAGATCTATAATGGTCATCTCTGTAAAGGAAAACTTGTTTTAAAGCTTGAATGCCGGTACATAACTCCCCAAGTAACTTTTGGAGCAGCACATTACCTGCAAAATGTGGTCACCATCAGCATCAAGAGGTGCCTGAACCAGTTTTAAAGTGAAGACACTGTGGGAACGACTGGATTCCCGGTTCAGTTGAGTGTTGGCAATCCTCCTTTTCTTTTGCCCTACAAGAAGCACTCAGTTACACATTTTGCAAAGCTCCACATTATTTACATCTACTGATGTGAACGATCTCATTGTAGAAAACACAGAAATAAGTTGTTTAGTTGAAGCTCAGATTGCGAGTGAGATGCGGGATGCTCAACGGATGTTGTGGCCTTTGCTGCCGCCATCCAGTCGCGAGGATTGTATCTGAAGCACACGCCTATTAATTAAGAGGCCATGCATTTTTATAATGTTTGACTAGTCTAATTTACATGCATGTGCAAAGTGGCACAAGAAGGCGCTCAGTTTTGTCTAATTTAATGGGGGTTTTTGTTTGTTACAGCAGAGAAGTCAAGTCAAGTCAAGTCAACAGTATTTATAGAGCACTTTCAAACAGCCATCGCTGCATACAAAGTGCTGTACATGGAGCAATTTAACATGCACAATAAACAGTAAGACAAATCGGTAATAAAGGCGGTAGAAAGCACCAAACAGAAAAACCAAGAACAAATCTAAGTCATGCTGAGAAATATATTTCATGAAACCCTTTACTGTAATTATGACTACTGCATTAGCATACTGTATGTTCGTGATGGAAAACAGCACCTTCTGACTTGAGACAAATTCAGATTATATTGCTACCATATTTCAATGTCCGAAGAAATTGGAGAAGCTCTCATCTTGACCCTGTTTTCAGATCTCAAGTACTTTTAGAAGCAAACAAGAGTGGTTGTCAATTGTGTAACTTTCATGAGGAGTAATTGAGTCGATCTTCATTCACCCTTCCAGAAGACTTCAAATGCCTCCTCTGTAGATTTGACTTCAACTTCTGTGCAGCCGGCAACATACATGTTATGATTCTGATCTTCACGTAGAATCTTGGATTGAGGAGCTCTGAAGGATCCGAAAGCAAACATAATTAAGCACACAAAAACGCAGTGGCACAATGACAAATATTTGACAATGAAAGGTGAAAACATGCTAAAGTGTACACAGACACATGGTGTTCCAGCCTCTTGCACACATTCAAGCTAAAGCCATTCAGTGAGGACTAAATACAGTAACTATTCAAAGCAGAGAGGGTAAGCCAGAATGAGACAAACCTCGTAAACTGTTAAATGTACAACATAGCAAGCCTTATCCAGTGCATGAACAACAACCTCTGACAGATGACAAATAAGTTCTACTCAGTGAAGCTAAGGCCACAGATGAAACCTTTAGGGGCATATATACATAAAATCAGTGTTCTTTAAAGGTGTGCCAATACCAAGCCACCTAACAAAAGAGAATGACCTATCAGTGACTCAAATTTACAGCAGAAAAAGGCTTCAATATACTGTATCTATTGTACATTATGTATATGGACCGTTTTGGAACATTAGCATGAAGCAACAGAAATTGTAGACGAGGCGCTGCTCTTGTAAGGGGAAATCCAGTTTTTAAAACGTGACAAACAAACACTTTGGTCTTACTTTGGTCTGATGGGATCAAAGGTGGCATCTTCGAGAAGATCGTAGATGTAGTTGTTATAGACCTCGACGTAGGACACCAAGATGCTGTAACAACAGTCTTCATCCACATTCTCAGCTTTACATGCCTCTTGGGGACTGATCATGTCTGCAAATTCTGGGTCTGCCTTCTGCCTAAACAGAAAAGAATATAGGAGCAGAATGGAAATGAACTTTTGGAAAAGTGCCTGGCAGGGAATACAAACACAAAAAGGAACACACTGCAGATTAGTACCTGGAGGAGGGTGTTTTGGGCACTGTAGGTTGAGCGTCTCGCTTCTGTCTCTCCAGGAGAGCATCAATGTCATTCTGGATGTCAATCCCATTTTTGTCATCTGGTTTGAACACCTATAGAAAACAACAACAACAACAACAACAACATTTTGTTTCTTTTTCAGAATAACTGAAACTAAAAGAACAGTTTTTAACACATAATATTACATTACATCTGTCTCCTTTCCTCAATTGAAAAAGGCTGAATACTGTAATTCATTAGCTGGTAGATGTTTTGTATTTATTTTTATCATCTTACAAAGCGTTTGGCCTGCAAGGGGCCAATACTGTTGAAGAGCATGTCAAGGGAACGAGGGAGGAGTCCACCCTCTCCAGGCGAGCCGGTCATAGTGAAGGTCTTACCACTTCCTGTGACACCATATGTAAACAGCAGACCTTCGAGAGGGGTGGAGAGGATAAAAATAAATAAATAAATCACAAGGACCCATTCAGAACACCGAGAAAGCAAGTAGGGGTAAAATAGTTTGGTCGTGTGAAGCAGCTGAAGCTCTCACCATTTTTACACTGAATAAGGTCCTCCACTAGCGGCTTGGCGACTTCCTCAAACAGCTCCATTTGAGTGGTATTGACACCAAATACTTTTTTGAAGGAGTACTGAGTCTAAAATGTTGTCAACAAACAACAGATGTCAGTTTTATGGAATGTGCAATGTCATGACAGAATAAGAACAGAAAACTACGGGTAAGTATTCTCTAGTAAGCAATGATATTTGCGTTGTCCAATCTTTCTTTAGAACAGAATTCCCTTATGTGGGAAACGACTATGGTACATTTCCTTTATGAACATGCAAGTATGTTAACAAAATACGCGCGTAACAACACAAGCAATAAAATGAAAAGATATATGGTCCAAAAACTGTTTATAACACAAAAATTGCAACCTACAGTACAGGTATACGAACAAAGTACAGTACAGTATAAGGAGACTAGTCACAAAATTAGTAATTAGTAGCTTTTCTTTCCACTCACTCACTGTCTCTAACTTTACCTCCGCTCGATCACCACACAAGACAGCATTGCTCAGCTGATGGATGTCGTGCAACAAACTTTTGAAGCCAGCCACAAGAAATTTTAATGCATAGGTTTTTATTCCGGATGAGTGAATTTCCGTTTGACAGAAGTCCGTAGGTGGGAATATTTACTGTACTGATCATACAGCCTACTGTGTTGATTTGCAAATTCAAATAATTGCTACATGATAGTGAACAAAGCAAAGCAGACAGTGGAACAATTACACTATTGATACCACTGGAAAAATCTTGGGGGGTGTGATTATGATGTCTCCCAGATTACACACACATAAATAAAATTCGCACCAAGTCTGATCCAGACCTGGACTACACCCAAACTTCCACCAAAGTAGAGACACTGCACAAAATCTTAGCCTGGTTCACATGAGTCACTTCACACATACCTCCTTGAACTCTCCATTGCGGTTGGCTTTAAGGCCATCAGGAGCATGCAGCTGAATAGTGGAGTTGCTGATCATTTCAACACAACATTCCTCATTCTCTGCTCCAAGTGGACGTATACGACAATACACCTACAAATGAAACAACAGCATGCATCTTCAAAGTACTGTGTCATATAGCAATCACAAAAACCGTTTAGTTGTTTTGTTTATTTTGATGGTACTAAACTAAACTGTAGCTTATTGACTCACTTCAAGACGGTGAAGAAAAATAAGGTATTACTTTGCCATGATTGGTTTAATGAGTGATGAACTGTAAATGTGTGGCTAACATTCTGCTCAACACCGATCACTGTGTCTTTGATCAATATACAGAAATAGCTTGTGTCACTGTTTAGTATATTTCAAAGACATAAAATCATTGCCGTTGATTTCATTCAGTTGTATTGGGATTTTTTTTTGCTTCCTCCCAAAGGCTACATGAAGATAACAACACTTTAGCTGCACGGAGATAATGTTCACAAGTATTAATGTTACAATTGTGTGACAATCAAACCAGAGTGACGAGTTGTGTTCACTTACGCCCACAGGATCTTTCTCTGCATGGGACGCTTTTTTTATGCAAGGCTTGCGCGGAGTCTTGCATTTCCTGAAGAAAATACAGTAAATGGAATAACTCGTTTTGTTAAATTAATCTCGCCCTTGTCGATCAGAACAGAACGTGACACATACGGTTGCTCAAACACTTGTTAACCTGCCCACATTAACATTTATGACCGACCTGGTGTGTCAAAGTGCACCAGAGCAGCGATTCCCAATCTTTTTTGTCATACCATAAGTCCGCCCTCACTCATACGTTTGGCTGATTCTCCCAAAACAAGACGTAAGGCAAACTAGTGAGTTTCGAACCAGTCTGCCAAAACAGATCCGTGACATTTGTGAATTTTAACAAACTCCGCAAACATTGTCCTGCGATATTATTTCAAAGTGACTACAAAGGCTACGACGATCTGTGGTGTCACTTGCAATAATAATGTCAGACAGAAATATGCCAATTCTGAAAAGCAAACGATTTCAGGCAACCCGCGAAGTCAGTTCAAATAAAATCAACATCAAACATTAAACATGGTTTCTATGGTGTACAGGTCCGTCCCTGTGCCGTTGGCTATTTAGCTCGGTTAGTTTGCCTGCCTCAATGGAGAGCGAGTGACCTTCGCTGTTTTAGACGGAGATTGGTCATTTTACACACTATGACTGACAGTTATTGCCCAGGACCCACTAAAACTGAAACTTCATTTCAGCTCACACGCGATTTTCGAAAGACAGAAAGTGAAGATACATACCCTGGTCTGTACATTTTTTATGCTGTTCAACGCCTGGAAAGAAAGCTTCCTCCAAAAGCGCTTCGTCTCTATTTTTGAAATTTCCCCGTTGTCAAACGATTTCGACGAGCTGCTGCATTTAACCAATCATAGTACAGAATGGAACACTCGGAGACGGAAGTTCCGCCTTCAAACGTCATGACGCACTCATATACAATGCGTTTTTTATGTGCTCCACCGAAAGAACGACAGTACAGTACAGTATTTACATTTAAATCATTGGGGAATTACGTATGGCTAACCAAAACAAAACAAAAACATCAAATGTACGCCTTGAATAATACAACCATTGCTACTATGGAACGATACTTTATTTGAATCATGTGAATACCGTAAAGTGAAATACGCGCTAGTTCGCACACACACGCATGCAAACGCACGTACACGCACACATACGCGCACACGCGCGAACGCACGCACTCATACGCGCGAACGCGCACACCACCCTACGCACACGCGCGCGCGCGCGCGCGCTCACATACGCACATGCACACACTCAAACAGGGTTTTCTGAGAAGAGGTTTTCGTGCCACCATTTAACTGCATAATGTTTTATTCATTAAAAAACACAAACATTATAAATAAGCTTACATTTAGAATAAATACATACATTTTAAATGATCACGCGAACAATCAATGCAAAATGTCATAGGTTGTGAACAAGAACCATAGCTACAGATAAAAAGTTGAGATTTAAATGCAGTTAACAAAAAGCATACTGTATGAAGTGGTAGTTTCTTTTTTCATTTCTTTCAAGCTCTTCATTGGTCTCATGTGCAGCCACCAAAGAATTCAGGAAATCAAATACAGTAAAAAGACTGTTTGACACAAATGTTCTTTATAATGTTGCAACATTAGGATCTTAAGTATGCATTGGGTTTTAAGAACTATCCATTCATCCATCTTCTGAACCGCTTATCCTCACTAGGGTCGCGGGTGTGATGGAACCTATCCCAGCTGTTATTGGGCAGTAGGCAGGGTACGCCCTGGACTGGACACCAGCCAATCGCAGGGCACACATAGACACACATTCACACCTATTGACAATTTCGAGCACCAGTGTCAAACTCAAGGCCTGGCGGCCAGATGTGGCCCGCCACATCATTTTAAGTGGCCCGCAAAGGCAAATCAAAGATGACAAGTTCCATGATGCTTGCTAAATCTGTACCAAAATTTCACATTTTCATATGTAATAAATCAGTGACATATTGTCAGCATTTTATTGTTACCAGACCCCTCAGGGAATCAGTAATTATAAAGTGGCCCGCGACAAAAATTTGTTTTACACACCTGATTTAGAGTGCCCGCTAAGTCTGCCATGCATGTTTTTGGAATGTGGGGGGAAACGGGACTACCTGGAGACAACCCATACAGGCACTGGGAGAACGTGCAAACTACACGCAAGAAATCCCAATCCAGATACGAACTCATGACCTGCTGCATTGTGAGGCGGGCGTGCTAATCAGTCGACCTCAGAGACATCATTTTTCTTTATCCTGTATATACTGTAGCTATTCCCATTATGTTTATGTAACAGGCGGGGTAATTTGCATTACATTCATAACAGTCGTCATCACAGTGATCTGAAAGGCAACTATCACAGTGGTTTCAGTGAAGGCGGAATCTTGTGATTCACAGAGCGAGCTCATCAGCTCCCAGTAAAAACATGTTACATACTGTACATAACAATAAATGTTTGTTTACCCGAAGACCAGCTTGGAGTTCTGTGCCGTGGTGTAGCCATAGCACAAGCCTGAGTTCAATGTGCCTTTATCTGTCTCTTATGTTTCTTTTGCTGACCGACTTTTGCAGAGAGGAGAGGTAAGCTGAAGAGGAGGAGGATGCTCAGGTTGACCATTAGGCAGAGTAGAGTTACACCCAATGAGTTGGCAAAGGTGATAGGGAGGGAGTGGTCAAGAAGCCAGGGACGTCGCAATACCATGTCTTGCTCAACGGCCATCATCTGGAAGCGGGTGCCAAGGATGCCAAAGACATGGAAAAGTTGATGGCTGTTACCTGCAGAGGGAGCCATGACACAGTTAACATGTTGCTTGACAGACGAACCTCTTGACATACATGGGATTTTTTTATAAATCTGTGTCACTACAAATACAGTACAAAAACGTCTCATGAATTCGAAAGGGTGTCAAGATAAAACCGGTTTTGCTTGAAAGCTGAAATATTTGTTCTGCTCTGGTGGTCTTAAACGGGCCCTTGTTACAGCACAATTAAATGTGTGTGTGCCTGTGCGTGTGTGTGTGTATAAAAGTTACCTTAACAGTCTTAACACAAAGCTAAATAAAAAGAAACAATACAGTTAACTTTTTTCATTCAAAATACATTTTGGGTTGAGCTGAGAAAAATATGAGAATTGAATTGATTACTAGTGTTCTTGGAATTTTGTTCTGTGATCATGCAACATTTAAAAACAAAATGTTCAGCTATGAGACAATCTTGCACATGTTTCTTTTAATTTAGATGTCAATTAATTGCCATTTATATTGATCGGGCATTTGTTTGTTGCATTTAACAAGGGATAACGGGTTGAATAATTCAACCCAAGGATTACATTTGATTGAACTGGTTTACATGCAAATGTCAACAGGCAATTCGCAATTTAGTCCGACCCAAGAATGGAACAATTGTCTGGTCACATTCTCCTGCCCAATCTCAAATTCATCTCACCAATAAAGTCGAAGCTGCCAGGTGCCAGGCGCTCAGGTAAATGTGTCGCAAACAGGAAGCCAGTGAGGAAAGCCAATGCAATGTGGGTGTAGTGCAAGACATTGGCATCGTTGTCTGTGCAGCCTTCCCCTTCACATAGGAACAGCTGGGAAAAAGGCATGCAGAACAGGCCATTACGGTAACCTGGGCCTAAGCAATTTGTTTAGGTGTATCACAGCAGCTGGAAATACTTTTTGTGAAATACCTGCATATGCTTTAGTCTTTAGTCTACACTGCTTATCCAATAAAAATCACTTGCCGCCCGCTTTGTGTGCCACTTGTCAGTTTGAAAAAACCCCATCAGCAATTACCAGCAAGAAACACTACAGTGATAACAACAAAATTCCTACTTGAATGTGGGAGGAAGTTGAACACAAGCAAAGAGACGGTATTAATGTGCAAACTTTGCACAGAGGGCCGAATTAACAAAGAATGAAATGATTGATCTGGATAATTTGAAACCAAACTTAATTACTGATGAGTATGCCAACATTTTTTCAAATTTTTCAAGGGGGCTGTGTCCGGTTGTCTTCATCCTCTCTGTTTGTAGGAGGCGTGTTGCTCCAGGTGAAACCGAGAAGGAAGTGCACCACCTACATTCGGCATTTCTCACTGATCACAGCAGGACTGGTCTGATCTCGACTGGTCTTGATCAAAAATCCCAAGTTTACCTTGTCCGAGACAGAGACAAGAAAAAAAGTCTTTGATTCCGGAACAAGACCGAGACCCTTAAAATGTGGTCCCGTCTCGTGACCAAGACCAATCTCGAGAGCTACCACAATCGCTTCCACAGGAGAGGGCCAATTTTACAAGTTTTTGAAATTGTTTAATAATAACACTCAAATATTTGCATGGTGTTAGCGAAATGGATGTTGAAGAGGCTCATTTGCATCGAGGCGGTCATTTTTTCTGCCATACATGCACATTACCTCATTCAAATACATGCAAATAAGACCAGAGCACACAACCAGCCGTCAGCCACAAGCAGCGCAGTTAGTGAAACATTTCACCATCTGCATGTGTTCTGTGAATTGGATGCTATCTGTTTGCTCCATTTTTACCAGTTAGCTCCACACAAAAGCCACAGAATCTTTTTGTTGGATTTGGCCCCGAATGGGCAGACACTGCTTTTGGCAGTGGTAACCAATGGACAACTGGTCTGCCGACACTGAACGTGGGGCAATCCATCCATTTTCTATGCCCCCGATCATGCTCACTGTCACATGTGGCGTCTATCCAAGAGACGCGAAACACTCAGCATTGATCTCCAGTCAAACACTGAGTGGCTGCGAATGGGGCATTGAGTAAATATTGAAGAACTACGTCTGCATGGAGGCCAATTGTTTTTTGTTCTTGTTGTTTTCCTCCATTTTGGACATGGATAATACAAGTGAGGCCCTACCCTGTAGAAGAGAGGAATGTGGTCAAACAGGTAGGGGTAGGCAAAAGCAACAAGACGGAGCACTTTACTGAATCTTGGACTCTGGCATTTAGGGAATCTGAAATAAATGAAAAGAAATCAACTTCAAATATCCACGCTTCTTGCATTATGGCATAACCTTTTATAAATGCATCAAATGGCAACGTGGAAAAACTCAGAAAACAGTAACAGTAAAAAAAAAAAAAAAACCATGACATGGGCACATTTGGGAGGAGGTGGTCTTAAAATTGATACTATATCGTGATAACAGTTTAAATTACATAATTTTACCCCCGCTTCATAAATTTCTATTACCCCTTTTGTGACATTCATACGGGACAATGCAAGAATATTTTATTTAATATACGTGAGGAGGTTTCTGTAAAACAAGTTTTGCCTCTGTTTATTGCTCCACCCACTTCTAGCTGAGACTACCAATGCAGTTAATCGCCGTTTGTGGTTGGTCTCTCTCATGACAATAAGCGACCACGAGTTAAGAATGCCAGTATTGGACAGATTATCTGAAGGTGAATGATTAAAAACAGAATGACATGGGGTGGAAAAATGACAACACAATGAATGAGACACAATGAAATAAAGGCAATGCAAAATGTTTACCTCTTTAAAACGTCCTGATTATGATGACGAAATGGTAATCCAAGCCTGATAAATCAACAGATGGGCAAGAAAATCAGTAAGGCTGTTACTGTATATACATCATCTGATGACTGTATCTACTATCAACAAGTAACCTGCGCTTACTAACTCAGTGTGATGATTTACATGGGCAATCAATCAAACACGCAGTACATTACAGCCAGATCTTAGATGCAAATGTCACCTTTGCTGTGAGATGGTAAGACATCAAAGATTTCCCTAAATTCTGTCGTTTGGCACCAAAACACTGGAGAGTTAACAAATAGCTGTCACAGAATTCACAAGACAAATAGCCGGTGTGCTGACAAGCGTGACATATTCCTCCCAAGAGATAGCGATAAGATTTACAAAACATTTCGTACCATACCTGGAGTAGCACGCCAAGCCAGTGCATCCGATGGAGTTCAGAAGAGCAACAGGGACAAAGCACTGGTGGAAGAAGCGGTTTACCCACTTGTCTGGGAACACATAAGCTGAATACGAAATAGCAGTACCTGAAATGCAACAGATTTGTAATAGAAACTTAACTGTCAACAGTTTGATTCATGTCTGTCAATTACATATTGAGAGCTGGGCTTTTCTTTTTGTTATCTGGGTACATGAGACAATGTCGTGCACATAATACCGTAATTTTAAAAAAATGCATCCGTTAACATGCTTTGGTTACTTTCGTTAATTAACCCCTCATAACACTATTCCAATAATGCTTTTCCTGCATCTACACAAAGAATGACCAAAAAACATAATGGTCAGCTGCAAAATTCAATACAGAGCAAAACGTCTTGTCAACTATTATTGGGTTTTGTTTGAGACTCAAGAGGAATTAATCTAACAATATGTTTATCATAATTCAGGGCTTCAGACTAGCTTTTTTTTTTTTTACTTGGCCCCAAACTTGAAATTTTAGGGGTGCAAGTATACCCCCCCCCATTAAAAAAAAACTCTATTTTTTTTATATATTATTCATAAATGGGCTAAAGTGTAGGGTGGATGTTTGTCAGCAATAAAAATATTCAATAATAATACAAATATTTTTAAAAGTCTACAAAATGTACTAGCTGCACATTTGCGAGCAGATGACAGACAGCTCTGTCTCAAAATTTTGAGGCAAAATTTTACTATTTAGGTGCAGTCTGGTGCCCCATCACGATTTTACAATATGGTTGGCAGTGATGTACAACTGCACTGCATCATCATAGCAAGAGCTCTTTCTTTGGCCTAGGAGTGTATCGCGGTGAAGTGCACACGACGCACTCACCCAGGCTGTAGAGACTTATGGCTCCGTAGTCCAAATAAAAGCACATGTGTCGCACCCGCGCCGACATGCTGTTGAAGGTGTGAGCACAGCTTGATGCCAATGGATATATGCAGCTGGAAATGATTAAGACCACCAGAGGCCAGGTGAAGGGGTGCTGCCACGCAGCTTGTATCCGTACAACGCTTACCAGTTTCCATAAGAAGTACCTGCAAGGGGGAACAATTTGATGCAGTCATTCAAACACGTTTTCATCCTTGTGGCTGCAGCAGAAGAAACTTTGGTTTAGGCATGTCTAGTTGTGCGTACTCGGCCACATAATATACATTATGTGGCCGAGTACATTGGGAATGCAATGTTAAAGCAGTAAAAGACAAACTTGCAAAAGTATCGATGGTATCTCATCCATCATTCAACATATTGTATGTATTGGAAGAGGGTTTTTTTTCCTGCTTCAACCCTAAATTCCTTCTGGAGTCTAAATGGAAAGCAGGAGCTCATTTGCATGGCGTGGGCTTTGAAATTGGACTGTCATGGTTTAAGATGTATTATGGAGGACATCTTTTTTGATTGTAACTACATAGTAGGAGAGTTGCTTGTATGTTTCCTCATTATACTATTAAACTGTCTTCAAGCAAGGCACAGAACTATCCCAACCTTAGCCAAGAGGCCTACTACTGTTTGGTTGCACTCTGGCATACTCATTGCACATTTTTACTGTTTGGAGACAAATGAATGCAACTCTGCAAAAAAGTAAAACGAATATATACGGTGCAAGATAACATTATTTTGTCCCTTTAAATATACTGTATATAGCATTTACATTAAGTATACATTAAGTTTGCCATACTCTCTCTACACTGACAATGAAGGCTTGTATTCTAATCTAGTGTCTATTGTTTAACGCATCTAGGGATGTGCTGCCAATTAACGTTTGTGAGATCGCTGCAGGTCTGGCACACATGGTTGCTCTGAACCATAACATAAAAAACTTCATCCAAAATTTGATCTAAGATGAACACCAGACTACCTTCACAGATTGTGACGATTGAGGGCGATGCTGGTGTTTTATTTCAATTTATTTTATTGGTAGCTGTAACAGATGTCAAAATAAATTGCTAGATATGATCATACACTGTTAAAGCTGCTGGGCCAAAATGAACCAAAATTGGATGAAAGAGCTCACCCAGCACAGGGTCCAAAATGGACTGAGCCAATGTTGGGTTATTATATCAAGCACATTGGGTTGAAGAATTGACCCAGAGTGTTAGGCCCACCCAAAACCATCCTTCAACCCAGTCTGCTGGGTCAGAATAATCAACCCAATTTTGGATTAAAGTAACCCAATCTGCTCAAAATCTACAGCAACCCATTGATTGGGTTAGGAAAACAACCCGACATTTTTTCGAGTGGAATAAGGCTTCGAACCTCTAAATTTAGCACTCAGACGTGTCATTCACACAGCCTTTTAAAGAGAGGAATATGATATTGGGCATAGAAAAAAACGTTTTAACAACCAAATAACTCTCATTTGTTGTACAGTATTAAAATAGATCAGGAAATTATCTAAGAGTAAGAAGAATGTCAAACGCGCAATGAGCACAGGCACATGACAAGATGTTGCAGATGCTTACCAGGTAGGCAAAAAGTGAGTCCAGATGTTAATGGTCTCATTGGTCAGCTGAAAGAGGCTCAAGATGCAGTCAGTGGCTGAGCTGTGGTGGTAACGGTAACCGGAGATAATGCTGTGCTCATGGAAAACCTCAAGAAGAAAAATGACCCCAAAAAAATCTCTGTGAAAGCATACATGTAAAGAAAATCTCTCCTGTCGGTCGGGTCAATTAAAAACATGCTTTTCAAGTCACTCACTCACAAATCCTACAGAAACTACTTGACTTGGATTAAGGTGGTCAGTAGGACTTTTGTTTGTGGGGTCCCCTATAAATTGCCCCAACTCCATAAATGATACATCCAACAATCTTAAAGTTTTTATATGTCTGGGGGGGGGGGGGGGAAAGCTTCGAGAAGATTTGTTTTAATGCTGGAGCCGATTCCAGCGGGCTTCGGGCGGTTGGCGGTGTACACCCTGAATGTTATTGCCAGCCCATCACAACGCACACAGACAAACATTCACACTCACAGTTGCACCTTGGGACAATTTAGAGTGTTTCATTAACCTACCATCTATGTTTTTGGAAAGTGGGAGGAAACCGGAGTACCCGGAGAAAACCCACGCAGACACGGGGAAAACACGCAAATTCCATATATGAAGGCCAGAGCCCTGAAATGAAGCCCGGATCTCTGCACTGTGAGGAGAATGTGATAACTAGTCAACCGGCGTGGCCCTCATCGCTACAATTTATCCGGACCTGAATATCAACTAATAATAGCCATCCATTTTTAAAGCAGCCTGTCCTCATTATGGTTGTGCGTGAGCGGGAGCTTTATCCCAGTTACGTTTGAGCGAGAGGCAGGATACACCTTATACTGATTGCCATGTCAGTTAAAGTAAATAAAAGAAAAAAATTAAGAATAATTTAAAGCAAAATTGCTACCATACATAACGGTGTTTGAAAATCACTGATTCACTTGTGATGTGTTTCTCTCATGGCATAGCATTTCAGTAATATATATTGTTTGTGACATTTCAAAAAAAAACGTGCACGGAACTCTTTTGCAAGAAAATATTTCTTTCAAAAGACTTTTCACATTTACTCAGAGTGCAGTAAATGTACAGCACTGTTACAAGTTGACGGTTCCTCTAGTCTCAGTGCTTTCACTTTCTATTGAGCCTCATCATACGTAAAACTGAAATAAAACAATGTTTAGAGTACACATTGACCTAAAATAAAAACACGACTACTTTTTTCAATTATTTTACATTTTCCACCCATCTGAGTGACCCGATGTTCCATCAAAGATACAGCAAACTTACTTTGGGCACTTGATTGATGGTGACGACCCTTGGTAATTTCATAAGGCTGAGCATGCTTACTGCAAAGTGCCGCTGTACTGTCTGCAAGTAAGCTGACTTGAGGTTGCCTCGCGTCTTTATAAGCGTTGTGTTGCCATGTCGCCCCATTGGATTCCTCACTTCACCTCCCCCTTTTTCAAACCCAGCGAGAATATCCAGTATACCTGGGCCACTCCTTCCTCCTCCTCCTCTCTTCATACACACACAGACAGACAAATAGAGGATCAAACAGATGACAACATTGTGACACGCACTGATGAGAGGGATTCAACAACTGCCATTAAAAGCTTGATGGTGTTTAAAGATGAATAAAAAGGAATAAAGTACATGTACACCTTATTATGAGATACAGTATGAGATATACATTTCAGGTCATCACGTGAGAGGCCATTGAAGGATAAACAGTTCCAGCCAAGCCGATTTCTTGCTCACATGCCACCTTCAATCTTCTTCCGACAAGCCAAGGAGACCCACAACAAAAATGTTTTGTTATTCTGGTATTATGATGATTAGTACTAGTATTTTTTTTTTTTTTTTTTACTGCTGGAGTCAGTAGCCAATAATGTGAAACAAAAGGTAACACTTGCTGGGTTTAAACTCACGTCAATGTTTTATCCCAAAGGTTGATGGAAAACGTATTTAACACCTTACTACTTTAGTATTTGGGTAATGTGATGTGGCTACTATGTGATCTGGGTCAGCTTCATTTTTTGTTGACCCTACTAACAAACACAACAAAGTAATGGTAAGAACTAATTTGAGCGCTATTGCCGAGCACCATGGGATCTCATTCTGCTCACTCTCTCAGGGGGAACAACACCGGAGCAACACAGCAGCTTTTTTTGGGGGGGGGGGGGGGGGGGGGGGGATATAGTAATTAGCAAGACATACGAAGAGCATCTCATTAAGTTAAATTGTTGAGAACAAAAGTCAGTCAGACAACAATAACAACATAAAGTTGTGGTGAGAAGGGTACAGTACACTAATCATGCGCATGAATATCATTAATGTGTATTTTGTAATTTGTACCAAGTACTTTTTCTAAGCATCAACAAGTTTCTGGTCATTTCTTAGTGAATATCTGACTACTGTTCCTGGCAGAATTGACCTAGTTTGTTTAAATTGGGTGGTTTACTGTCATGATACATCATAAACATAGTCCACAAATGTTCAATAAGGTTAAGTCTACCGGAAACCCATTCTGAGAACAAAAGTCAGTCAGACAACAATAACAACATAAAGTTGTGGTGAGAAGGGTACAGTACACTAATCATGCGCATGAATATCATTAATGTGTATTTTGTAATTTGTACCAAGTACTTTTTCTAAGCATCAACAAGTTTCTGGTCATTTCTTAGTGAATATCTGACTACTGTTCCTGGCAGAATTGACCTAGTTTGTTTAAATTGGGTGGTTTACTGTCATGATACATCATAAACATAGTCCACAAATGTTCAATAAGGTTAAGTCTACCGGAAACCCATTCCAAACGTTCCAGGGAACGAGGCCTCTCGCTCAAAATCACCAGGGATAGGCCCCACTCACCTGCAATTCAAGTGAAGATAAGTGGCATAGAAAATGGATTGATGGATGGGAAAAGTGGGTGATCCGATCACCATGGCAACACTAGGCTATAAACCTCATTGCATTCCAGTGCAGTATCAATACAGAATCATGAAACCTTCTCTGCGCCTCTTTAGCGTCTATGTCAACTAATGAATGACAAATAAATCGAGTTTATGTGACATCATCAGTGTAATCAGTTAACCTCATATGACCACGAGAGGTCAGTGTTGTCAAAGAGAAAGGGGCGTAAACGTGCTCATGACAAATCATTTCTGGTGCTCGTTTTCATTAAAATTTCATGAATAGGACGTTTATTATATCATTCACATAGCACAAAAGCAGTAAGTGAAATGCTGCTTGTTTGGGAATTCAGCATACTGTTGGTGAGGGCAGCATAGTGCTGCCAGTGGTTAGCACATCTGTCTCAAGGTTAATTGAAGACTACATTTCCTATAGGCGCCAATTAGAGTGCGAATGGCTCTTTGGCTGGAGCCTCCGTCCCCTGCGATTGACTGGTGCATGGTATACACCGCTTCAATATGCTCCAGGTCACTCATGACCCCATTGAGAACGTGCCAGAAAATAGATGGATGTTAAGGAAGAACAACTCAAATGCTTCAGGCTTGCATCTTTTTCACCGTATGCCAAATAGAGCCTCTTGCGGCAAGCCTGAAACATTTGTTACAACTGCAAAACCGGCCTTTCGCACAAACGACTTTTCTTTTCAAAGGAAAGTGACATAATTTAGTGGCAGGTAACCAATCCCATTTTGGATTAAAAATAAAGAAAGCGGTAATCTATTGTAAATGAGTTTTCGTTTTCATGCAGGAGAATGATTGTATTTCTTAACTACAAAGTCGATGTCAAGAGGTACTGAAAGTAGAGTTATAGGCTTACAGTTTTACTTTCAACAGTACATATAAATGAAAATGTTTAGAATGGATGAGAATGCAATGACTACATCTTGGGCAGCATGGGGAATTGTGGTTAGTGTCTCTCTCACAAATATGCATCTCAGGTCAGACATATGATCACATATCTTGCATAAACAGATTAGTAATATGGTTATTCACTCATGCCCCTGTGCACAATTTTGAAAATAAATGTAAACAAGTGTTCCTATTCACAGTTTATTTCCCTTTCAATTACTTCACTAAACAGAAATTAACTGCATGTCAACGCATTATCTATTTGTTAATGTTGGCATGTTTGACTAAAAAACAAAAGACCCCCCCCCCAGATGTCTATTCGAATGCCGCTGTTGCTCAGCATCCCTTGATTTTCTGTTGCCGACAGGTGTATCCAAATGAATTGTATGCACAGCAGGCATTCTTCTGATACATTATTAAATAGCTGCTCACTCCAGGCACTTTTCGTTCTCTGATGAATTTCGACCATCTTCATTTTTGACTAGAGAGTTCCTGGCAGCGGTCTTAATTTTATTTGAAATGGTCATTTTAACCTGCTGCTTAAAAATATTACAAATAAATATTTCCCTGATACAGTACACACAGTATTGTTGGAATGTAATGGTGTCACTAGGCCGTAAACCCAATTAGCAATTCACAAAAACAATTTACTCAATTTGTGTTCATTTATCTTTTAAGAAAGCATAGAAGTAAAAATAAAACACACCCAAGTCGATTAATTTGCTTGTCTGTTTCTTCCAATCTCTGAAGTTCACGAATTGTCCAAAATCAGATCTGGGCTGCTTTTCTATCCTTGTGGACACTCACACCAGGCGAGGTAAGAAAAAAAGAGCACGATCTAAAATGGAACCCTCACATCGATATCGTGTTGCCCTAACATTGATTTCAAAAGCAGGGATTGATCTCTCCATTTCGTCCTCGCCCAACTTCCTCTGTCCTGCTGGTATCTGGTGAGTCATGGTGCCCAGACTCTAGTCTAGTCCTTAGCTCGTTCCTGTGAACATTACCTACCTAATCTTTCCAATTGTGTTCATGCTGAATCTCGTGTAGTCCAATGCAAAGACATACAATGTAGCTCGGCCTGTGGCTAGCGGATGTCATGGTGAGTGATATGCTTTTGGTGGTTCTTCAAAGACATTTTAAACAACTTTTGAACACTATACATCTTTTCTGAGGATGGTGGTGAGCAAAGCACATTCCTCATTGTTCTTTATGTCTATAAAAGTGAGTCACGACTCCCTGACAAAAGCACATACCAGTCCGCAGGGTAACAACAGTAAGAACCTCTGCCTGAAAACTCTGCAAAACAGTTACAGGAAGCCAGTAGAGTAGGAGTGGTCAACAGAGTGTTAATTTTATCAAGTGGTTGAATTTATGAAGCCCATAAAGCCAGAGGCCGTTTCAAAAGGCATCTGAATGGCAGCCGAGGTGACAGGAAAACCCACACCGGAGCCATGAAGAGGCTGAGCTTATGGGCTTTATGATAGGCTAATCACAGGACCGGGAGTGCACTCAAAGGTCAGGAGGGATGGCGATATCATTGGAGACGAAGAAAGCCCGGGGATGGAAGAACGGGTTGCTGTGCTCCACAAATTATGGTTAGATAGCAAAAATGCCAGGCGGCGATGAAAAATGCAAGCAGGCACATTCCCTCGGAGGTGTCTGCGCTTTTCAATGCATGAAAATAGTGTAATTAGGATTAAATATTAATCTGGGTTGTCTCTCTTCATAGAGGTTGAAGCATGAAGGACATTTAATTTGGGTATGCTGTTTGTCTGCTGTAATGTCAGAGCAGTTCTACATGAATGAGCATGTGATGCAACGTGACCAGAAGAAGGCTGAAAACAAAAATAAAACGGCCAAAGATGACTGAGCCGTGAAGGCCAAACGGTTTCCAAATACAATTAACTGGGTTCAACGGAGATTAATGAACCGTATTGACAGGTTGCCATGCTTGGGTGCAGGTGCAATTGAGCTTATTTATAGCCAATGTTAAAGCAGCGGCGGACCACCAGTGTTGGGTTGGCTGGGCCTTCTCTGCTGGCTGAAACACGATGAGAAGCTTTGAACAAGGTTTACAACCATGACTTAATATTTTTCCGTTTCAATTCAATTATGACCAAGAGTTTTGTCGCTTTATTTTGGAGCAATTCGCCTTGGCTGCACCAGTTCCCGTACACTGTGTCTTACATTTTTTTTCAACTCAGATTTGGTCCTCTTTGTGCTGCCATGTTTATCTTTATGCGTAGGGCCTTCAGAATCCGTTGTGTTCATAACATCGCAATCAACACAGGGGTAGGCAGTTTAAATGATGCATGGGGCTACAATTTTTGGGCCAGCACTACCAGGGTGCTAAATAGGAGTGACAGGTGTAACACAGATCTAAGACAAAAATGCCATTCAATTTCTGCTTGGCTCTTTGCTCTGCTTTTCATGGGATAACTTACAAAAGGATCTGAACTTGCCAGTAATTATGAATCTGAGAGAATTCCAATGTATTTATTGTAAATGAATTTGAAACTACAGTAGTGCTATGAGACAATGTGACTGCTTTTAAAATAGTAATGTTTGGTTCCTCTCTTTGGAACGACCTCCCACTGAGTGATAGGCAAGCCCCCTCACTGCCCATCTTAAACAATTTTTTATTGTCTTTTTGACTCAGAATGAGACTTGAGTTTTAGTTTGACTGTTTATGTGCTTTCTACTTACCGTACTGTCTTCATGTTTAATTTGTTGTTGTATGGATTATCTTTGCTCCATGTGCAGCACTTTGCATACAGTTGAGTTGTATTATTCTGTATTGAGCTATGTTTAGGACTTCACATATATATTGTGATTTGTGCTTATGGTGGGTGACTGTTGTTTTTGTTTTATTGTTGTAACTATGTCTGCTGCTCCATGGCCAGGTGTCTCTTGGAAAAATAAAGGGGAAAATGTATTATTTTTCTTCAATCATATTATGGTCAACATTACAATGGCTGGTTGAGGAAATTTAGTTAGCTTATCCCTTGCCTTAAATATATAACATCAGCCAACACAGAGAGATAGAGATATTAAGAAAATGCCTTTATTTTTTTCCTTTTACATTTGGAAAAAAAAAAGAGCTAATTTTAAAGCACAAAGTTTCACTTTGTGTATAAACATCTATCGGGACTAAAAAAATGGGAGCATTTACACATTGTGCTAAGACTGGGAAGTCTGTACGACCACTCCGGGTCTTGTGTTGTGACACAACCAAAGTAAACATTTTATTGCATAAATTATGTTGACTCAATGGCAATTATGCAAGCAGACAGTGAGTGGAAAATAACACTAAAATGAGGAAATAGAATGCTGTGCAGTTATTATACATTGAATAATAATAGCAGCTTTCTTAATTGTAAGTGGTGCACCTCATATCAGGGAAAGGGAAAAAACAAGCAAAAATCGACATTATGATGACAATTATCTTAAATAGAACTTGTGCTTTTGTATGAAGAGCAAGACATTGAACTTTTCTGCAAAATATTCAAAATAAAAGAGGACAAATAGACCCAGCCCAGCCGCATTTTAAAATGAAATTGGCAAATAAATTCCATAAATAAATGACAGCTTTTTGTCAATTTCAGAAGAGCAAGTTTTACGAAACTCTGCACAAGCTGTAGTAGTTAAAGGCACAGTCACGAGGACTGGTTTTCTGAAGTTCATGAAATGCTTGAAATATTTTGCACAAAAATATATACATTTAAGTATTCTCTACTATGCTACTTTGTGTTTGGTATAAATGAAACAGAAATGTTTTGCTACTATTATAATAACAACAAACTGTATGAAATGAATTCATGGAGAAAAAAAACAACTTTTTTTCCATGTTGCAAATTATGTATCCAAAAAAAAATCAATTAAAATCTACAGAATAGTGTTAACACAACAACATGAAAGGAAACTTCAAACCAATTTGCCCTCCACAGTGAGTCCAGTTAGTTGTGTATAGCTCAAAAGATAGGTCAGGATCACAAATGACAAAAAGAGCGTCATGTTACCATTTTAGCGCAAAAAAAAGTCCCTTTGGAAAAGGTAGTATAAAAAAAAAAAACAAGCGTAGAATTTTTTTTATACTTCGGGACATATCGCATATCGCTCACTTATTGAGTTAGTATGACTACTGTCAACACCTTAGTATCTTAACAACCAACGAAGTCATGTTGAGCATGTTGTGTTTTTAGCATTCTGACCCTTCTGCAACTGGCCACCACACCCCGTTCATTTTGTTCAAATCAAAACTCGGTCACGAATGGAGCCAATCATCATTACTTGGCTTCAATAATCGGCGTGCTGAAAAGTTGAATTAATCCAACGATGCGAGTTAATGAGGCACGAGAGTCATTTTGCTTAACACAATCTGATGCACTAAGGTCAAAATCCAGTGAGATTTGCCAATTTTGAATGATGCAAAATTTAATGTAACAATTTCCTTTGTGCAAGCTTGACTTTGCATCCGTTGTGGAGAACAAAAAAAAAAAAAAAAGTTGTTCTGGAGCCAGTCCTCCCTGCATGCCTGCTTTAAAAAGACATACATATACATTGAGGTAACTGAAATATTAGACAATACCTTGGGTGATTTTTTTTCCCCCCTCAATACTGCAAAACTGTTTAACAAACCAGATATGGTGAAATATTAGGACAAATCGTTTGTTTTTTTCTATGAATTTTAATAATATGCAATATGTTCTATCACATCATTTTTTAAAAATGTAATTGTAGGTGATGTATTACCGCTACATGTGGCGGGCCTACCCTGCAGGAGGTTGGCATGTTCCGCCTCCAGCTTTCTGATACAGATACACGAAGTCGACTTAACTTAGCGAACACAGTGCCTCAGCATCGTGACGACAGCCCGTGTAACAAATGCCATGCACTTACTCCGATACTTGAGGCAGTACGAGCACTCGTTTGGCATGCCATTTTGCTTGCCCCTCTGCTGAAAATATCGATGGTAGAATTGCGAAGTATGGTCTCTCTGAGGCACCGTAGTGCGCGTGCTTGAGAAAAGCAAAATGGTTGTTGCATTGAATCAGTTCATCACAAGGTGGCACTAAATTCTACACACTCTACCTTTTAACGTGCATCTCACGGTTTCTTAAAAAAATTCACCTTTTTAGTACGGTAGCTGTCGCGATAAGCCCAGCAACTATGGATGATCACATTACCACTGCTGTGCGCAATTATCAGAGGCAAACAAGCACAATATTATTGTATCGCGGGTTCTGCCATGACTACCCATATTGTGCCTAGACAGTATACTGTATGACATTCTTTTTGTTTGTTTTTTTGTGCAACGCCTATTAATTGATTCTTGTCACATGGAATAGATTTCTTAGTTTAATTTCACACTGTCTTAGGAGTCCCTGTTGAAAGCAGAGAGCCTGATTACCTGACTACTGCACTTTGATTGCAAATATTTGGCAAGGTCAATAGTAGGTTCGTTCGGAAAGTCTCTTTGTTTTGCTGACTCATCGCTTACTCTGTGCAGGCGCTCAAGCCCATTAGTTGGCTGAATTGTAGGTTTCTTGGCGAGACTCAGTCTCAGTGAACTTGGATACACTATATTTAAAAAGGCTGAGTTGTTTGATGAATTCTGCGCCGAGGAATAATGAGAATGCACTGGGGAGGGAAAAAAACGTTGACGTTTGTTATTAAGTCCCCTCAGGCTTCAGGATTCTTTAGCAACATTTTTCAAAAATCTGTACTTAAAAACTGTTTGAACTAACTACACTTGGCTGCTCAATTCAAAAATTGGAATGTCGAATTGTGAAGCGAGAACAACTTAAGATAGTCCAACCGCTCAGTGAAAATGTTAAAAACAGAAAACAGGGGGGTTGAAAACCCTTTCATACAAATAGTTGTGCGCAGATTTCTTTGCACCTTATTTGATTGCAATGGCCTCATTAACAGTAATGATCAATATGTTGACAGTGACTTCACCAAGGGGTAGTTTAAATGCTTCTTTTCATCCACTTTGCATAAGCAAAATAAAAATAACAATAAATAAAAGAAAGCTGCAAAGTTGAACAATTTGAAACAAAGCTATGGGCTTAATCGGCAGTTATTGACCATCTCGACGGGTATAGACCATTTGCACCTGTTTATACAATAGTAGGAATGTTCCAGTATTTTCATTTCCCTTGACTCGCATCTACAGCTCATTCACAAATTTGGGTAATAGGGGAAAAAAAAAATTAAAAACTGAAGCTTAATGATAGGGCTATATGGGTATTATAATAAGACGGTATTCTCTCTAAAGTAGATAAACTAGTACACAGATGCTTCTTTCCATGTGTGTATGTTCATTCCAGTTTAAAAAAAAAAGGAAATCAGTCTAATCCTAACACACACTTGCAAATAGGTTATGATGGAGTCTAGCCTTTGCATTTGTGGCAGCATTCTGTTAATGTTAAACATAGTTAAACAAGGTGCCGCCATTTCAGTTAAAAAAAAAAACCTGGAAATTCTACTCAGACTTATGAGTGTTCTTCAAAATGAATTGCATTTCACTAAAGTTTGAACACATTACGCCTGGCGAAAAATTTGATATGTTAAAGTTGCCTTACACAAGTAAGAAGAGAGAAAAAAAAGGTATGTAGCACCCCCTACAGAGGTTTAACAAAGACCTGTGCTGGTACTTACAACCTGCGACTATGAAAATTGGGAGGCCCATACAGCACCGCAAGACGTGAAAAAAATGACTTTGGTAGCTATCCCCTAAAATGTAAAAGAAGTGAGCTATGAAGATTTGAATTGTACAATATTGGCAGAATTTCTGCACATTTACAGGGGTCATAGTTTTTCCCAATGTTCAGGGGTGGGCAACTGAGTGAAATGATTAGGATTGTTACCCAGCTTCTGCAGAACTTGCTGATGAGCTGATCATTTTGAATGAGGTGTGATGGACGTTGGGAGACATTCAAAACAGGCAGGGCTGCGGCCTTTAAGGACCGGAGTTGTCAAGTGGTTAACCCGATGGACTTCAAACACCTGGGACAACAATAGGGGGAGGGAGGCGGGGGGACATTGTCGACATACCATTTTATGGGGGCGGGGCATCACATTTTGCATTGCATAAAATGTTCTGAAGGAAGCAATCTCAGTTCTACGTTTCACCAAGTTCTACGAAAATTAGGATGGATATGTCATAGCCCACGATATAATAAAAACTATTTTGGGGCCATATGTTAAACCTAACAGGAAGTCCACCATGTTGACTTACTTTAGAATTTGTCAGCATTTTTCGGGGGCTTTTATAGAGCTCATATATACGAACTCCGAGGAGAGATTTTATCCAATCGTCTTGTTTCATCTATGTTGGGCTGTTTACAAAGAAAAGTTGTGAGGTTTTTGAGGGTCTAAACCTGGATGAATACTCAAAACGTTGCACGCACATACGGCCTGACAAAAACATTTATATTTTAGAGCGTTATTGTCCTATTTGTCAGTGCCCCAATGTGCCAATACCTCAATGTGCGTGTACCTCGACGTGGCCAGGGTTGTGAGGGCCCTTTACAACTACTCGCAGCTCTGGTTTATACTGTGGAGTGTGGAATTCTTAATGCATACTCTGTGATAAGATTTTGCTCTCTTCCAAACATCTTTGAATATATTCTATTATTTACAGTTACTTCCACGTAGGTTGAAATATAAAAATACATCTGATGATACTGGTGAATGATTGTTGAAATGGGCTCAACATTTAAAGTGATTTCAAATTGGGATCTGAAGACAAGAAATGCATGCAAACAGGAACTAAGTCTGTGCATGATTACAAACCCTCGCTCCTGATAAGTAGGCGTGCTACAATTGATGCTGCAGAGAACACAACACCCGTAACAGAGCCCACGCGCTCGAATGTTGAAAGCTGCAGCTACTTAAGCATCCTTGGGATTTAAAAAACACTCTACGCTGCGATGCATACCGAGTGACAGAGACTAGATAAGCTTACTCTTCACATTCAGTCAACCCGCAGGTCACACACTGGATTTGGAAGTCTAGTTGTGCTTAGCACGATTCCCTTTCAAGTAGCTTTTCCAGCGCTTCACCACATCCTTGAAGATGGGAGAGTTGTCTATCGATGCCAGCAGCTGGAGCTGGTTAATGTGCGTGGTGTGATAGTCCCAGCGAGCCAAATTGGGCGCAGTGCCCAACATGAAGTGGCGCAGGTCATAGATGCTCCCCGACCCGGTGTCATAGAGCGGCAGCATGGCCTTCAGCGACTCCATGCCGCGGCTAAACAGCCGCCCGGCCTCCTTGCCCAGCTTCTCTCCAGCTGTCTCGCTCAAATCGTAGAGTCCCAGCAGGGAGTAGATGAAGCCGTTGAGGACAAAGGAACTAGGCGAGGTGGGATACTCTTCATACCAGTCGTATTTGTTCATAAATACCGCCTTGACCCCGTGCTGCGCTGATGGCACCTTATAGGGTCCGATTGCCTTCAGAGCAGCATTGAGGTAAGCGTGGTCCTTGGTGAGAAGATAGGCTCTCACGAGGGTGGACATTGCCTGGCCTTGGGCCATTGCAGAGTACCAGCCGGGGTCTAGTGGCCGGAAGCCCTCGCCCAATTTCCGTGTGACCATGATGGGCCAGCCGCCATGTTCGTCTTGGTTGCGCCTTAGCCAGTCGCTGGCGGCAAAGAAAGCGGCCATGTGGGCAGTGGTGGAGACAGTGATATTGTCAATGAATCCCCGTCCTTGCAAGAGTAATCGCACAACTCGCTTGGGCATGATCTAAGAGAGAACCCAGGTAAGACCACAATCATTTAAAACATAAAATGCTCAAAACTTGGTCGTTAATTTGTTCCATGTTTGTGTGTCAATAGATTCAAAATGTATGTGGCAGATTAGCTGAAGCACTTTACAGTGGAACCTCAAAGGTCGTTCAAAGAACACGGCACTGAGCATTCATTTTCCTTCATTAGGCAGCAAATATTAAGAGTGCAAATATCAATGGCATCGGATTTCCAGAAAAAAGTTTAAGCTGATGCAGTAGAAAAAAAATGACATACGCCACGCCATATTGGACATCTTTGACCGGTTACATCATCACTTTGACATGTCGCGTGCCGTAACACGGCACTGTTCATTTTGGACTTGTTTCCTGTTGTTTTGTGCCGTATAGCATCGTCCAGTATTGGCATAATTTAGAGGGCACTCCTAACCGTCTCAAGGTTTCATAGGATCCTTTGAGAATGGGGGGCAAGAAATATATAAATAATTAATTAATGGTGGCAGTGGCTGATGAATGCAGCCAGCTCCATGGTCCATGAAACAGGTGCAACCATTCCATTACTGTTGCATAATGTACAAAAGTGTGTCTATACAGATTTTATATACATAGAGGGAGAGAGAGAGATGTGTGTATTCTGCTCATATTTAGTCATGATGTATAACTTTCACATCTTTCTAATCTGCAAGTTGATTAACTGTAAATTTTTACACAGTAAAGTGCACTGCTTCTGTTGCTTAATTTTCCCTCAATTCCTCAACAGCATCCCATTTCTCAAAAGTGTTGTCATCACCAAATAAAGCCCAATCAATTATTAAATCACTCATTATTGTTTCAAATTAGCTAATTTCTGTCCTCAGGGTACTTCATATTTACTTTGAAAATTTGAGGTTGATTTATTCGTTCGTATAATTTAATGCTAAGGGTGCTGCGGATTATTTTTGAACTTTGGAATGTCCCCCCCCACCAGAGTATGATTCATTTATATGTATCAATCGTTGGCAGTTGAATAAATAAAGGTTTGATGATGGAAACAGCTCGTCAAAAAGATTTATTCTACTGTAAATCCAAACTAAATGGAGGTCGAGGTCCCATTGTATTCACATAAAGTGCAAATGTACTTGCTAGTTATCACCACTGCAGCTTCCTATTCCTGCAATAGCCGTGTGACAGTGTCAGTGCAACATTGTGCAGCATCGGCAGGACACCAACCTTTGTGGCTTTGACTGCCTTCGTGTTCGACAAACCGATGCCTTTCCTCAGATCTGTGAGCAGGTCACGTGTGAGGGTGCTCCAAGTGGTTCGTGGCCCGATGCCGTAGGTGATTTCACGATCTTTGAAGGCGATGAGGTGCGTATTGGTAACATAGTGGATGGTGAAGGCCGAGCCTTTCTCTGTAGTGTCGAGGATCACAGACAAGCTGCCGTTGGAGGTGAACTTAATGTCCAAGCTGAGGATGAAGTCTTTGGTGTTATCTAGAAGGAGGGACACTGCCTCCAAAGACTCTGTGTAGAGAGAGAGAGACAGAGAGAGTTCAATATGTTAAAATGCAGGATAAGAACCAAGGGTCTGAAAAATGCAGACTATCCAATATCATTTTTTTAAAGGTTCAAAAACAACTTGCATTTTCTGAGTGATCCAATATGACAACAGACTATTCTTAACCCAGTGTGATCCCAAGATAAAGCAATTAAAAAAATAATCTTTTTCACTATTACAGTGTCTCTCGCACAAACAGTGTCAAGCTATTTCAGGACGCACATGACAGATGCGTTATTGCATGCTGCTCTTAATTAACAGTAGCAGAAGGGAAGGAAGAAATAGAGGGGAATCATGGGTAAAGTACAACACCATGTGGCAACGCTGTATTTTTTTTTCTCAATTTGTAGCTTGATGTTAGTCTGCCACAACCCCTCTTTGTCGGGATTATCTCTGTTCAAGCACAATTATTTCAGTATAGGTTTTGTGAATTCCCTGCTATCCCTTGAAGTGCCAGCAGTTCTCAGAATAATCCTCTCTTTGGCGATGCTACTTCTCATTCTGCACAACCAAAAGAGCTCCAAAATACTAACAGAAATCACTTAAAAGTTGGTGAGAGGTGAAAGGAATAAAAAGAAGCCAAAAGGAGGATAAGTAATGTGATGATGGGCCATAAAACACATTGCAGGCAGTCAGACAGGAGTGAAAAGCGAACAGAAAAGGCAGTTGACAACCACACAGACAGAGAACAAGGCGAGGACCACAGACACAAAGGGAGTCATCAGGAGGAGAAATGAAGGAGAGAGACAGTCTGGCAGGGGCCTCCGGATGACGACGACTCTTTAATGCACTCATAAATCAATTAATTAAGATAATGCAGAGAGTAAATGGATTTGGACTCTGGCCCTGTGATTACCTTGCCATCAATAAAGGATGGGTAAAGAATAAAGACGAGATTCCACCCTTCTATTCCTCCCTGTGGCTGTTTAGTAGAAGGCGACAGGGATGTCATGTAGTTAATCGACAGTATGTCCGCTCCAAATTCAGCTGAGTGGCTCACCATGTTCAAAAGGATGCAAAAGCAGACAAAAGGATCCAAGTACACCTCAGTCAAGGCACATGACTGTGCACAAGACAAACGTAGAGTAATGTGACAACTCATTGGAAATTATAAAATGATGACTATGTGATGCCAATGTGAAAACAGAACACCAATGAAAAAGTACATAAATGATCCGAGCAACACAAAAACTGGAGTATTTTGTAGAAATGACACGAAACATGAATTTTTTCAACTATCGGCAGGGTCTTCGTGGAATGCGTCAATATAAGGCAAAGCAGAACAAATATAAAGTACGTCAAAATATATAAACCACCATCACGCTAAATCAAGAACCGTTTGCCGCATATTATGCAGAGCGAGCTTCCTGGGTGTGTGTTTTTTTTACTCATTCTTGCTAGCTTGGGGATTTAATGCAAGCATTACGCGATTGAGATAATGACTATAGCTTCTTGACATGTCATCAATAGACTCGGGTCACGTTCGAAATAATATATTTTTCAGCCTTGGATAATAAGTAAAACAGAAGTACCGTATTTCCATTCTTTCATCTGTGCCGTCTGGTCCAAAGTGGACTGCGGCCCAGTACTGATCCGCTTTTAAATCATGTGATCTGTTATTCAAGTTTCAACAGCAGACATTCTTCTTAAACTAATACCACTCGAACATTTATATATTTTCATATTTTTATTGGTCAAACAATGTAAAATGTTCACAGTGAAGGGTGGAAAAAGCACCCCAAGGCTAATCAGGACTGGAGTCAAGCCAACCAAGAATCCAATCAATGTGTGATTTGTGGTGTTGGCCAAAGCTGCTCTACCCTATTAAAAACACGCAGGAATTTAAGCTTGCTATTCACCCCGCAATACAAAAATACCTGAAATGAGCCATGCCTCATAGAAAAACGGTTTTGAAAGACCCACAATGAACAATTGTTGATTTGATTTGACATTATCATACCCAACCTTGAAGTTTCCGAAAGAGCAACTGGATTTTCCATAGAACTACTGATAATTATTCTTTAGACAGATAAAAGCGAGTTCAGTTGTTTGGAAGGAACACACAATGCTATGTGTGACGAAATAGGCATAGCACAGCACCATCAAAACTTCATACCAAATGTGAATGGTTAGCCAGGGAAATCAGAAATCTGTGAAGTGGTGCACGTGGAGACCACCGCCCACAGATTTTATGTGTCCGTGCGTGAACCCGTCCGTGTTAAGTCAATTTAGTACTTCTACAAGTAAAAGGTAGGGTGTTTTGTCTGTTTATTAATTAACTAATGTAATATATCTTTTTTTCTCTTTTAATACTGATCTTACCATAAGGATCCAAAGCAGTGCCCCACAAAGTCTTCCACGACATCACGGAAGCCAGCAACCTGCCGCTACAGAGACCATGGTTTCCCACTGGTCGGGACTTGTTTTTGGGTATGTGATCACAAGCTCAGGGATGAGCTGGAAATATGACGATTAGTTTGAAATGCTAAAACTGATTCATTTGAATACACTAACATAAGATCGGTGGTTTCTTTTATTGCATGTTTTTTTTGGTTGTTTTCTGCAGCGACAGAAAATGGTACAGTGGATTTGGGACCATTCAACCAAGCACGTGGCAATACAGGGTGCTCAGTGGTGGACAGTACAGGAATAAGCAGAACCCACATAGTGGTTAATGTCAGGGGACTGACAATTGATCCACTTGTCAGACCATTTGAGATGGTGCTCAACACTTACACCCAAGAAACAGTAAGAACAAAAGAATGAGTGGAGGAGAAGTGGAAGAAAGCAGAAGTAGATGAAGAGGGAAAGATGTATCAGTGGAAGAAACGATGCACTGTATGTAAAGATGGGCTTTCTAATAAGAACGCAGAATACAGACTTTCAACATATGGCATAAGTATGATTGCTACATGCAATGCCTCGGCAAAAAGACAGAAAATTGGGTGGAAATGAGTAAACAGTGGTCGATGATAGCCTGAAATGTGCAGCTGGACAAGAGAACTAAATGGAGGATTAAGCGTACTGAGAAAAGACTCAGAAGTAATGACGAAGGCGCCAAGGCAAGAAAGCGATGATTGGAAGTTGAGTCGTAAAGCAAGGTGAGCAAGGACAGGAGGAGGAGGAAAACCAAGTGTAGAGCTTGGCAAGTGCAAAGAAATTGTTGATGATGACAGGCTGAAAGCGGGAGGAAGAGGAGGAGGAGGAAAATTACAGTCGAGACAGCAGCTCAGTAGAGGACAACCAGAGAGAAAAACAGCAGGTGCTCTGGACAATCATGACAGCTCACACACTAAGCGCTGGGTGGAAAATTTTAAGTTCAGTTTTATGGTCACATTTTCCTTTTACCATAGCTTGAATACTTACACCTTATACACACGCAAGTACAAATTAATTTAGCACATATATGCACACATGTAAACAGCGGGCAAACAGTCAATGTTTCGATATTTTTGAAGTGTGCTGACATTTTGCACAGCAACCATCACGTCATATTTGCCGCTCCTAGTCGGGAGTCGCAGGTGAAATGTTGCTCATGTTATGAGCAGCGTTGTCATTATCGCGTTCTTTGATGATAAAAATAGCGACATTGTAACAGTGAAGACACAAATCGTTGCTCTTGCTCGCTTGTACTGCACACACACATGCGTGTCAAACAAGAGCACTGCTTTAAAAACAAAAGCACCGTATATATTTTGCTTTTTTGTTCGATTTTGTACGTAGACTGGTAGGGCCAGAGACTTTAGAGGGGCAGCAAGTGGCCTACGGTCTTTTTTTTTTTTTTTTGCCCTGGTCTTTTCTAAAATGTCCAATATAAATTTGGTCTTTTGGCCATGGGATGAAAATGGTGACAAATGAAGATGAAGCAAAAATATTTAGCTAGCGACTTGTCATTACAAAATAAAAAGAGCATGCTTTATGTAAGCTCTTTGCTGTACAATATTTTGAAGGGTACAGCAATGTTCGAAGATACTTGTGTTTGAAATGATATTAAACTGCTTTGGAATCATAATTTGTTGTCTATATTTGTAGTTTAAAGTGATGGCAATTATAATCACTTTCAGTTGAGCCATACAGTGGTCTATGGTTCAATGTTGGCCAGCTATAATCAGACAAAACAGGAGTTTCCCTTGAGGTCACTGACCAAGGATGGAATGTACCCTTCGTCAACGTTTTAATGTCTGAGCTTATATTTGACAAAATACATTATGGCACCTGAAACATGTACCTAGAAAGGTGACTGAAAACATTCGAGCTGTCTTGTCCATTTCCGCTAAGATCAACAAGAAGGCAGGCACAAATACAAATAGGTGAACACTGAGCATCTTTACTTCAGAGCTGCAAGTAATTCTGTCCAGTTCTGCTAAAACAGTGTGTAGAAATATTAGATTTTTCAATGTTCATTCATTTTAAAAACCCACTTTGGTACAAGGCTTCGCAGTGGCCGACTTTACATGATTCGCAAGTGGAGATATTTGGGCACCCCAATCTCCTTCACACTCCAGCGAGACTGTTATGCTTCCGCCAAGCGGACCATGTGCCACACATGTACTGAATTAAAGAGAATGAGGGGAGCCACTTCGATTGGCTGGGAATCAAGTCATCTGCGTTCACTCCCACAGCGGCGCAAACTCCTATTAGTTCTAGTATCTAGTTTTTTGGGGGGCAGGGGGTCAATTATGTTTTGTTCGCTATTTGTAGCAGGACTCAATCCTTATTACCCATGAATCGCGGGGAGTATACAAAAATGCTGATCTGGACTGTGATTTATAAAACTGTCAAGGTTCTCAGCCTTTCAAGTTACCGTAGTCTGACACTAATCTCGGATAATGTCTACTATTTCCTTGAGTAATATTATTTTTAGGAATCCGTCATAACACACTGGGTCCACTGCCAACCAATGCATTCTGCTGCTATTATGACAGTGTTCAAGTGAGTCACACCACACATATTAATCATTCTGCCCTGAGGATGTAACTCATATCGAACCTCCTGCAGCCGCAGTTAACAAGTGATAAATTCTTTGCCTCAAGGCCATCTGGGCTCGTGGAACGCGTACATACCTGGAGCACTGAACTGGCGAACTGAGGAAGCACGGCCCTTGTCTTGGACACGGGTGAGACTGCAGCCCTTTGGCACACTCCATATTGCCGTGCTGGCTCGGCTATCTCTTTCCTCAGCTGTATCGTAGACCACCAGGTGCGGTGGACGCTCTGTTAGGTTTTTGCTGTAATGACTCAGGCCGTACTGGGCAATCTGGATGGCATAGAAGTAGCCCTGAGGACCCCACTGAGTGGACAGAGGCACACCTGTGGAAGAGAAAGGAGAAAATGTTCACGAGAAAGGACAAAATGTTCACAAGCTACAAGGACATTTCTTAAGTGCTTAAGTCCCCTAAAAACAACGAGCCAGACAATGTCATAAAAATCATACGCACATGACACCGATACAATAAATACCTCGAGGTTCATTAGAGACACTAATGACACTCAACAGTTGTCCACACATGGAAAAATAGTTTTGGAACCTTACACATTGCGCAATAGTTCAGTGGCGTTCGGTCACCTCGCTCAGTCCGCAGCATGTCAAAGTAGTCAAACTGTACTGATACGTGGAATTAACTTATTAGCTTCCGTGGCTTTTTCCCGTTACGGTGATCTTCAAACATGGTGTTGCACAGGAAAATGGTGACAACTGTTAAGTGTGTTTCTCCTATCTAATTTCCTTTTATACAACTCAAGTTTTGAATATCCTAATACTGTACTAATTTGCCAAATCGATGGAATCTGGGTACATGCCTGCAAGTGACATGACAACATGTATCATCTAATATATTTTCAAGCTTTCAATACATGCAGGCAAATGAAGGCAATGTGCAACATGAGGGGTCTCCTGACAAACCAGCAATTGAATTTCTATTAGGCCCTCATTTTTCAAATGGCTTTAGCAGAATAAAGTATTCATGCAGCTGATGAGCAGTGTTTGGAGACAGAAGCGCTGCAATTGTCAATCGAAAACAGTTGATGATAGCAAGACAGAATCTTATTGGACTTAGAACATTCAATGTACTACACATGAAAATTGTCCAGTGTGCAGCTTTTTGCCTACGAGCTCACAAAATCAGAATCATAATGATTCTGATAAAAAAAAGTTTCCAGTGTGCAGCTTTCATGTCTATGAGCTCAGACATTTTAATAAAAAAAATGCTGAATGACACAATATTTAAAACCTGTGTAGATCTCATGACCATCATTTGAAATGAAGAGGATGTTTATTTGTGAACCAAAAAAAAAAAACCAACCCCTGCCCCCAAAAAACAAAAACAGGCCGAAAGAGAAGCCCGGGAAAATAATTGCTGAGTGTTTGTTTTCACAGTTGGCTCAGTGTTCTTTTCTTTGTACACACAGCAGAATTGTTAGTACCCAAAGGCTTGAAAGAACTTTTTTCTTTGAGAAGCAGTTTTGCAAATTAACACCTTCATTTGAGGAGCAACTTTCTATTTTGAAGAGCATTTCTTGCAGGCTCATCTGAGGGACCTCTACCAAGGGTTTTATTTAATAACAATAAATATAAAACAACATAACAAATGAACAATTGGTTTCCTTATTGACATGATTAAGATTTGTTGTATTTCTTAAAGCCACTTTGTGAATAGGAGAACCTTGCAGCCCAGTTTCGGAAGAGAGATCAGAACATATTAATCCAAGGTTTTACATACGCCGGCTCCCAATCAGATGCAGAATACATTTTAAAATACTACTGCTGGTCTTGAATACAGCTCAAATCTTACCGAACGTGAGAGGTGTAAATGTTTATGCTCGTGATTGCTTTATACAAGTTAATAATAATTCGAGACTCACCATCTATATACAGTACATATTGGGGGGGTTTCAACAGTAGCCCCTAACAGTATTTATAATTGTATCAAATGTACCAATGAAAATAGACACATGCATAATCCCTGTTGCCAAAATGCAAATCGGGTCGCGAGCGCCTCAGTGAATGGGAGCAAGATGGATGGAAAGCTCTCCTTTATAAAGCAAATAACGCTAGTTAAGTTAGATGATCGTCAACATGGCAAAGGACACATCCAAACAATATTTATTTTTTATTTCATTCATACAGAAAGGGTGTAAATTGATGTGCATTCCGCCTTCTTTGTGCATTCTGACAGGCTGGACAGAGTTGGAGCGCCTTCACTGGACATACCAGTAGGAGCATTAAAAGACAAGCTCGTGCTGTGCGACCAGATGAGATTTTTACTAGCACAATTTGAAAAAAAAAAGGTGAGGGCATTTGCAAGCATAACGGTCGGACTTTCGAGCCCTGCAGCGTGTAAACGGAACTTCTGTCTGACACACAAAGGATATTTATTTGCTGCCACGGAGGAGACATCGAGTTTTATGTGGTGGCTTTGGGGCGTTTACAGTCAATAGTAACTTTAAATCACTGTGAGATATATTATTAAGAGTAAAAGAAGACAGCATAACTATCATTATGAGTTACGCGAAAAGCCAACGACGGATGTATAATGCGAGAAGCACAGCAAAATCTGTCCGCACATCCATGGTGAGACGGTACATGTAACAAAACAAGTACCTAACTAGGGACATACAGTATATGCTACAAAAATGTGTACATAGCTTGAAGAGTCTGTAAAAGGTGTTGTTCACAACTCAAGGTGAATATCGTGATACACATTTCAACCATCACCCGGCCTTTGTTCTTGTTAATAGTAAAAGTAATAATACTAAAACATTTTTGTTTGTTTGATGTGTGCATATGGTGTTTCTGTCAAATTTCTCAAATTAATGTTGCCCCTGAGCCAACATGTTTGCCCACACTTGTGACAAATGGACGACAGAGAGAAAATTATCATTCTGTTAAAACTTGTGCAAAGTGACTCCATGTCTTTTGAAAATACATATGTACTTATTGTCCAGAAAATAACTATTTAGATAAATTACACAATTATAAATAACATAACATTAGACAGAGAGAGAGAGAGAGAGAGAGAGAGAGAGAGAGAGCATCAATGTTTTATATCTAGGATATGCATCGTTATATCACCCACCTCTAGAGTACACCCTTCGATTAAGCCAATTAAGAATCGAGTATTCAACAAGACCATGGTGTAGTACTGTATGCTGTCAGACAGCCATTGTAGCTGTATTTCTAAGTGTCTACGCATCTTTTTTAATAACATTAATAATTTTTTGTTTTAGAAAATACAGCTGTTATAACAGTCCTGGAAACATGAATATAATTTTTCCATACAATAGTTACCATTTGCCATACTATTTCAGATTTGGAAATGAATTAAATCATTGGGGGGGTTGTTCACATCTCATTTTGTCTTTTTTTTCTTGACAAGCTGTCAATGTTGAACATCACTGGGCAGTGACACATCTTGGGAGGAGAGCACGGTGGCTGACTGGTAGCAGCTCTATTCCACTCCTAAAATCGCAAAACATAACATTGTGTAATATAAAGCTAAGATATTGTGGTTCTATTCTGCAATATTTTTGTACACCGAGATTAATGTTGCTTGGAGACCTTTAAAGATCAAGAAAAAAAATCTGAGCTTTGTTAATTAATAAACTGATCAATTGAATATCATGTAATCATCTAGAGCAGCAGTGTCAAACCTATGGCCCGCGGGCCGAAACCGGCCGGCAAGGAGGTTCAATCAGGCCCGCAGGATAATTTAAAAGTGAAAAAATGCATAAAAGACACAGAATTAATATTTTTAATATGGTGAAATTCATTGAGTATTCACTAGGGGACACTGTTTTGATCAGAGAAGAAGACAACAGCAGCCTCAGTCCGTCACTGAGACAGACCCATGACAGCAGAAGCCATCAATAGCACTCTCACATTTACACATTTAATAGCACTCCTAGTTTGTAAAGTGTAGGCAGGGATCACAGTTAGATTTTATATGCACGTGTAAATGGTTTAAAACTTCCTTTCTTTATGAATCTCGTTTAATCTTAAAGTGCATTACTATATTTTTCAATTCCAATTGTTAAAGTTTGTACAATCAGTGGGATCAGTTGCAATGCATGTATGTGAATGATAAAAGTAAATTGCACATTTGTCTAAGGAAATGTAAGGTGCTTCATGAAATGTTTTGTAAAAGATATGTTCATTAAATTTCAACATTTTCCTAATGTTCTTGTGCTTCTTTAGACCAAAACAAAGGAAAGACATGTTGTTTTGGTTATTTATAGCAAAGTATGGTATCATTTTAATGGTCCGGCCCACTTGACATCTACCGAGGCCGAATGTGGCCCACCATGTGAAATGAGTTTGACACCCCTGATCTAGAGACTGCTCTTAAGATCTAATTTAACAGTGAATGAACAACTGAAGTCATGCATATGCGGTCCAGTAAGAAAACAACATCAAGCAAATAGCCTTACCTTCCACTCCACTTATGCATTTCACTCTGTCACGGACCTCCACATTGTATCCCTCAAACGACATAAAAACCCCATTTGGGTGATAGGGCTCTCGCTGCGCATACACCTTTGAGTAACTATGCTGAAACTCAAAGCGATCATAGCCATCATACTGCACCACTTTGCCATACACCTCAAAGTATTTTTCCATCCAACTGAAGGGCAGATAGATCTCTCCACCTTCATGTCTGCCTTTGACCGTGGATTCATCATTGATCAGGCAGTCAATTTCCTCATACTTGCTTCCACCTACAACAGGTGGAGGTTCTGGAGGTTGTGGAGGGTGTTGCTGGCTGCTGAAGCTACTAGCATCCCCCTCCTTGGGACTTGGGGCCCCCAAAGCAGCTCGAGGCAAAAAACGCAGGGAGGTGTTACTCGAGCAGCGATTCCACAGTAACACAGTGATGAGTGTGAAAAGGGCGCAGATGACAATGAGGGTCTTATAGTTGACTCGAGCAGCCAGGCAACGCATGGTCACAACTGCCCTGAAAGAAGAACAAAAACAATGTATTACAGAAAACCGGAAACAAATTTGTAGGGTCCAAATATCAAATCTTAAGGTGGAGGCTTTAAGTATGCCAACCTTCAGCCGTGAAGTCTTCTACAAGAAATAAAATAGGAGCAGTAGCCGTCAAAACACAATAAACCGAATCCTTCTAAATTGAGACTAAGAATCAATATGTTAGAAAGTTACATGGTCCGTTCAGTAGAACAGAATAGATTGAGCATTGGAATGAAAACATCTTAACTTAGCCCGGATATGTGGCTATCTGTCTTCCTCCATTATATTGCAGAGCCAATTAAAAAAAATTAATTACACATTTCTGCCCCGCAATTGGCTGGCGACCGTTTCAGGGTGTCTATTGTCCGAAGACGGCTGGGATAGGCTCCAGCCCCCCGCGCGACCCTTGTGAGGATAAAGCGGAACAGAAAATGGATGGATGGATAAATTACAAATGTCATCCATCTGTCAATCTATTCTCTGTCCTGCATGTCCTCACTCGGGTGGCGGGTAAGCGGGAGCCATACCCAGCTGCCTTTGGGACTTCTGGAAAGCTGAGTTCATTTTCACTTACCACACCCAAACCGAATTACCTCTTGAACGTTTCAATCAAGAATTTGGCAAGAAATTCAAGAAAAGCTGAGAAGACTAATAAAGGTTTTCTTATCTTATCTTATCTTAAATAATGCAATTCGCATTTATCAGGTGGGAAAGGGTTACAATTCCATACCTGTCAGCTCATACGGTTTAGCCATAGTTCATACGGATTTTGTGGTGAATCTTACGTATATGGCCGTATCGCACAAATCATACGGATTCTGAAAATTTCAGTTTTTTGTTCCATTGATCAAAATTGCAGTTGTCTCTCATCTCTTTAAGGGGGACTACTTGCACAACCAGTTGTAATATGTTCATAAGGGTTTAAAAATTGCAGTACAAAAGATGCTAAATATGAAATAATTACTGAAAGTTGGAAATAATCATTGAAAATTTGAAACTTACATCTTGGCTCATGGTGGCTCAAAACAGTTTCAAGGAATAAAAAAAAAAAGCACAATAGGAATATATATAATTACTGGGATACAGTACAAATTACAGTGGCATCTCTACTTACGAAATTAATTGGTTCTGGAAGACATTTCTTAACTAGAAAATGTAAGTAGAGACGCGTTTTCCATGTAAATGCCCTAATTCGTTCCAAGCCCCCCCCCCCAAAATTCAGACATAAATGTTTCCTAAAGCATAAAAATGCATCCAAATATGTAAAAAAATACATGTTGCAATTAGATTATTGCATAATAAACGAGAGTTGTGCATTATGTAAAAATCAAAGAACAGAGTAAAAATAAAAATAATGGTCATTTAACTTAAGTGCATCGTCATCGTTTTTTGCCCTCTTTAGTCCATGTTCTCTCTCAGAAGTGGTTTTTACCCGCCGTTTTGTAAAGAACTGATCCAAGGATGTTTGTTTTTGTCAGCTTTTAACAATACTTCAAAAACGTCCAAGGCAAATATCAGCATAGAGAGCGATCGCACGACTGGTGAAATTTTTCTGGGTGACACACATTTCCGTAAAACTATCGCAACACCTCATGGCCCGAGGAGCGAATGACAAGGACGCTGCATATACACACTTCTATCTATCTAAACACAGAAACATACGGTAGAGTCCCTCTTAGCCAATGGGATGCTAGGATGATGCTCGGTAATAGCCAATGGCAAAGCAGCTATAAGTATGGTGCATTCAGGAAAATCTGAGCTGCGACTAGCAGCCCAGACTGTATTTTTAGCTTTCATATCTTGAAATTTCTTTCGTAACAAGAGGCAATATTTGCCTGTTGAGATGTTTCATAACTTGAAAATTTTGTATGAAGACCTTCACAAGTAGAGGTACCACTGTACCTTTATCGTAAGATTAGGTTTTGTCCATATCGCAAAGCCCTATGGACTATGATGTCTACAGTTAAAGAGGTTGACTCGCCAACTGGGAAAGAAAAAGGCACACATTCTAGCTTTCCAGCAAGCTAGTAGCAAGCAACACTAACTTAGACTGATACAAGAACAGACATTACTGTTTACAGTGTATCTTGTCACCAGCAAACCAATCTCGCAATCTCATGTTCTTGTTCCTACTTGAAATGTATCAATTAAGTAAATTAACACACTTTTTCAATTAGCTCTTCTAATGTAGAATAATAACAATAGATGTGTGATGCTTGCATTTTAAATCAAACTAATTGCAGCGAAGCCACACAATTGTCATTTTATAATGCAGAGACAAGCGAAATGTCACACTCCACCCACCGCCTCAAGTAAAATCGCAACCTGTGAGAAATGCCACACACCACATTATATTATCAAAATGCAAGAATCTGCTTGATGGACACAAAAGGATGAAGGTAAGTGATGTGTAAATGTTAAGACATGTTTTGGATTCTTTGCCCTCAGGGCAATTCAACCACTGAGGCGAAGTGAGCGTTGAAGTTGGAGCTAGTTGTTGATCATCATTCCAGAGAACTGCTGCATCAACAAAATAAAAAGGATGGCAATATAGTTCAGGTGGTACAGGGGTCATCTCCCAACCCCAAGGTTGCGGTTTCAATCTTGAGCCCCTGTGACCATGTCAAATTGTCTTTGAGCAAGATACTAATGATAATGACTCACGGGTTGCTCTCAGTAGGTGAATGAGACATTGTTAAAGTGCTTTGAATAACTTGACGGGAGAAAAACACATTACAAATGAAAGCCAAAAGCACAATTGTGTATGAACCCAAAGGCACAGAAGGTTCCAGTACGAGTGCTACGTGGCTATGCAAAAGTCAAGCCACTACGAGCATTGTTTTAAAAATGTTAAAACAACCAGGGTGCATACAATTAATAAGACTACACAAAACATAGCAAAACAATGTTCACAAAAACGACAGGGTGGCACAGGCAACTGGACCAAGAATGAGGCATACATGGCAGGCTGATTGAACACTCTAAATTGTCCCTAGGTATGCGAGTGAGCGTGGATGGTGGTCCGTCTGTATGTATGTGCCTGGGATAGGCTCCAGCACCCCCCTTGTGAGGATAAGCGGCTTGGAAAATGTACAATATATATATATATATATATATTCATTCATTTTCCGAACCGCGTAATCCTCACTAGGGTCGCGGAGGGTGCTGGAGCCTATCCCAGCCGTCTTCGGGCAGTAGGCAGGGGACACCCTGAACCGATTGCCAGCCAATCGCAGGGCACACAGAGACGAACAACCATGCGCACTCACACTCACACCTAGGGACAGTTGAGCGTGTTCAATCAGCCTGCCATGCATGTTTTTGGAACGTGGGAGGAAACCGGAGTACCCGGAAAAAACCCACGCAGGCCCGGGTAGAACATGCAAACTCCACACAGGGAGGCCGGAGCTGAAATTGAACCTGGTACCTCTGCACTGTGAAGTCGACGTGCTAAACACTGGACTACCGGGCCGTCCATATAAAAATTCCTCGTCTCACCCCCCCCTCGGGTGGTGTCCGTCCCTCATTCAGCTCGGGTCCTCTACCAGAGGCCAGGAAGCTTGAGGGTTCTGAGCAGTATCCTTGCTGTTCCCAGCACTGCACATTTCTGGACTGAGATGTCCAATGTTGTTCCCGGGATCTGTTGCAACCACTCATCTAGTTTGGGGGTCACTGCCCCGAGTGCTCCGACCACCACAGGCACGACTGTCACCTTTACCTTCCAGGCTCTCTCCAGCTCCTCTCTGAGCCCTTGGTATTTCTCGAGTTTCTCGTGTTCCTTCTTTCTGATGTTTCCATCACTTGGGACCGCTACATCCACTACAACGGCTTTCCTCTGCCCTTTATCTATGATCACGATATCTGGTTGGTTCGCCATTACCATCTTGTCAGTCTGGACCTGGAAGTCCCCCAGGATCTTCGCTCTGTCATTCTCCACCACCTTCGGAGGTGTTTCCCATTTTGACCTTGGGGTTTCCAGTCCATACTCCGCACAGATGTTTCGGTAGACTATGCCAGCCACCTGGTTATGGCGTTCCATGTCGGCTTTCCCTGCCAGCATCTTACACCCTGCAGTTATGTGTTGGATCGTCTCAGGTGCCTCTTTGCACAACCTACACCTTGGGTCTTGTCTGGTGTGGTATATCTGGGCCTCAATGGCTCTGGTGCTCAGGGCCTGCTCCTGAGCAGCCAGGATGAGTGCCTCTGTGCTGTCCTTCAGGCCAGCCCTCTCTAACCACTGATAGGACTTCTTGAGATCGGCCACTTCAGTTATGGTCCAGTGGTACATCACGTGTAGGGGCTTGTCCTCCCATGATGGTCCCTCTTCCAGCACCTCATCTTCTGTTCCCCATTGTCTGAGACGTTCTCCGAGTACGTCATCCGTTGGAGCCTTCTCCTTGATGTATTCATGGAGCTTGGATGTTTCATCCTGGACAGTGGCTCTCACACTCACTAGTCCTCCTTCCTTTCGGCTTGCGTACAGTCTCAGGCTGCTGGATTTGGGATGGAACCCTCCATGCATGGTTAGGAGCTTTCGGGTCTTAACGTCCGTGGTCTGAATCTCTTCCTTTGGCCACCTTATTATTCCTGCAGGGTATCTGATCACTGGCAGGGCATAGCTGTTTATTGCCCGGGTCTTATTCTTGCCATTGAGCTGGCTTCTTAGGACTTGCCTCACTCGCTGGAGGTATTTGGCCGTAGCCACTTTCCTTGTTGCCAGTTCGAGGTTGCCATTGGCTTGTAGCTGTCCTCAATGTCTGCTATTGTTCCTTCAGGGAGTGAGAACCCTTCAGTGCGGACTACCTTTCCTCTCTTAGTCACCATCCGACTACATTTCTCAAGCCCGAATGACATCCCGATGTCGCTGCTGTAGATCCTGGTTGTGTGGATCAGGGAGTCTATGTCCCTTTCGCTCTTAGCATACAGCTTTATGTCATCCATGTAGAGGAGGTGACTGATTGTAGCTCCATTTCTGAGGCGGTATCCATAGCCTGTCTTGGTGATTACTTGGCTTAGGGGGTTCAGTCCTATGCAGAACAGCAGTGGGGAGAGTGCATCACCTTGGTATATGCCACATTTGATGGACACTTGCCATTGTATTGATCCATGTGTCCACTTATCTTAGCCGCAATGATGAGCTTCCATGTTGTGGAGAGACAGGTTATTGGCCGATAGTTGGATGGGACTGCACCCTTTGAGGGATCCTTCATGATCAGGATCGTTCGCCCTTCGGTTAGCCATCCTGGGTGAGTCCGATCACTCAGCAGCTGGTTCATTTGTGCTGCTAGGCGCTCATGGAGTGCTGTGAGTTTCTTTAGCCAGTAGGTGTGGACCATGTCCGGGCCTGGTGCTGTCCAGTTCTCTTTCCTGTATGTCTGCCACTGTTATGGTAACTGGGTTCTGTTCAGGGAGGTTGCAGTGCTCCTCTCTCAGGGTCACCAGCCATTGTGCACTACTGTTATGTGCAACCTCCTTCTCCCATATGCCTTTCCAGTACCTTTCAGTTTCCAGTCTTGGTGGGTCAGCTCTGTTTTTAGGACCCTGCCACTGAGCGTACACTTTCGCAGGTTGTGTTGCGAACAGCCTGTTTATTCGTCTGGCCTCATTCTCTTTCGTGTACCGCTTTAGGCGGCTGGACAAGGCTTGGAGCCTTTGTTTGGCAGTTTCGAGTGCTTCAGGTATGGTCATCTGGATGTACCTCTCGGGTATCGGCCTTTTCATCACACCTCTCTGGGCCTCCGTCAATTGACTCACATCTTTCCAAGCCGCCTTGATCTTGGCCTCCAACCGTCTTTTCCATGGTGGGTAACGTATCTCATGGCTTCCATGGTTGCTCTTATAGCCAAGCATCTCAAGGATCACTGATGCTGAAGCGTATATCAGCTCATTGGTTTCCGTGATCGTTACGGTAGGGATCGCCCTCAGTGCTGCATTCACACTTTCCATGAGACTTTCAGGTGGTACTTCACATAGCCGTTGTAATCGGTTTCTAGGTTGCCCAGCTTTCATTCTCGCCATGATCTTAGCTTTCAGGTCAGTTGCTGCCTCGCTCAGCATTTCATTCATTGGGGCTTGCCTCCCAATCTCTAGTATGACCTCCTCCTCTGATCTGGCAGCCTGGGGCCCTTCACCATGGAACCTGCGTTGTACCTCATCAATCTCAAGTTGTGATAGCAGTTGCCGTTTGTGGATGTTGGAACACTGAGCTACTAGTTGTTTCGTGGTCAACCGTGACTGTGGGTTTCGAAGTAACCATTTAGCCCACATTCTCTGCATGAACCCCTCTGACTAGGGTTGCTTGAGTAGTAGCATTCCAACAGAGCCATGTTATCGCATCTCGCCCATCTCCGCTTTGTTCCAGTAGCCCATTTTTCATCAAGGTGCTCTGGTTCCCCAGCACCTGACGCAGACCTTGTTTGGCCGGGCGACGTCTGAGCCGGCATGTCATTCATTTTATTGTCTCTCATTATTGTATGAGGTAGGCATTAGCGTGAAGGATCTTGCCCAAGGACCCACACTGGATGGTGTTATGTGCTAATTTTTTGCCCCAAGCGGGATTCGAACCACCGTCTCCCATATGCCAAACCGATGCCTTACCAACTGAGGCATATATATATATATATATATATATATATATATATAGAGGGCGGCCCGGTAGTCCAGTGGTTAGCACGTCGGCTTCTGAGTGCAGAGGTACCGGGTTCGATTCCAGCTGCGGCCTCCCTGTGTGGAGTTTGCATGTTCTCCCCGGGCCTGCGTGGGTTTTCTCCGGGCGCTCCGGTTTCCTCCCACATTCCAAAAACATGCATGGCATGCTGATTGGATGCTCTAAATTGTCCCTAGGTGTGAGTGTGGGCGTGGATGGTTGTTCGTCTCTGTGTGCCCTGCGATTGGCTGGCAACTGATTCAGGGTGTCCCCCGCCTACTGCCCGGAGACGGCTGGGATAGGCTCCAGCACCCCCCGCGACCCTAGTGAGGATCAAGCGGTTCGGAAAATGGATGGATGGATATATATATATATAGAGAGAGAGAGAGAGAGAGAGAGAGAGAGAGAGAGAGAGAGAGAGCTGTCAAGCATTTTTAATTAAATATTTTAATCTAATTAAAAATGCAACTGTCATAATTATCTCAAATTCACAAAAAATTAATCGTGATTACTCAAGCATTTTTTAAGTTTCTGAATTTCCTTTTATATTTTTTGTCCTATTTTTCCCCATTTTAATGCTCTCATTAACATGGAATCATAAATCAGTTTTCTATGTGCAAAATGCAAATATTTACTGAAATAACAATTTCAATTTTCAATTTTACATGAACATTTTTCACTTGGAACAGTTATTCACACATAATCTCTCACACAATATTACTGTCCATCAACAACAGTGAAAAAAATATTTTGTCACACAACAGCTGCTTTAACAGCTCTTTTTATGGAATCAAAACAGAGCAATATAACATTATCAAGTGCACATCTAAGGTAAACTAGCACTCAGCCTATAGTGGATCTAAGCCATGGTTGCATACTTCGTTTTTCTCAAGTTTGCTTTGAACACAGCAGTCAGGCTATGTTGATTCTCTTGGTCCTTCTTGCGCGCAAGTCTCTCTACGGTTTTGTGTAGACATAATTTCGGATGACTACACTTGGTTCGATGACAACACTGAAGATGTTTTATTTTCGCTAGGTCGCTACCACTGCACCGCTGAACTTCACCGTCACTGTCAGACGAACACAGATAAGCTCCACCCGCTCTAGTTATATGGACACGGAACACTGTAAGCTTCCACACAAAATAGTTCCAAACAAGTAACAATCGCGTCAGTGGCATACATCGTAAACCTGTATGATACAGGTAACTTTGGTCTTGTCAGTGGAACAATCTGGCAATTTTTTAAAAGTAAACTTTCCATTCATAAACTCTAAGTATCCGTTTTCGGTGTCTCGCACTGCCGTGACTGGCAAAACAAACGTGTGTGGACCTGTGCAGCGCGCTTGTTTTGTTTCTGGTTTATTTATAGAGCAACGTAACATCCGCTGTGACGTGTGCCGCGTTAATCTCGCGAGAAAAAATTTAATCCCATTAAAATTTATTGAAATTAATGCCAATAAAAACACGTTAAACTGACAGCTCTAAAGTATATGTATATATATATATATATACACACACACACAGACACACACACCCTCCTTTCTCATGCTACCCACCTTCACCTTTTTACTAGTCTTGCAAATGTCACTTTTTTCTGTAATGTCGCGAGCTACTGAAAAATGGATCGCGGGCCACATATGGCCCCCGGGCCCTATTTTGGAAACCTTTGTGCCACAGTATTATCAACATGAGAAGCCTGGCAAGTGTATTAAAATGCTCACTACTGCTGTCCATTTGAATACATTTCACAAATGACTCAGTACATTTGTTCTAGTATGCAATGTTTTTACTTTCTACTGTTCAACTTCCATCCATCCATCCATCCATTTTCCGAACCGCTTGATCCTCACTAGGGTCGCGGGGGGTGCTGGAGCCTATCCCAGCTGTCTTCGGGCAGTAGGCGGGGGACACCCTGAATCGGTTGCCAACCAATCGCAGGGCACACAGAGACGAACAACCATCCACGCTCACATTCACACCCAGGGACAATTTAGAGCGTTCAATCAGCCTGCAATGCATGTTTTTTTTTGGAATGTGGGAGGAAACTGGAGCACCCGGAGAAAACCCACGCAGGCCCGGGGAGAACATGCAAACTCCACACAGGGAGGCCGGAGCTGTAATTGAACCCGGTACCTCTGCACTGTGAAGCCGACGTGCTAACCACTGGACTACCGGGCCGCCTGTTCAACTTCCAATACTAAGTATTGAGAGGAAACAAGTGTGTGCTGTTTTTCATACGTCTACACGTTTTAACAACAACAAAAAATGCTGTCTATTATTTTGAATAATGGACAAAGAATTCAAAGTTCCATGTTTTGCCGTCTATGACGCAATTGCTTTGACTGATGTTGAAGGGTTTTGCCATGCGTATCGTTTTAATGCCGCTTTGAGGTATTTTACAAAGGTAAACACTCAATTAAACTGGTCGACGTCAGTGACGTACATCACAGTTGACAGCAACGGGACAGCAACAGATCAGCGAGCAGTTTTTGATTGCACTGCATTACGTGGATTTTGCAAAAGTGACGGAATCAGGATGATAAGAAATTAAAAGGCAACAGCCCAAACCGTGCAAAATGTCTGCATTCTGACGGGGAGTAAATAAAAACGGGTGCATAAGTTCACATAGTTGCTGGCATGGATCCGAAATGACAAAATGTTGAGCGTCCTTCACAACTTCAGCAATAACAAAAACGATAATTACACAACTGAGCAAGGGAGCACTGTGCCCCAGCAAGTGAACCAGTTTAGATTAATCAAACGACTCGTTAGCATACAAGCTAAGGGTGGCTTCGTATCCCAAGAGGACGTCGGGCTTTGAAGTTACTGCATTCTTTTTGTAGTTTCGTTTATCATGAGTCGATGTGCTCGATACTGTTATATACACGGGACGGGAAAGTGATTACGAAGAACAATATGTTTTGGGAGAGGACAATTGGCGATAGGGTTTTTTTCTTTCCCTCTCTCTTTTTGTGGAGGAGCTCGTTAAATACAAGAGTGATCCAGCTAGCTGTGCATAGATGTATGTAAAAAAGGAAGCCAAAAAGACGTGCTGTTAGCGACCTTACCTGCAGCATCAATGGTGATGAAGGTGCCGACTTGAATCTTTTTCGGCCACGCCAACAGTTGTTGTTTTCCTCTGCAGGTCAGTTCAAAAGATTCCTACTTCACGCTCGACAGAAACAACCGGAGAGGACAAACTGAACGTTGCGCTTCTGGTGCACAACAGCGACTGACACCGCACAGTGAAGGGTCTGCTTGGAGCTGCAAGGATTTGTGATATCGCGAGATAAAACGACAACTCAACGAACCAATCAAAATGGCACATTTCTTTGCCAACTCCTCATAAACACAAGGAGAATCATCCATCTGAACCTCTTTAATCTCCCGAGGATTGCGGGTGTGCTGAAGTATACCCCATTAGATTTCGGGCAGGAGGTGGATTTGATTCCGGCATGATGTAATGTTAACTGTTGAACAAACATGCTCTTTTGGGGTTTATTAATTAATTGGTAAATCAACAATAATCAAATTAAGCAACACCATTTTGATAATCCATTAATCCTTTACAGCCATTGTTTGATTACAAATTGTCCAAATTCCCAGATTTCAGCTTCACGAATTTTTTTTTATCTGATTTCTGTAGTCATCCATAGAAGCAGACTGGCCTTTTGTGTTTAATCAAAAGAGACATTTGAAAACATCTGATTTTATTCTAGAAAACAATAATCAACATTTCACTTTATTTTCTTAGACAATACGGACCAAACCAGTAACCAGATCATAATCACTTTATGGAGAAAAATAAAATCACTGTTAGTTTAAAATATTTTAACCCTCCTGTTGTCCTCGGGTCAAAATGACCCGTCACTAAAAACGCCCCCAAAACCCCTAAATGATATTTTTTTAACTTGAAATTTTATGACTTTTCCTAGATTGGCCCCAACTGCAGAAAAATTTAAATGTTTTTATTCACATTTCCATGGAAGCTTTACAAAAAAAAGTACAAAGGTGGTCTTCGGGTCAAAATGACCCATGAGGCAAATAGGGTTGAAATCAAGGTCACAAAGTTATTTACACATCATAGAATGTTTCAATGTTTTAGTTGTGTCTCAAATCAATTAGTAGAACACGTGAACAAGACAGTAGCAGACATAAACAAGACAAGATAGGTGGCGTTCTCGTAGATGGCAGAACTCTTTTTTTGTGGATTTCAAGGGGTTATAAAGGTGCTACAGATGACAGGACTCCGAATTCTCTCTGTGCTGACGCCATGAGTGTGCGTTATGACATTGAAGAGGCTATAGAGCTGATTTTTTCTGCTGTCCAGCAAGACAACTGATTCAGAAGAGGAAGTAGAGGATGTATCAGAAGAAGATGGGGAGGAATATAACCCAGAGTATGATGAATCATCTTCAGAACAAGAAGAAATCCCTGAAGCTGAAAGAGAGACTTTCCTTTCAAAAAATGGCAAAATAACATGTTCCTCAGCAGCATACAACCAACAAGGCAGGCAAGCAGAACAAAACGTACAGGAGCTCCTGAGAAACCCGATGATCCACCTTCCACAGCCACTTCCCCAGCGAGGGCAAGTAAGAAGAAGAAATGCCAGTTCTGCCCTCAAAAGAAGGACTGTAAAACACATACTGTGTGCTATAGGTGAAAGAAATATATCTCCAAAGGCTGTGCACTTGCATACTGCGCTACATGTGCTAATTAGTTGAATGGGTTATCTTATTTTTCATATTTTTGTCTTGTATTGTATTGTAAATAGTTTACTGGAGGAAAAAAAAGAAAGAAACTTTAGTGATTGGAATGAATACAAATGCATCCATAACTAATTTCCGCACATTTTTTTTCCTTTTCTTAAGCTATAGAAATCCAAGTGAAGAGGGAGAACTATATCACACATAATGTGGTGAAGGACAAGTTGTTTCTTCAAGTAATATGAAATTTGGTGTTTAAAATTCAATTTAGCTGCTTATTTGGGGGGTTTAGTGAAGATGGGTCATTTTGACCCGGAGGACACAGGGTGTGTACAGGAAATGAGGTCAACAGGAGGGTTAAACAATAACACACATCAGCAATTCTTTAAACAAAATGTTGAATCAGTAATGCGAGTGACGTGAATGTGTGTGTTTTGAGTCCATTGTTTTGTCACATGATGGTGTTATTAAGAGATGGATTAGGTCATTTACTGTCCCCACTGAAGGCCCAAGTCTGAAACTCATTGCCTGCCCCTGCAATTGAGCAGACAGACAAGCACACAACAATGCAAGGATGAAAACACTGGACACTGGTAACTGGTGGCAAGTCGCAACAGTCCAGCATCTATGTATCTCCTCTTTCTCCTGCACTTAAGAGCTTAGCTCTCATGGAGATGAGGTCTCCACGCTAGGATCCGCCTATCCACACTACCAAGACGACTGAGGACACAAAAATAACTGGATCATGACAGAATTTGTCTAAAGATTTTCAGGTTGTGCATATTTTTTGTTAAGAGCAAGGAGGAAACTGTGTTGCTCTTTTTGGTGCTCTAATATATTTTGCATGAGGCAGCCAAGGCCACTTTACCAAACGCTTAAATTGTCACGTTACGCACGAAGCAGGGAAAGGAACTGCTTCGTACGTAACCGATCAAACGAGAATAAGTGGATCCCCGAAAGAGCAGACACCGACAAGGACTTAGTCAAAACAAAAATATTTATTACAAACCAAAAAACACCGCCAAATAAACAACAGAAAGCGCTGGTAAAAAACGGGAACCAGGAAATAAAGGAAAACGCGACAACAGAAAACGCTTGCAAAAAACGGCAAGGAAGATATGTTAAATACAAATACTAGTTCACGCACGCTAATACTAATGACTTCCTTGGGACGACGAAAATATAACTAACAGCGAATAGTCTCGGATGACATTTACGATCATGGGCAACAGCAGTGGCACGGCATGTAATACTCCGGCAATGGGTCGACCGCCGGAGCGCCTAGATATAGCAGGTGCAATCTCTGGCAAATAGGCAGCAGGTGTGCAGGCGGCAGAAGTGAACGCGTGCCACCTGCTGCCGAATACGGATCATGACATAAATAATTCAAGCCTTCTTAATGCTGATGCCAAATCTTGTGAAATAATCTGCGAGATGGAATAAACAAAAATGTCAGGTCACAGAGCACAAGACCTGTATGACACAAGATCTTAGAAAAGAATGTCAAGACACTGTTAAGTTGGCCCGCATTTCCATGGCTGACTACTTTGTAGTTATGCGAGACTTCTAAAAAATTACAATTATACTGTCTGAAAATAAAAAGCAATACTTATAGTGGATATAAACTATCTATACCCCTTGTTGAAATGTAAGGGTTTGAGGGTATAAAAATGAAAAGCAAGATAATTGAAAAAAAATAAGTGAAGCTCGGTAAAATAAAAGACTAAAATAATGTGGTTGCACAAGGCAAGGCGGATATGTTTGTCTAGCACAGGGAAACTCACAGTGCTTTGCAAAAATGAGTGGAATGGAGAGAAAAAAGTTACAGCACATAACTATTATGACTACATAATAAATGTATTATTTTTATTACTTTTAAATACTTCTTTGTGAAAGTGAAACTGAGAGGTTGCTAAAGGTGCAGTGTGCAGTAACCAAAAATATAGAATATTTTATATGCACACAGACACATCTTTTTTTTTTCATCCATTTCCCGCTAGACCAACGATCGACTTCGGACCAGTTCGCGAACTGGTTGGGCACTCCTGCTCAAAATTGTCCATGGGTGTGAGCGCGAATGGTTGTATGTCTATGAGTGGCCTGCGATTGGCTGGCAACCAGTTCAGGTCCCCTGTCGACTGCCCAAAGACAGCTGGGATGGGCTCCAGCACCCACTGCGGCCCTTGTGAGGATAAGTGGATCAGAAAATGGATGAATAGATGGATGGATGGAGGTGCACAAGTTAAAAACACTTGTCAGATTGCAGCAAGTCATGTTGTGGTCACCTGCACAATATAATGAGATGCTCTACAAACGCTGCATCACATATTTTACAGGTAGTTTGGAGATGAGTTGGTTTTTGTGGTTGTAGTTTGCGATGGTGAATGACCGAGGGCACCACATCAGTGTGAGAGCTGTCAGTAATACTTTAGTGAGCTCATGCAGGCAGTTGCAGGACAGAGCTCTCACATCAGTTGCCCTCAGCTTTTTAACTTCCAATCTACCACTCTGTAAAAGGAAGCAGTGGCTGAGTACCTTTAAGTGGTCTCATTTCCTGGAAAGCAAAAGGATAGCATGTAATGTCTGTTTTAGATTATTTTTGATTCAGTGAATCTTACTTGCTTTATCTTACCTAAAAGGCACTGAACTCTCTGCTTGCGATACTATGTCTAAATATAATTCATGGAAAGTAGATCATTGAAAAAAGGTTGACAACCAGTTTTAGAGCACGTATGACACTTATTATTCCAATGTCTTTAAACACACTTTAAAATAATACAAATGAATTGAAAAAAATCAAACATATTGAGGGAGCAAGAACAAAACAATGTTTCATGTTCATGCGCGAGGGAGAAGTTTTGCCAAACATTGAGATGAGTTGACTCAGAGGCTTTGCACATGCCTGTACTGTACTGTCCACGGCCACTCAAAGGAAGCACATGATTGGTTCCCGGCACAACATCGACCAACGAGAGCACAAGTGGATTTTATCCCGTGAGCTGCTTGGCTGCGCATCATTGCAGCCTCACCCAACAGCTTCACTTGTTGTGTCTCGTCACGCTGTTGCGTACTGTATTTTAGTGTTATGTTCGCAATAACTTTTAAAAAAAAATTGTTAAGCTGCTTTCCAACCCCTTGCCGCCGCTGAAGCAATGCGCTTGTCCCGTCATGGCAACAGGGGTCTGGTTCGCTTGAGTGGGTCAAGGAGCCTTATTTTGAAGTTTTCTTGACCCGGTCAGCTGTTTTTTAGACAGGTCACAAGAAAGCAGGGACAGCTCAGATGAAGGCTGAAGTGACATCTGAAACTGTCAGCTAGGTAACAGTTTCTTTTTTTTCTTTACTAAAAAAGACCATTGTCTGATTAAAAACAAACAAAAACCTTGACTCTATTTCAACTAATAAGAAGACAAGGTGAATGTCATAGCGCTACCCATCACCATGTTTTTCTCCAATTATAAACCTCAGCTGTACCGTCAGTGCCTCTAGCAGAAGAGTGAACCAAAAGTCTGTACAAGTCAGGTAAGAGCCGCCTTCTACGCCACCAACACAAGTCTCTTTGCCGCTCTCAGAAGGTAATGTCAATGACTGTTAAATTACTGTATAAGGTTTTATAATTGAAGGTTTAAATAAATACATGTGCTGTTGTAATGTTTGTCTCAAATATGTTAAGTATAAATACCGTTTACATATTTTATACATGCTAGTATCCAGATATACATACTGTACATGAAAATATTGGGGGATCCTACCTCACGGTTTTCACCTTTAACGGGGGGTTTCTGGTCCCCATTAACCACCAATGAGGGATTACTGTACTGTATAAGACAAAAGCAGGGCGTGTCAAACTCAGACTAGGTCTAAAAGCAGAAATCAAAGAATAATAATTTGTTCTGTTCCTGTAAAAAGGGTAAGCAAAATCACATTATTATTTATTACACATGACAATTTGAAACTTTCAGATTTTAGCAATGATCCCCCAAGTTAAAACATTTGATTTTTTTTTTGTGGGCCATATGAAATGAGGCCTGATCTGGTCCTTGGGCCTTGAGTTTACATCTGTGCTGTACAGTGTGCTGATTCCTGGCTTTCCTGACAAACACATTTATCAATTAACTAACAAACTAACAAATCAAGCACATAGTCTGACACATTTTCCCAGTCTTTTCTGCTACCCCTTCATCTAAGGTCGTCTTGATTTCTTCCCTTAGGGGGAAAAATAAAAGGAGCCAGGTAGGTTAAATAGATTATACGGTCCATCATCAAAAAATTCTGAGAATCTGGAGAAATCTCTGCATGTGAGCGGCAAGGCTGAAAACCAACATTGACTGCCCTTCGATCCCTCAGGTGGCACTGCATCATTGTGTAAAGGATATTGCCGCATAGCCTCAGGAACTCTTTTGAAAACCATTGTCAGTTAACAAAGTTTGTTCCTACATCTACAATATACTCTACTATGCCAAGGGAACAAAACACAGCCTTCTTCTCTCTGTCTGAGTTCATCTGAAATGGACTGACACAAAGTGGAATTGTGTGCTGTGATGTGACGACTCCACATTTTGAATTGTTATGGGAAATCATGAACGTTGTGTTCTCCAGGCTGAAGAGGACAAGGATCGGCTGGATTGTTATCAAAGTTTCAACGACAGCATCTGCTATGGTATGGGGGGGTGTTAGTGTCCATGGCAAGGGTACATTCCAGATCAGTGAAAGCAACATTAATAATTAAAGGTACATACAGATTTTGGAGCAACATATGCTGCTATCCAAGCAATGTCTTTTTCTCTGCAATAAGACAAAGCCAAGCTACATCTTGCACGGCTTTGTAGTACAAGAGTGAGAGGGCCAGACTGGCCTGCAAGCAGAACAGAGACATTGAAAACGTGGAGAGCAACATCCATCCATCCATCCATCCATTTTCAACACTGCTTATCCTGAACAGGGTCACAGGAGCCTATCCCAGCTGACTTTGAGCGGAAGGCAGACTACACCCTGAACTGGTCATTCGCAGGGCACATATAGAGACAAATATATTTACACCCACATTAATACCATCACTGAGTGGGAACCGATCCCACGCTGCCCGCACACAAGTCTGGCGGGTGTACCACTACACCATCAACAACTTGTGTGGAGCAACATGAAGCGCAAAATACAACTTCTAGTGGTGAGCAACCTAAGTTGTACAATGTACATCAAGCAAAAAGGGAAATAATTCCACCTACAAAGCTTCAACTATTGTCCTAAGTTTCTAAATGCTTAGTGAATCTTATTAAAAGGAAAGGTGATGTAACACAGTGGTAAATGTCCAAGCTTTTTTTGGAACATGTTGCAGGCATCAAATCAAAAGGAGTGAATTAGATTTTCACATCCAAAAAATCTCCCTTGGCCAATGAAATCATCATTTAGAAAATTGCTCATTGGGTGTTCTCTGTGTGATATTAAAACTTGTCCTGTGATTGGCTGGCAACCAGTTCAGGGTGTACCCTGCCTACTGCCCAAAGACAGCTGGGATAGGCTACAGCACCCGACGTGGCCCTTGTGTCTGGATCAGAAGATGGATGGATGGATGGAGAGATGGATGATATTAAAACTGGTTTGATGAACTGAAACCTTTGTGTGTGATAAATATGCAAAGAACACAGGAAAATATTTTGTTACAAAACTTGTCAGTCATCAGCTGCCAGACCATAATTGTACTTGTAAGGCACTGCTGGGATTTGAACCCAGGATCTCCTGTTTACTAGACAGGCACTTTGACCAACTAAGCTACAGCGCCCATGTGCACTCTCATCACATACTCTGTTTTGACTCACACCAGCCTCGAATCATTCCAGCCAATTATAAGCAGGTATTGATGTCTCCCAACTCCCCCACCCCACACATCGCCTGTCATAATATTAATAAACGAGCATCCAAGACACAGACCCAGTTATCATACTTTGTTTTCAGCAAAACCATCCTCCCTAACCCAGATCCTCATAACATGAGTTCCTGCTGTTTATCCAGACAAACCAGATCCACCCCGTCACTGAGTGGCAACCGATCCCACGATGCCCGCACACAAGTCAGGCGAGTCTACCACTACAGCATCAGCGACTTCTGCTGTTTAATTCGTTCTATTTTCATCTGTCATCTAATCATCTGTTACTGCATTTGTTTTGGCTGTGTCATCGTGACTCATTACATTCTTGCCTATTTACCGTTTACCATTTGACAAGAATCAAGCCAACCAAATGGTACCACTATGCTTATGTTGTCTGCTGCACAAAGACAAATATTAGTCACTGTTGATATTTGAAAAGGATTATTCAGATGATTAGTAGCCTACTGTTATTGAATACGGTCAGTTATTTTCAGTTGGCTGTATTTATCAAGCACCTACCACAACACGAGCAGAAATAAACACAGAAATGCATAAACACACACACACACACACACACACACACACACACACAGTGAGGATTAAGCGGTTCGGAAAATGGCTGGATGGATGGATGTTTACACACTTGAAAATGGTGGCTTCCAACTAGAGCTGGTTGGCGATGGGAGAGCTTGTTTTAAATTACATGTAACTTGTTTTGATCAAGCTGCTGCTTTAATGAGAGTTTAAAAATGGGAGCAACTGCTGAGCAAACATCCTTCACGAAATTAATGTCTTCTAAAAATGAGCTGATCAGGATAGCATGCAGTTGGTACTGACACTGTATGTAACTCTGCAACAGTTATGTCAGCAAAAACCCATTATCAAGTATCAAGTATTAAATACAACTTTGTCTCTTAAACAGACAACAGACAACAAGGGGAGCCGCTGCGGGTGCCCGCACCGCCATCAAAAGTACATACAATTACAAAATAATATAACACAACACATAAAACAGACAGTTGTGCCATCTTAACCACTTTTCTTCCTTTCACTTTGTTGTTTGAAGCAGTAATAGATGAATGAAGAGCGAATCAACGTGTCCTTTTCACCAGTGGATCAAAGACGTCAAGCTGAAATGTGAAATGTGTCTGCTCCAAGCTAAGCTTGAAAGCAACAAGAAGCTGTAGCATCCATTAACGAAAAAGAGAGATTGGCTCTCTTCTCCTGTCCCATGTAAATCCGCTTCAATTTCAAGCCACAACTCCCAGTTCCACATACGCATTGGCGCTCTGCGCTGACGTTCCTTTCTTCTCATCGTCGGCTTCTCAAGCCATGCATCCATCCAGCCGCGGACTGTCCATCAGCACCGACCTTTCCACTGAACAAAGCGGGGCTGTGAAAATGCTGCCTAGTTCAGGCGCAAGACACAAGCGCCCCGGAGCTGTCCAGCAACGACAGTCAAATGGCGCCGACATTGCTCCCAATCAAAATCAGTGCTGGTACACGCGTGCCACCGAGAAGGCCCAACCACCAAGCACAGATTCTTCTTCTTTGACGAATATCGTGGCCAAAAATGCTGAAAACAGTCCACATCAGGTCCACATGACGTAACAACATCACCATGTCATGTGACAAACAAAAGACAAAAACAACAAAAAAACGCAAGCCTCTTGAAGAGGACCTGCCGACAGCTGCCTATTCAGGCGCCATCTTGGAAAAAAAAAGGACGTTAAGGTTCCCCTATCCAGCCCCCTATCCCGTCTCCCTCCTCCAAAACACCTGACTCAAATTATCAATTCATCAGCAAGCTCTGAAAGCCTGATAATGATCCGTTTGAATTGGATGTGTTGGAGGAGGGAAACATCTAAAACAGGCCCTTGAGGTTGGAAACCTCTGATATAGAGCTGCTGCACCAACTGATCACCAAAGTAGCTGCTTGGACAAGGACTGGGGTTGCTGTTTTCCTTGCACGTACAGGCAAGTAAACAATAATTGCAATGCTATGGATTCAATGTAAAATTAAGTGACATTTGTACCTAGTGGCCCGGTGGTTGACTAGTTAGCATGTCGGCCTCACACTGTAGAGGTGCAGGGTTCGATTCTGGCTCTGGCCTTCCTCTGTGGACTTTGCATACTGCCTGCATTGTTTTTCTCTGACTGCACCGGTTTCCTCCCACATCCCCAAAATATGCCTGGCAGGTTAATGGAACACTCTAAATTGTCCCGAGGTGGGACCGTGAGCGCGGATGGTTGTTCGTCTATGTGTGCCCTGCAATTGGCTGGCAACCAGTTCAGGGTGTCCCCGGCCTACTGCCCAAAGACAGCAGGGATATAGGATCCATCCAGCACGCCGCGCGACCCATGTGAGGATAAGCGGACCAGGAAACGAATGGATGGATGGATGGATGGACATTTGTACCGAGCACTCAATAGCAGACAATTCATTCATTGGTTTAAAAAGCTTCAGGTTGATATTTAAAGAAATCGAGCAATCAGGAAGCCGTTGTCGGGGATACATGATGGAGGGAGGAGACTACTGTGTGTTTATCGTCCTTCTGTCCTGGATGAGTGTTGCATTACAAGGAACTGTCTCCAACCTGACAAAATCAATTATGATGAATAATGAATGTCTTCAGATGATAATGGTTCACTGCATATTTTATCAGAGCTGCCATCGCTCTTGCACATGCACATTGGTTTAATTTTCCTGGCGGGTGAATTCTTGAGAAAAGAATGTGGATATTTCACTAAACGTTTATGCAACAGGCAAGAGGGATTTTTCTGCCCGATTTATCCGACATCATAAATCCATGGCTAGTTTCCTCATGGAATGGCTCAGGGTGGATGACATTTCCACAATGATTTTGTAAAAGTGCCTTTAAAAATCAAGCTCATCCATTCATTCATTTTCTGTTCCACTTAACCTCACAAGGGTTGGGGGGGGGGGGGGGGGATCAAGTTAAACAATGAATGGAAAAGGTAAACAGTGTCATGTTTCCATAAGTGGAAACACCTATCACTTTGTCTAATACTGAGATTAGCGCTATATTTGGGTCAAACAACACAGGCATACCCTAAAACACGTTATCTGCAAAAAGGCACCTTTGTGATTTTACTCAGTTTTTTTGGTATTCCTTCCACAGCCTGATCACATTTCCATCCAGTAGTGTAGAATATGTGTCTTGATTCATATCACCCTCTTGTGGTACAATAGATTTCCAACAAGTGCATCCAGAATGCTTCTGCAGTTCTGTGAAATCTTCATTCAAAAGAATGCAAGATGTAATACTTTTGGAATGGATTCAGTCATTGTTCATTGGTGCGGCTTCATAAGACAGGTGATTTTGATCACATTTGAATACGTTTCAAGCAGACCTATTTGTTGCCATTTTCTCTAACTATATGTAAGTTGTGACAGCTACACCTTCCTTTCTAAAAACATGGATATTACATGACTTGATTGAAGACTCTAAATTGCCCATTGGTGTAAATGTGAGTGTGACTGATTGTCTGTATGATGCCCAGTCCAGGTTGTACCCCACTTCTTACCATAAGGGGTCAGCTCCAGCACACCTGTGACCCTAATGAGGACAAGTGGTTGTGAAAAAATGATTGATGGATGTACACAAGATACATCTACATTTTCAACGCTTAACTGCTAGTGTCAGCAACCCCCACCCTCCAGCCCAGCCTAAGAAATTGTGGTCTTCATATGAGTTCTTCCTCAAACAACCATTCATTTTCTGCACCGCTAATCCTCATGAGGGCCATAGGTGAGCGGGAGCATCTTGCATCTGACTTTGGATGCACACGCTGGCCTGGTCGCCAGCCTATTGCAGTGCACGTATAGACAAATAACCATTACTTACATTCATATCTTTGAACAACAAAGAGTCTAACATGCATGTTTATGGAATGTGGGAGGCAGGAAAGTACCCATAGAAAAGGCAGGCAAGCATGGGGAGATTAAGCCGACTCCGCATACGAGGGCCTGAGTCGAGATTCAAACCTGGGACCACTTGACTGTGAGGCAATGTACAAACCACAATTATTCTCACCTCAACTGCTTTCACAACAGCTGCAATTTTACATTAAGAATTATGAACAAACTGCGGTATGGGGTTATTTTTGCTGCTTAAATGTCCTTTGTGTTGTCACATGTAGGTCTTCTGATAACAACCATACTCGTATACAGATTTCCCTAATGAGGTTACATGGACAATTACAGTGTGGAAGAAGTTCAAGTAATGTCTGGCAGACTCAATAAATTTGCCCTTTAATCCAAATAAAAAGAGAGCCTCCTGAGCACTGCAGTGCTTTGTTGACACAAAACTCGAGCACAGATGTACTCGGGATGATAGAATAGAAAATGCAATTCAAGGCATCTTGAGGACAGACCAAATGTATATTTCAATTAAAGAAAAAAACAAAGAACAGAACAAAATGCATACTTTTGATGCAGCTCTTATCATTCATGAGAGATTGTGCAGGAAGTGTGCCTCTGGCTGTGGTCAGTGGTCTTCAAAATGGCCCAAGGACACCCACCCACCCACTCACTTTCTCTATCCACTTCCTGTTCAGGTTCATGGGGAGACTGGAGCAGATACAGCCTGGTGTAAGTGTTGAATAATTTTATCTAATCTTCAATAATAATTATATTTTTTTCTTATATTTTATTTAAAGGCACCTTTCTTGGCAGTCAAGGATGCCGTAAAACAGGGGTGTGAAACTCAATTTTGGAATGGAGTTACGTCTTCCCTCAGAGGGCCGTTTATGACCGTGAATCCATGAAAATGTTTAATCATCTTATCGCATTGTTACCGGTACGTGTTGTTGGAGGCGATCAAGCGGGGGGGAGCGTGTTGTGGTGGACACGGCGGGATCCCTTCACCGTCCTCCACTTCCCCCAGGTCCTCCGCATGTTTGCTTGATTCGGGCTGAGTTGATGTGTGAAAATCAGAGGCTGGAAATGGAGAAGTTCTTGCAAGATGTTTTACTGAACGTTCAGGGCACAAGTGTGAAACAAACAAGTGTTATGGTCAAGACACAAATGCGCCCTCGACAAAGTTCCTATACGAGTCTTATATGTTCAAAGCGGGGCGTATCTCCTTATGGGTATCATCTTTTCCTGTTATGGGCATCACCTTTTCTGTTTCGGTATGACGGTTTGGATGTCCTTGGTTTCTTGTCCTTCCCTGGGATGATGGTTTAAATGTTCTTGGTTTATTTTTATTTCTTTTAATCATTTTTATGCTCCGGTGTTCCTGATATCGTGTTCTTATAAAACATGATGATAGATGCTTTTACCTTTCTCAGAAGTTATCTTAATGTTCTGGATGGAAAACAGCTGTAAGTGCGAAACCGCAGTCTAGCTACCAGACGCGCCTACGTACTTGTGTGGCCTATGTTCACGAAAGGTGTTAACAGTATTTTCTGTTGCCAAGACAGTTCAAATTAATGTCACCTCATAAGGTTCATATTGCAAGGCACAAAGTGAGGCTTATAGTCAAAGTCGGCCTGTCTATGATACATAGTTTTAAGCTAAACTTGTAACATATACTGTATAAGTGATAACTTCAGTGTACAAAACAAATGAATTGATTACCGGTACTTGTTTTGAAATCAGTCCAGTCAACTATAATACTTTGTTCAATTATTGTTCAAGTGAGTGTAAACAGGGTAATAAAAGTATTGCTCACCTGTGACCCAAACTATATGTGGTACATAATCACTGAATGACACAGTGCATACGTTTAGGATACACACACATTTTCTTTACTCCTTATTTGGTTCACTTCGGGTCTAAACCAGCTGGCTTAGGGCTGACAGGTGTTGTACACCTTGGATTGGTCGCCTGTCAATCGCAGGGCACATACGGACAAACAACCATTCACACCTATGGGGAATTTGAATCTTCGGTTGATCTAACATGCTTGTTTTGGGTGAATGTGGGAGAGAACCTTTTTGTAAATGTGCAGTTTCCTTATGATACAGTGACCTGAATGGAAATATTAAGGCCCTGTCATATTTGAATTTTACACAAATAAATACTGAGGGCATTTAGGTGTATAAGTGGTTAGAACATTTGCCTCGTTGTTGCGAGGTTCAGAGTTGAAAGGCCTCCCTGAGCAAAATTTGCATTGTCCTCCTGGGCTTAAAAAATCTTGGCTGATCTAAACTTATTAGTTGATTATCAGTCTAACGGTGTGCTTTCCAAAACATGTCAGCATGATTTCATTGTGTAAGTAATCATATGCAAAAGTCTCTGCAATTGTTAAAATTGATATCTCAAGAACATAAGATAAGAAATCCTTTATTAGTCTCGCAATGGAGAAATTCCCAATTCACAGCAGCAAAGTTATGAAAGGAGGAAGTAGAAGAACAAACTATAGGAGCTGCTGGAAAGGCAGCCACTCTCGCGGCGCCATCTTGAAGTCAAAATAACAAAACACAACACATCAGACACAGACAGTCGTGCATACGGTAATACCGGTCGGTCGGTGAAGGCCCTCGTTATCGAGGAATGCGGCCCCCAGGACAAGGCGACGGCTCCTGGTGCTTGTGTCTCCGATGACTGTGGAGGCCCAGTCTTCCCCGAAAGCCCCGCCCGCAGGATTGACAGAAGTGGGTAGGGGGGCCGGGCGGTTGCCGGGCCCTCTCCTTCCTCCGCGCTCGCCGGTCCTCCTCCGCAGCGACGCGTCGAGTCTCGAGGACCTGGACCCCGCCCCGCACAGCCCCACGCCAGGCCGCCCGATCCGCGGCCAGGTCAGCCCACTGTGCCGGGGGAATCCGGCACCGCTGAAGATGACCCTTTAGCTGGTCTTTGAATCGTCTTTTCGGGCCACCGCGGGGACGGGTGCCCTCCAGCAACTCCGCGTAGAGGAGCTGCTGTGAGGATCTCATTATTAGTCACTCTCTCCTCCCAGGAAACGTTGAGGAGAGATCGGAGTCGTCCTTGGTGGAACCTCTCGAGCCTCTTGATGCTGCTCCGATAGAGGGTCCAACATTCGGCGCCATAGAGAAGGGTCGGGAGGACGACAGACTTATACACCATGATCTTCGTGTTGGTGGAAATGGCGTGATTCCTGAAGACCCGACAACCGAGGCGTCCAAAGGCTGTGTGGGCTGCCTGGATATGGTAAGTGAGGTCCTCCGTGAGGCCGGCGTCCTCCTGGATAATGCTGCCCAGGTAAGGGAACGCCGAGACCTGCTCGATGGGTTCGTCGTCTATGGAGATTTGGGGTGGACGATGGTTCAGGTGGAGGGTCTTTGTCTTTTTGGTGTTGACGGAGAGGCCAAAGGTCCTGTACGCCGCGGCGAAGCCGTCCGCGATGAGCTGGAGGCCCCCGGAGGAGTTGGAGACCGCAGCATTGTCATCAGCGTACTGGAGTTCGCTGACGGTCGTGACCATGGTCCCCCGCCTGCTCCTCAAACGGCTGAGGTTGAAGAGCGACCCTTCAGTTTGGTAGCGTAGAGTGATTCCGTGCTCCTGGACAGGGGTGATGTGGTGGATGAGCGCGGCGATGTAGAGGCAGAACAACGTCGGCGCCACCGTGCAGCCCTGTTTGACTCCGGTCCGAACCGGGAATGGGGGAGTCATTTCGCCCTGAGTCAGGACGCAACCCTTCATGCCGTCGTGAAACATCCGGATGAGGGATATGAATTTGGGGGGGCAGCCTTGACGTTCCAGCACTTTCCAGAGTGCTGCTCGGGGCACAGAATCAAACGCTTTGGCCAGATCATAAAAGATGGCGTGGAACTCCCTCCGCTGCTGCCGGCACTTCTCCAGGAGCTGTCTGGCGCAGAACACCATGTCCGCGGTTCCCCTTCCTGGACGGAAGCCCGCCTGGGACTCCGGAAGAACCCGCTCAGCGAGACAGGTGAGTCGGTCGGCCAGTATACGACAGATGAGTTTTCCAGCAGTTGACAGCAGCGAAATTCCACGATAGTTTCCACAGTCGAGTTTGTCGCCCTTCTTGAATATCGTGACGATGACGGAGTCCTTCAGTTCCCCAGGCACCGTCTCCTCGACCCAGCATTGAAGGATGAAGGTGTGGAGGCGGGTGAGGAGATGTGCACCCCCAGCTTGTAAAAGTTCTACGGGGATGTCGTCGACTCCAGCAGCTTTGTTCTTCTTCATCCTCCTCAGGGCTCCGGAGATCTCCCGGAGAGTCGGCAGCTCCGTCATCCAGTGTTGCACGGGGAGCTGGGGGACAGGATCGAGGAAGCCGTCTATTGCGCATGTCGGACGGTTCAGGAGCTCCATGAAATGCTCCTTCCATCGCTGGTGAGTATCCTCCTTTTCCTGCAGGATGGTGCCGTCCTTTGCCTTCACAGCCATTGGAGGACTGTGAGCCGGACCGATGATCTTCCTCGTTGCTTCGAAGAAGGATCTGGTATCGTGACGGTCAGCGGAACTCTGCATTTGGTGGGCAAAGTTGACCCACCATTGATTTTGGATCCTCCGGATCTCTCTCTGTGCTTCACTCTTGGCTGTCCGGTAGGCTTCTTCAAGTCTCTTGGAGGAAACGCAGTTCTGCCATGCAATGCGAGCCTCTCTCTTTCTTGAAATCAGTGGCTCAATTTCTTCCAGGTTTTCGGCAAACCAGTCGGGATTTCTCCTCTTCTGGACACCGAGGACCTCTTCCGCGGATTTGGTGAGCGCAGTTTTCAAGTGCTCCCAGTCTGAGTGGACAGTGGCAGGAAGGGTCCGAGGTTGAGTGTCCAGTTTGTCCGCGAGGGACGTCTGGTACTGTTCGAGGACTTGGGGATTCCTCAGCAGCCCAACATTGAAACGTATCCTCTTGGGGATCTTCTTCCTTCTTTTCGCAGGCGCGATCTTCAGCCTAAGTCTTGAGGCTATCAGCCTGTGATCGGACCATCCGTCATCCATGGAGCGGATGGCCCTCGTGACCATGACGTCGGATCGGTCGCAGATTCGGGTAAGGACGTAATCGATCAGGTGCCAGTGGCCGGATCTTGGATGTTGCCAGGTGGTCTTGTGCTTGTTGGCCATCCGAAACAGTGTGTTGGTTATTACCATCTCCGTCTCTGCGCAGAGACCAAGGAGTAGTTCTCCATTTTCGTTGCAGTTGCCAACGCCTTCCTTCCCCAGAGTCCCTCCCCAAAGCTGATGGTCCCGGCCCACCCGCGCATTGAAATCCCCCAGAACCAAGAGCTTATCCCGGGGGTTGACGCGGAGGATCAGGCCACGCAGCGCGGCATAGAAGGACTCCTTCGCCTCCTCCGAGGCGTCCAGGGTAGGTGCGTAGGCGCTGATGATGACAAGGGATTGGGATTGACACAGAGGTAGGGTGATGGACATGAGTCTCTCAGAAGTTCTTACGGGGATGATGTTGTGATCCCTAACCAGACGTGACTTAACGCAGAACCCTACACCGTGAATTCTTCTCTCCTCCACAGCTCGTCCGCTCCAGAAGAAGGTGTACCCGTGCCGAGGCTCCTCGAGCTGCCCGGCACCAGGGAGACGGGTCTCGGAGAGGGCCACAATGTCCAGGCCGAGCTTCTGAATCTCAAGGGCGATGAGGGCAGTCCTGCGCTCCGGTCTCTTTGCTCTTGCATTGTCCATCAGGGTTCGTACATTCCAAGTGCCGATTTCCAGGAAAGCAGTCCGGTTATTGTATTTGTATTTGTTTCGCCCGCATAAAGGATGAATCTGCTGGAGGCGGGTCTCCAGCCGATCGATGGCGGTGATGGGCGTGTTTAGGCCGCCTTTTATTGGCCCTTCCTCGGATTGAGGGGAGCAGCGCTGCGACTAGAGAGTCCTGCTCCGCCACCGTGGTCGCTGCCTCTCCCCTGCACCATCACCAGTTCGCAAGGGGAGCGACCATCGTGCCACGGCCGCCGACGTGTGGTTGTGGAGCTAGGGACATGGGCCCTCATCTGAGCCTGTCCCCGACGCCCCGCGCCATCGCCGCCGGACTTCTTGAGGTTGAGGGGATCGGGAGAGGGGGGAAACGGGTTGATGGGGCAGAGGGGAGGGGAAGAGGGGGGGGGGGGGAGAATCGCCATCCTGGGGGCTATGTAGCGTGAGGGAGGGGGACGGGTCGCAACCCCGCCCCCGCACTTCGACCCCGTGGCCAGGGTCCACGGCAGCGCGGTGGCCGACGGTGGTGGTCCAGGGGGTCTGCAGCACCCGAGGTTGGACCGTGGGTGCGCCGGGCCCGGTGTTTTATTTCGAAGGGTGGGCATTCCTTCATAACCCATGGGGATGGTCGGCTTGGGGATCCGGTCCGACACCTTGCTAGGCGCTTAACGCCAGGACTGTGGTGGATTTGTATACCGCCGGACGCGGTCCCGCGGGATTTTGCTGACCCGAAGGTCATTACCACTTCGCACCAACTCTCCAGTGATGGAAAGTCCCGTCAATTCGGCGTGGAGGCTCCCTTACGGACTTCACTGCGATCCACTAGGAATTGGCGACGGTTTGATCCGCACCTTTGAGCCTAGGGATCGCAGATCTTTTGCGGACACGGTAATACCATGAATTCCATGTATGAATTTGTTGGAGTATTTGATGAATTTTGATGGAATGGAGTGACTACCACCATGTCCTTTCTTCAATGGGATTGAGGATTTTTTTTTTCCTCGCTATGAGGTGAAGATTACATAAACAGTGGGCTCAGGACCAGAGGTCCCTGCTCAATGCAATGGATACTACAACATCATGGATCAGCGTTGGGGATGGGTTGAGAGATTTGCTGCGTTCCTTCACCTGCGACGGCTACCAAAATCTATGGCCAACCTGTGAAAATAAATAAATAAGTGGACCGACTAAAAAAAAATGCTTTAGAATGAAATTTCAAACTAATGAAATAAAATTTGCTTTTCATAATCAGTTGTTACGTTCTGCTTTTGGAAGATGATAAACACGCAGGGTATCACCAATGAGTTCGGGCTACACAAGCCAAAAAAGGTTGGGGACCACTGCATTAACTGACACCCTGCAAAGTAAAAGCTGCGACCTCTGCTGTGTTCATCGAGGAACAACGTGTTGAGGCTCCACGTGTACTGTACCAAATTTATTGAACCACAAAACGACGCACTCGTGAAGGAAGAAGACGCTGTAGCTGTCCTATAATAATAAAAGTGTAAATAGGCAAACGATAAAGGGAGAGTGTAGATATTTGAGTAGGTCTTGGAAAAGATTGCCTGCTTTGTTGACTGGAATGTGGAAGTAAGCCCAGAGAAAATCCTCAAAAGTATATGAAAGAAAGCAAGATTTAAACCGAATTCAGGAGAACCACAGACTGTGAGGCAAACGTGCAAACCACGAGGTCAATGTGCTGCCGAACATCAGACAGTTTCATTTATAAAAAAGGAATTTGCACTTTTAGCTAAGACATCAAATAGTGACTTGAATTATAACCCTAACACACACACAGAATATAAAATATTAAGGGCAGTAGAGTGTGCTTGTTAGCAAAGCCTCAAAGTTGGGAGGATCTGGTCTCAATTTTGGTCAAGGCCCATTCTTACATGTTTGTTTATTTATTTATTTATTTATTTTGAGAACGAAAATGAACATATCCTCCTGACTACCAGGGGAAAAAAATGTTGTCCAATCACATTTATTTTGAAATTCCCCAATCTATGTGAAGTAATTCGTTTACTGCAAAAGAAATTTTTGAAATTTTTATTTTTGTTTTTAAGTTTTGATGCGTCTTCTACAGTGGGCATCGGAACCCAATACAGGGGAAACGGAACTTCATTCTGAAACAGTTAGTCCAACAAAAATATCAAAAAGTCAACTTGACAAAGTCCATCCATCCATTTTCCAAACCGCTTGATCCTCACTAGGGTCGCGGGGGGTGCTGGAGCCTATCCCAGCTGTCTTCGGGCAGTAGGCGGGGGACACCCTGAATCGGTTGCCAGCCAATCGCAGGGCACACAGAGACGAACAACCATCCACGCTCACATTCACACCTAGGGACAATTTAGAGCGTCCAATCAGCCTGCCATGCATGTTTTTGGAATGTGGGAGGAAACCGGAGTACCCGGAGAAAACCCAAGCAGGCCCGGGGAGAACATGCAAACTCCACACAGGGAGGCCGGAGCTGGAATTGAACCCGGTACCTCTGCACTGTGAAGTCGACGTGCTAACCACTGGACTACCGGGCCGCCAACTTGACAAAGTGTTGAACATAAACATAACTGTCCATCATCTCTTTTCTTTTGTTTCACTTTTGCTTCTATTATGCTTATTTGGTATGATACTTCAAAAAGCAATTCCCTTTCTTGGAAACACAAAGGAAAAGCTTATCGCCTATGATCTTGCAGTCCTCTGGAACCCTGTTATTCATGAGGGTTCCAGTCGCTGTCAGTCCTTTTGTTATCAGGGTGTCAAGGAGGCTGATTGTTGTAAACTAAGAACAGGTGGGTACCTTGGGGAACAGACTATGTCAATTGAAGAACAGCGTGTTCCCCGATGCCCTTTCCTCCTGTAGCTGTGAAAGTTGTCTTTCCTTGGTAGACCACAAAATACAAAACTAGACCAGTTGGTGCAGCCAAGACAAGTACCTTCAGTCCAGTCGGGTTTGGTTTGCCCGGTACATACTGGCGCACTGGGCATCGGCCAGTAAAAGGAACCATTTGCTTGTCAATGCACACTTTTCCTGTTCTTGGCAGACTCAGACATCCTTGACTTACTTTGCTCAAGAGAGGCCTGATTCTCCACAAGAGATCACTTGTTTTTTCTTCATTTGAAACATCAAGGTCATTGACGAGCTTGATGGAGTTTATCAATTTGTAAAACTGATTTCTGGTCATAGATTCCACCACAATTTCGACTCTAGTACTTGAGGCCCAATGCATTTGAATGTTTGGATATCCTAAACAGCCCATGTAAATAGAATTCCCAAAGAATGTCTTCAGTTCTTGGGCGGCCCGGTAGTCCAGTGGTTAGCACGTCGGCTTCACAGTGCAGAGGTACCGGGTTCGATTCCAGCTCTGGCCTCCCTGTGTGGAGTTTGCATGTTCTCCCCGGGCCTGCGTGGGTTTTCTCCGGGTGCTCCGGTTTCCTCCCACATTCCAAAAAACATGCATGGCAGGCTAATTGGACGCTCTAAATTGTCCCTAGGTGTGAGTGTGGGCTTGGATGCTTGTTCGTCTCAGTGTGCCCTGCGATTGGCTGGCAACTGATTCGGGGTGTCCCCCGCCTACTGCCGAAGACGGCTGGCTCCAGCACCCCCCGCGACCCTAGTGAGGATCAAGCGGTTCGGAAAATGGATGGATCGATGTCTTCAGTTCTTCAGTTGTGGTATTTAACATTGCTTCAGACACAAGTACTTCACGCTGATTTGTGTACAGGGCCATTTCTTCAAACACAGAGTAATCTATGTATTGCTTAAAATAATCAGTGGGGGTTTTGGCCTGTCTTCATCAGACAACTCAATGTTTGAGTTTCCATCAACAATCCGCAGTAAAATTCCCTCTGCTTCTGAGAATGACCCCCTTCTTGTCATTTGGGGAAAAAAGAGCAAAATGGATGAAATAACTTCAAATGTCCACAACAGAGGACATTTTTTAAACACTTGAATACTAGGCTCAAATACACTTAAACTAAAATAATAATTATGGCGCCCGAGTAGGCAGCCGTCGGCAAGTGCTCTCATGAGCCTTGCTTTTTTTTTTTGGTTTGTTTTGTCACTTTGTGTTTGTTGTTATGTCGTGTGGACCTGATGTGGACTTTTTTCAGCATTTTTTGGCCACGACATTCATCAAGGAGGAGACTCGGTGCTTGGTGGTTGTGCCTTCTCGGCAGCATGGGTATACGAGCACTGTTTTTGCCTGGGAGGAATGTCGGCGCCATTTGACTGTCGTTGCTGGATTGTCCCGGGGCGCTTGTGTCTTGCGCCTGTAATGGGCAGCATTTTTCACAGCCCCGCTTTGTTCAGCGGAGAGATCGGTGCTGTTGAACGGTCTGCGGCTGGATGGATGTAAGGCTTGAGGAGCCGACGATGAGAAGGAGCGTTCGCGCGGAACGCCGATGCGGATGTGGAATTGGGAGTCCCGGCTTGGAATTGAAGTGGATTTACATGGGACAGGAGATGTGAGCCAATCTCTTTTTCGTCAATGGACGCTACAGCTTTGTGTTTGCTTTCAAAACTTAGCTTGTAGCAGATGTGTGCACATTTTCAGCATGACGTCTCTGATCCACTGGTGAAAGGACACTTTGAGCCTCTCCTCTTTCATCTAGAACTGCTTCAGACAACAAAGTGTATGCAGAAAAGTGGTGAAGATTGCACGACTGTCTATGTCCTATGTGTTGTGTTATTTTTGTTATTTTGACTTCAAAATGGCGCCGCGTGTGTGGCTGCCTTTCCAGCAGCTCCTATATTTTGATGTTCTACTTCTTCCTTTCATAACTTTGCTGCTGTGAATTGGGAATTTCTCCATTGCGAGACTAATAAAGGTTTTCTTATCTTATAAATCTTTATAAAACTTTAACGTGTTCATAAGAGTCTTAGAAATAAAATGCCAACAGCATTTAAAGACAAAATGTGTTTGATAAAAAGTATTAAAGACTTACTTTTCCTCTTCCATAAAATGTGCTTGCACTGAGGGAAGCCATTTTCTTCTACTGTGAAGTAAAGGTAACAAAGCCCCACCCCCTACAAATTTGGTATCATTGGAAAGCACTCAATGTCCTCTTTAAAGCACAAAAATAATACAATACAATTGGATGCACTGGCTTGGGAGATATTTAGGTTTAGAAATGTCCTCTACAGAGAACAAATTTGAACTACTGGTAGTCAGGAGGGTAGTACCAGTGGTGTGCATCTCATCCCCATTGTTTCTGTATGTAATGTTTCTTGTGCATGTACTGTTTGATTGCTATATTTTATTTGATCGATTTATTTGCAGTACTGTCACTTGCGGGGTCATTTTTCAGCGTAACTGGAGTAAAAGAATGAACACCAAAGAGTCAGCACGACAGCAAACCCCACCCAGTTTGATGGGGTGCATCCCATTGGTTCGTGCGTATGTAGATCAGCTCGCCCTAAATTCGGCGCCTTTCATTGGTCGACAGTGACGACAATCTCAGCCCCGCGCCCCGCCCACCTTAGCGGATCAAGTTTGAATGAACTGCAACAGCCTTGGTTTGGAGGTGCCAGGAGCATTTGTGTTAATTATTAAAAGTGTCTATCAAAGGGCGCGTTGAACCAGAATGGAGATGAAGAAGAGAATTCACCTGGAACTGCGGAACCGTACTCCGTCAGACGTAAGTTAGCATGCGTACCATCGCTTTCGCTTCTCACAGGACGGGGAACGCTTTCGGGTGCGTTCTTGAGGTGTTTGAGAAAGAGAGAGAGATGCAAAGTTTGTCAAGTGTGAGGGGGATGCGGACGTCATGCTGCGAACATGTTGACGAGTGACAGGTGCTGCCGGCGCGTCAATTCCATCTCCGTGGCGGGGCCATATAAACAAGGCAAGCGGCTCGAGAAACCATACAAGTGTAACTTTTTGATCTGCGAAGCGCTCGTATTCGTTGTTGCTCGTGTAATATTGACACGATACATTTGCGCTGCCCTTTATCGAATAACGGTTTTTGAGCCATGTCGCTTCGAAAGTAATGACAAATGAATTCTGAAAACCTTGAGGTGTCGCTCTCCAGCTCCACCCAGCACCCCTGGTTAGCGCAGCTCAACACTTACTGTACTAGTGCGATGGTGAGTCGTACTGTAGTGCACCGCAAACATTGGAGGGCAACTCTGCTTAGCAAAGACCGTTTTCGTACTCGCCTTCAACCATAGAGAAAGTACTATGACATCCTCATTCCGTTCGCACGCATTAATGCTGGTGTCAGCTGGGTACGTCTTTGAAGCTGTCGTGATATTTTCACTGGGTCGTAGCCATCCTTGGAAAACGCCTCGCTTTAACATCGACGTGTAGTGGTTTCTAGAAGCAGGACACACGCCGCCATTTTAGTCCCATACAAAGCTCCGACTTTAAAACAGTCGAACGCCCGGTTTTATTCGATTCAAACGACGAGCAGTTTTATATCTGGTTACAAATAACAACCTATAAGCGCCCATCGATGCTATCTGCTTTTGTTTGTCGTAAACAACAGGAAGAAACGTTCGCCTGGCTGCGGCGTAATCCTCCTGATTTGCCCCTCCTACTTACAAATGACCCAGTGGACTAGAATGTTTGGCTGCGATTTTTTCGGACAAACGTACCTCTCAGTCGTTCACACGCGTCTCTGCTCCGTATAACAAATGAAGTTCACCGATTTTCATAATCATAAATAAATTTATGATTTGTGTAATGATGAATGAGTCAAATAATCGCAAGAAGAATAGCTGTAGCGGAATAATATTATACAGGTCTGTGTTCCGGTTCTCGATGCTGGTTGGTGTCACATTCAAAGGTCTCATCACCCATGTGAATATCCATCCGCTCAATTCACAGTACAGTACAGTAAGTACTTTTTGTATTATACTGTATTTGATAAGGTTGTTAACATCATGCAGTGCCGTACTCAATACAGTACACGACTCTAAGCAAAGCGTTTCATGAAAGCAGGGGTGAGCAAAGTAGACTTGTTTTAAAATTGATCTATTTATTTCACACATCTTTAAAACTGCCTGGCCTTTAATCTGACCACTACTAAGAGTTCTGTGATTTTTCTTGTTGTTTACATTTATTGAGATACTTTCTCTGTGAAATTGATTAATTTGAATGTAATTATCATTTTCTTATAATTCATCTCATTTAATAATTGGTTGGCTCATCATCTATTGTAAATAACAAATAATTCAGTTTCGATATACTGTACATAGCGATCGACTGATCGACCTACCGACCTAGCCCATCTATCTATCTATCTATCTATCTATCCATCCATCCATCCATCCATCCATCCATCCATCCATCCATCCATCCATCCATCCATCCATCCATCCATCCATCCAACACTGCCTATCCTGAACAGGGTTACGGGGCGGTGCTGGAGTCTATCCCAGCTGACCTTGGGCTAAAGGTCAGCTGGGATACATTTGAACTCAGTTGCAGGGCACATATAGAGACAAACAACCATTCATAGCCACATTCATACCGTCACTGAGTGAGAACCGATCCCACGTTGTCCGCATAGAGGACAGACGAGTGCACCCATACACCATCAGCGACGCACACACACACACGTATGTATATGTGCGTGCATGCGTGTGTGTGCGTGTATACACTGGAGTGAATGCATTTAAAGAACTGCAGTCTCGAATAGGCTAGTATTTTCGCGGCGTGACAAGTTTTAAAATGATGTTACAGGCGTAATACGGGGCTAGGGTGGGATGATTTTTCCCAAAAATCATTTTAATGATATTCTGCAGGCAGGTCACACTGACAGAATAAAATGTATGATGAAAAGCATTTTTGGAATCCCAAACTCCCCTTTAAGACAAATATATGTATATAGCATTGTAGGCCTGAGTGGTCATCAAAAATGAGGTTTTGTCTTAAAATTTATATCAAATATTATAAGCCCCTGTAATGTTATAAAAATTGGAAAATAAAAGGGGGGGCTACTTAAATAACAATTTGGTTAAAATATTTTGCAAATAATAGTTCAGAAAAAAATGATAAAAATGAAGGAACAAACAGATGTTAAAGCTTCAAAGTCCTCGTATTGCGCTTAAATGGTAAATACAACTGAACTGTACTAGATTCTTTCGAATACCACCAGAGGGAGCCTGCATTCCACCAGTGGCACTCATACAGTACTGTACTGAGAATCACTGGATTAGAGCTATTCAAATATGTTTTGTGCTATTAATTAACACTTAATTCAGCATAGGGGGTCCCAAAAATCTTTTGTGAGGATGATTCTGCTTGAGCCTCATGTTATTTGTTTTGCTTTAATCATTGATCATTTTGGATTTGCAAATGATAACCAAACTATCATGTGTTTGCACTGTAGGTCAAAGAGCTTGTTCTTGACAACTGTTGCTCCAATGACGGCAAGCTCGAGGGTCTAACCGATGAATTTAAGGAGCTGGTATTTCTGAGCACAATGAGGGTTGGACTGACTACAGTCGCCCACTTGCCGAAGCTAAAAAAGCTCAAGAAGGTTGGTTTCTTCTTCTTCTTCTGGTTTGGTTACATGAATATCCTTTTAAGAGTGTGTCCTTCTGGTGGTTTGAATCATGCACAGCTTGAACTCGGCAATAACAAGATCTCAGGAGGCTTGGAAGTGTTGGTAGAGAAATGTCCCAATCTCAAGCGTCTCAATTTAGGCGGCAACTGGATTAAAGACCTCAGCACCATTGAACCACTGGTGAGTTAAAAATGATTGAAATTGTAGTGACAAATCACTCGATCAAACCAAAACAAATATAAATGTAATGAATTTCGATACTCATTTTTATGATTTGCCTTGATTATCATTATCATTACCATTGTAATGGAAAAAATGTTTCGTTATTATTATTACTATTACAATTTCATTCCGGTGTTTTTCACTCATTATCTTTATAATGTTAATTGTAATGAAATTGTATACAACCCTGCCCCCTGATGTCCACCCTTCAAATGTCTCAAGTATTTCCTGTCAAAAAAAAAAAAAAAATCTTTACAATGGTCCAAATGAATGCACAGCACCCTTAGCAGTTAGATTATACATGCAAGCACACAAAGCTTTTCTGAAAAGTAAATATCAAGTATTCCAAGGACAGAAATGACCGAATTTCAAACAATAGAAATGTGTAATAATATGAACAGCTGTTATCGTCATAAATTAGTTTTTTATGAAACATTGTCAAACCATAAAATATATTTGCTGGAGTACTGAATAGCGTTTACAACCCCTTCGGATGTTATGGGATTCGAATGCCTTATGGTCAAGCCCTCAGGCATTGCAAAGGAAAAGAAATGTGTCAGTAAAATTTTCTAAATTGACTACAAAACCAATGAAATTATGAATTGGTAGTTTCATGTCTTGTTTTCGTTGGAAAATGACAACGCTATGAGCAGGTTAATGTCCTCATAAAATAAAGATCATCAGGGATTAATGGACATTGCGATGGCAACCATCCTCACCTGGATGTCGGTTCACACCTCTACGTCTTCTATTAATCCCTGTAAAACCTTTTTTTTTTTTTAAAGCACTCCTGTTTTTTTTTTTTCAGTAAATCATTTGTCTGGTTTCAGTTATTTTGTTGTTGTTTGTTTTGTAATAATCTTCCAGGGCAGGCACTTCAAAGACCCAATTATTTGCATACAAACATAAGTCAATATTCCATAACACATTAGTTGTAAAATGGAGCTGTTGTATGCCACAAACGTTGCTTGCATTGCTGATGAGACTCTTGCTCCCGACAGAAAGAACTGAAGACCCTGAGAAGCCTAGAGCTGTGCACTTGTGAGGTGACAAACCTGAGCGAATACAGAGACAGTGTTTTCAAGCTACTACCACAGCTCACCTATCTGGACGGATATGACAAAGATGACAAAGAGCAATCAGATTCCGACACCGAGCTTTACGCAGAAGGCTGGGAATACGGCGATGAAGATGAGGATGGTGTGTTTGACACACGATACATTAACATTCAAAATATTATACAGAACTGATAGACACATGCACAACTTGCTGAAAGCACTTGGTTTTGCCCAGATGTAGACGAAGAGGATTATGATGATGATGATGATGATGATGCACCATCGGGAGAGGAAGAGGAGGATGAGGGCGATGACGATGAGGAAGGCGATGAAGAAGGGGCCCTCAGTGGAGAAGTGAGACTTGAATTATTTTTGAAATATTTTAATATATAGAATAGTCCTTTTTGATATTCCTTGTTTACAATTCAAGCTGCTGATGGAATTCACAAAATGCAGTCAGTGTAGTGTTTTTGCTATGATAAAATCTTTTTCTCATAGAAATTATTTTTTAAATCCTTGTATGCATGAAAACGGGCGTACTTTTTGAAGTAATGAGACAATCTGACCCTCAGGAAGAAGATGAGGAGGACCTGAATGAGAAAGAAGTAGATGATGAGGAGGCAGAGGAGGACGAGCGTGAGTAGGATTGCCTCACAAAAAAAGAAAGGAAAAAAAGAAATGCTTTTTGAATGAAAAAAAAACATACAAATTATTCTGGCATCATAAGCAATGTGACTGTTGTTCCAGTAGATCAAGAGCGGGGTCAGAAGAGAAAACGAGAACTGAATGAAGAAGATGAAGACGACGACGATGATGACGATTGAGGGTCATTTTGGAGTTAAATGTGAACTGTTTGCACTTGTATGTCCTAGTCTCTTCCCAGTAACCAAGTGTTTTTCCCTTAAGTAGCAGAGCTTTGGTTCTTTGCCCTTTCATCACAGGCTCTGCACCTTTGTGGACCTTTGAAGCGCTTTACAGTCCACTTTTAACTACTTTGCCAACACACATTTTGTAAACGAGGCAAGGATAAACCTTTTAAGAGATATTTGGGGTGTTTTCTCACTGTTTTTATGAAACCCGTTTGTGACTACATCTCTATTTTAAGCCCCTCACATTAAAATGGATCAAACAATTAAAAAAAAAAAAAAAACATGCATGTCTAGATCTAAGGCGGCATCCGATAGTTCAGATATGGGTGGTTCTCACAAAGTATGGTCCGAAAGTGTTACACGAGAACCATAAAATGAATGTGTTCAAAACCAGGTCAACATGATATATCCTTTACGTCAAACCTTCCTCCAATGTGCTCTAAATATCGTTCACTCAGCCCTTTGGTTTTAAGAGATTGTGAAATATTGTGGTACTCCATTGTTTCCTCTTGAAGCCCTTGGTATCTGAACACCAATAACTTGGCACTCAAGTAAAAATTGTTTTGATTGTTTTTACACTTGAGCAGCTTTACTGTCATACAAAGATATTCAACTGAAAAAACTGGCCATCATGTTCCATATTGTTACATTCCACGATCACGTGGACACCGCAACTTATTGGCTCTTTGCTTCGCAAAATACAAAATGTCTCCAGCTGAACTGTGTGGCCTTCAAATCCCGCTGAGTCAAGAATACACTGAAGAAATAGTGCATGTGAAATAAAACTGGACACATCACGCTTGAAATGTGTTCACATGATATTTTACAGTGAACCCATTGAAATTCCGATTTGACCACCAAATACATTCTAGTCCAAATACCCGATCTGTTACAGTAAATTGTGCAAGGTACCTCCTGGACATAGAAGGAAACGCGTGCAATGTACGGTAATATTTTTCTGCCGACGTATTTTCACATTATGGACAGTGTGGGTCTTCATTAAATAGCATCGTGGTGCATTCTGACATCCTCTGCCAGTTTATTGGTAAAAAGCTGATGCATTTTTAAGGGTATAAAGGGCTTTTAATTACATGGGTGCTTTGACATGTCATAAAGAGGAAGTGGCTATTTTTCACCACTCAAAATGCATTCAAACACAAACGACAGCACAGATCTCTGTGAGGTTGTTTATTTTATCTCTGCAATATTGTTTGCAGTGAAATCTGGTGATTGATTGTAAGGAGGGAGTAGTGACACTTAAAGTGGGTCAGCGTTTGAGCTTCTGGCGGGATTATACTTCCTGAGAAGCACCCATATGTGAGCTGGGCTCCAGTAATCAGAACATTTCTTTGTCCTCCCTTCATCATATTTTTGCATTCTAGTTTTATTTCTTGGAAATAAACGATGTGTACTATGCTATCCTGGTGTGAAATGTGCGCTGTGGGGGACCCCCTGAGGCATTATAGCAGAAGTCGACCCTTGTCAAAACCTAAGCTTTGATATTTCGGATGTGACGTGTTCTTGTAAATATTAACTAAATCTATTTTTTTGTATTCTCTTTGATGGCAGCAGACAGCGACTATATAACTGATGTGAAACTATACATTGTAATAAGATATGAATGATGTATTCTACTTTACCCGTAATGGGCAGTGTTGAACTTCTTGGATTTGAACAGACCTTTTTAAGCATAATAGTTCCACAATCATAATGAATTGAGTATGAGAATTCTCTGTGCGTCTGTCCATATTCTTTTTCTGTGACAAACCTTTGCCGCACTTTGGAAATGTGCTGAGAGTACAGAGAAGGCTGTTTGGTCCATGAATGTTAAAACTGCATACATTTGCAGCAAACTGTTAACTGCATTTACAGTATTTAAATTTACATGTATACACATTATACATCATGGTCAAATTGGCCTTCATCAGTCATCGTTCAAATTGTATTTTCCTCTTGCCATTTACAACAATAAAACCAGTTCATTTATATTTGGACCTTTGTGGTTTTTGCAACATGATCATTTTCTTCCTCATCCATTAAGATTAGGATTAATATGTAGCCTGGATAATGTTGACATATATTTACGGTAAATTTCAATTATTGGCCATTATGTCACTGCATCCGGCTAGAAGAGGACCTGTAACGGCTGTTATACCAGAGTTCAAAAAGTCACTAGTATTCTATTTGACGTTTTTTTTTTCTGTGCCTCTTCCAGCATGTTCACAAGTCAACTTCACAAGATGCCCATTTCCCTTCACCGTACAGTATCTTATATTCCCATTCATACTTCCAGTATAACTTTTCTAAGATAACTGACTACACAATAAGTTACAGTCCACCCCTTGCACAATCGAACGCGGTTCAATAAAAGATGATGATGCTCAGTTGTAACAATAATTCACACAAGTGATCATACTGGGTAAAAGAGTCACCCTTTACTAAAACTTATTCTTGGTTGGCATTTCATTCGTGTAACACACACTATATACTGTAACCAACATATCTTTTGCTCTTTCTACGTCCACTAATGACAGGATTAGTTTGAAGTTTATTATTCATTGCCAAGAAAAAAAACAAAATAGCAATTTTACGGATGTTATGTCAAAAGAGGAGAAGGGTATATAAGCTTTTCAAATATGGGGTTTAAAGTTAGCATGTCTTTCTACTGTTAGAGACGGAGAGAAATTAGACATTTCCTACTCGTAAAAATGGCTTAAATTAACAACTAAAGGGATTAGTGATTGAGAGTATAATACTACCTATACATATACATTGTCTGCAATTATAGTGACATTGTCAAAAGTCATAAATGAGCCACTTCCACAACAATCTTGCATCATTTACATGTAAACATTCAGTGAAATCTATCAATCATCACAATCATTACTTGCTCAGCCACATAGTCAGGAACAGTAAGAGAAAAACAACAAATAAACAGTAGCAAATGTATAATACAACCCCCATCCCTGTAATTAGCCCTAAAACCAAATAAGCGCCAGCAAAAGGTCCCTTAAGGCTGAGTTGTTGACCCAAGGGTTCATACCTGCTTGTTAGCCGTTGACTCTCCTCAGAGGAAGATTGTACTTGAGCAATTGCATCAGTGTTGGGAAGAAATAATACACATTGTACCTAAGTACATGTTGGCCATTTTGAGATGATGACACTATTGGCTGTATTCGGTGCAAATGTGCAACTATTCATCACATTTTCCAATCCAATGAATTCATAACAATGTAAAATAACATTTTACTGATTGCAATCTTTCCCTCAATGTGGCAATCAATGACCCCCTACTCTTTTCTGGAACATATATTTGTCTTGATTACAATATTGCAGTACCTTGATTTAAAAAAAAAAAAAAAAAAAAAAGATTGTTCAGTGACCATATAGTATATGTGAGGCGGGGCAGCTGGAGTTAGGCTGGCGTAAAAGGTCAAAAATGGAGGGAGGCTTCAAAGCTTTTGGGAGGTCCAAACTAGAGGCAAAGCAGGCAGCTTTGTCAGAGGTCAAATGTTGGGGCTGAAATTCTTCATGTTGTTGAGTTCCAGCTCCAGTTGGCGTATTCGCACATCCTTGGTGCTCAATTCCTCCCTCAGCCTCCGCAACTCGTCTTGTTGCCTGAAGAACATCTGCAAGAGCTTCATTGGGAAGACAAAAAAAAGAAGATAATAGGATGGTTCATTGCAATGATATTACAAAACAATGAAAATATGATTTGTTCATTGGGTGATATTCATTCAATTTGTATGTATTATTACCATTCTTAATTTTTCTTTCTTCTAATGTTGTTATTTTGCTTTCATTAGCAGAAAAGTAATGAAAGAAACTAATGAATACATATATAGATAGATAGATAGATAGATAGATAGATAGACAGACAAAAACTGTTTCACATGTTTATTTTGGGATCTAGGAATTATTATTCTTTACCTCATTTTCTGTCCTGGGTGGAATGTTCTCAAGCAAGTCGATGCCATTCACGACCACATTTTTTTTCTTCTTCACGGGGGCCTTGAACACTAACTTGTTTGGCCGATGGTAGCCATCCTTAAGGGACATTAAGACGGGGTCTATTTGGACAAAAGAACCCATTCCGTGATATCTTAGCTCATATACTCAGGACACAAACACTGTCATATGGGCGTTTTCAATCAGCTTTAAATCTTAAGTGTTCCTTACCTCTGTTGATGCCACTGAGCCACTCAGTGGCTGAGAGTGCAGGATCTGTTCCCGCTGTCATTGGGTAAATATCTTCTTGGTATGTGTCTGACTGGAAACATACATCAAATCAAATCTGCTTTTAGTGTTATGCACTGTCAAACCAACTTTCCCCTGTTTGTTGAAATCTTAAATTCCAGAATCTTGACAAAGTCACTGCCACTGTCGGTGGCGTCTCAATCTCGTACATGCCTCCGTAGTGAATTGGAGATGGAACAGTAGCATTTGCGAAATATCTTTTTTGGATTTTCAGGTTAGTGATTGATTAGGTTAGTTGATTTAGCATAACCTGTTGTAGTATAGAAGTTATTTTGGTCATAGTTTGTCACCACTGCTGTCAAACGCAGCCAGACCACGCCCACCCCTCTCTTCTCTCACAAGCCCAATGATCCGCAAGGCAGCCCTCTCTTTGAGCGCCTCTTTCAAATATTAGTGAGGTCAAATGGTCGAATGTGAGTTACCCTTGAAGTGAATTAATTTGAAAAGTCGCCATTGCTATCATTGCAGAGGATTGTCCATTAAGATTCAGGACTAAACAAGTTTCTCACTGACCCTTCTTGGTACGATCATTGAAATGGGCTCAATCAAGCCCTTCAGCGTGACCAGCTTGTAGAAGCGGAACACTTCGCAAGCTCCCACATCCAGACCACGCTTTGGCATCACGCCTGTAAAGGAGAGTGAATAATGTTACAGTATAACTAACTTTGACAGCACTGGACAAATTGAGATTTAGGGAGCTTTCGGTTGACATGAATCTGCTTTATCTTTCATTACATCCTGTTCAAATTTTGTTGCTGTATAAGACCGCTTTTGTACAAAACACATTTCTATTGTGACCCACACGCCTTCTCCTGTCACAATGAACTAATAATGAAGTGGGGAGAAAGTTTAGGTTTTTTTTTAGATCAGCTCCTGCCAGTGATCGTGATGATGTATAATCACACATCAGCAAATCACTTACCTAATCCTTTCTGAGGGGCCGGGGACCGGAACTCCATTAGGTACTGGATGAATGGTTTCTCTGTAGTGATCTCAAAGTAACGGATGTTGCCATCTCCCTAGTAAAATATGATCAAATGTGTGAGCTTGGATCATCGTTTTTGGATCCAAGAGTTGACATTTTGAGTCTGATCCCAAGAATAAAACAGAGATATCCAACCACTCTCTGAACACTGTTGATCATTTTCCACATTTCCTTCCTTTCCTTCCTCCCTATCTAAGGTTTTGAAGGGAACCAACATGTAAGTGAAAGAAATCACTGCAGTCTTGGAAATCTTGGAGCAAGGGGTGCACACAAACATTTTAGGCATGGTTTTCAAATGACAACCAGAGGTTGTTGTTTGCTGCTCATTTTTCCCCCAACCCACCAACCTCATGGATGAATTTATAGAATATGTGGGCAAGGTTTTTCATGAATGTGTAGATATCTCAATATGATATAGTGAAAACAAAATGTGTTTAGTTTTTTCTGCACTTTTCTGTATTTGTTTCCTATTTCCAAAAACATAATTATACCAAGGCTGCACAATGAAAGCTAATCAAAACAACCCAAAGTACTGTTTTATGAAAAGGCATTAAATTACTATTCGACACAATTCACGGCCCGTTCGAAAAATTCATTGCCCACCTCTGGCTTGCATTATGGGACCCTGAAATCAGCTAGCAGATAGTTCGCTCAGGCAGCCGTGCACTGTCCACCTTTTTAAAAAAATGTATTTATTTATATATTTATTTATTTTTGCACCCCCATTATGGACATCCAGTATTTTGAAGGACCATCGAAGCCATGGCGCCAGCTCTCCGATGCACATTGGGCCACCGTTTCCTGGCCAATGTAGCGTGAGCAGGTATGCTTTTGTTTGTTCTCATTTGTTATAGTGACAAATTATATATGATTAAATGTCAATATGAATGTCATATCATTTGAAACAAAGAAGTGTCTGTGCAACGTGCTGCAAAAGCAAAACAATTAAAACTACATGGATATCAATGCCTTACTTTTATTTTCAAGTTGGCCCCGGAAGCGATTGTTGTAGCGGCTGACCTGACTTTGTATTGAAGCTAACCTGATCTAAAAAAGCACGATGACAAACTTGAACTGGAACGCAATATTTAATTTCCAGTGTCCACGCGTACCGCTGCACCTAAAATGCACCCCTGCTTCTAGCTGACTATGACCATGACTGAAAGGGACTGGGATATAGAAATGGAAAAGGATAGGAATGGGGGGGAATAACCACCTTTCGAAGTATTTTTTATATTATGAGCACTACTACTTTTTCCAGTATGATAGTGTCTAGTTGTAGTGGGTAGGGACATTCATGAAAGGTTTTCTATTTCTGTTATAGTTGATTATATGCATTCCACTACACATTATTTGGGCAACCAACATACTGATTTCTTTGATACAGTAAATATGACACAACAAAAACTCTCTTCAAGTGTGAGACAGAAGGGGGCATTGCGAACCTTGCCTGCCAGGTACAACATGTGAGTGTCAGAGTCATAGAAAGGAAACAACAATCCTGAGAGACCATCAATGTCCTCTTCCATCAATGGCATGTACAAATCCTCCTGGGGAGAGCAACATATATATTGATGCAAACACAGGCACACATGCACCCACTTGTCAGATGGAGGTCGAACAGACCTGATCCCAAAGAGCAATCTGACGTGTGTTCCAACGAGAGACGCCTGTGGTGAGCAGCCGCTTGAGGTTGCCCAGGAAAACCACTCGGTTTACCCGGTGGTTCTTGTAGCTGGCTTGCTGGAGGAGGAGCACAAAGACTGAGTGGAGTGTCGGGATGCTCTAACTAGAAGAGCTTCAAGGGGAAGTCGAGTCCATAATTTTCATTCAAATAAATTCCATGCATTGGTGGAAAACCACAATTCCATTATTGAAAAAAAAGTCAAAAAGCATAATTGAAATAAAGTGAACCTATCGCTATTGAGCTCGGAGGTTCTTCTGGTGTAAAGACCAAAAAAAAAAAAATCATAAAGAATCTTGAATGCAGTGTAGTAAATGCTTTTCAGACCAAATACATTTCGGCTGCCTTAGAGGGATATTGATTTAGAATCGATTGCTGAAAAGCTCACTACAACGACCTAAACACATAACTGACAGTGTTCATGAGTATTTACCACTTTAAATTTCTATCATCACTGACTGGATCAGTGATCAACGTGAACAGGTCAACTTCATGAAGAAGTACCGATGACGGCTCCAAGCTTGAATGCCTGAACAATACATTTTCTTCATCAACTTGACAGTACGTACATTATTTCCTGTTTATAACCACTTAAACATGCACGTGATGACATATAATCCACATTTCTTGATGACATTTTAAATTAAAGCACAGTGGAGTGTTCATAAAAGAATACTCCCCTTCTGTCCAACCCACCTGAAGGACTCTGCCAGAGCGAGGCTCAATGACTCGCAGCTTCTTGTCTTTACAGCTGGTGGCCAGCAAGCTGCCGTCTGTGTTGAAGGACATGCTAAGGATGACATCTGTATGGCAGTCAATCATTTTTACTGGCTCTCCGATCTCCAAGTTCCAGATCAGGATCTGACGAAAAGGGATGTGTGAGTGGAATTGAGAACTTATTTTAGTGTGTTTGAAAAGGCAGCCTCTGGCAAAAGACGAAGATTCTGATTGATTAAACTTCAGAAAGGTTTTCAGTATATGTCAATTGATTATTTTAGCATGTACAATGTGATTTACCAACCCTGTTTTTCATTAGTGCGGCGGAAAGGCATGTGCAAACCAGCTCTGCCAGTGGCAGAGGCAAAATGAGAGGAGGAGGTGGGGAGAACTTTTGCACTCACAGTAAAGATTTTTAAATGCCAGCAAGAATTATTGTGGCATATTGTCAATTCAGCAATACTGTACAGTTTTAGAGCTTCTGAATGATCCTATTGCTTATAAAATAGTCTGTACTAAAATGAACAGACATGGGCAGTTTACTATTAGTGTAATGGAGCCTTGGAACCAAATATGTATGTGCAATAATTCATGGAATCGGTGCACTGTAAATTAAATCACATTCGTGAAGAAGCAAACAAGATAAACAATTGTGGGGTTTTTTTTGTTGTTGTTGTTGTTTTTTTTTTGGGTTCTCATATGCATCATCAAAAAGAAATATTTTTATTAGTGGACACACGCGAGGCTCAGAGGATGGGAGTGAGGGGACAGGAAGGATTGTGTTCCATCTACAGCATTTGCATGCCTTCAATATCTGGGACTTATTTCCTTCAGAGATGTTGCGAGCCTGTCATATCCAATCAGGAAGTGATGTGATACCTTATAATCATAGCCAGCGCTGAATAGGATGCCATTGCTGGTGGGATGCCACTCGATCAGACCCACCCGTCTGCTGTGACCATATAGCTCCAGCGCAGCCTCGGTCATGTTACGCCTCAGGCCGCCGTCTGGGATCTCCCATACTCGCACCTGTCACATTGACATGTCAAACTCCATTATGAGACAGGCAAACAGAAACAGAAATGCATTATTATTCGTTAGGAAAGGCAGCGTTTTGTTCGGTGGCCTTTATTACGATCTAACCAGAGATCCTGTGACCAGTGTACAGTCGTCCTTTGCTTTCGGATTTAAACTGAATTACAGCTCAGGATGGAAGCAGTATGATGACCAAAAGGGGATTTACAATACCGCACATGCGACATTATCATTCCTTCAGTGTGACGTGATTTTTGGAGTCATGCAAAAATGTCCAGAGTGAATCATAGCTCAAAATGTAAAACTGAAATGATCCATAGGCAGGAACAATCAGAGATGCCTGATAGTAAGCAACTAGTAGATCTCTGTTTCTTGAATTCCTTTCAGATATAATAATTATGAAAGACAAAGGAGAATTGCACCAGTAGAAGCATAATACTGTCAACTAACACAAAATCAGGCAAGGATGGGAGTGAGGGGACAGGAAGGATTGTGTTCCACATACAGCATTTGCATGTCTTCAATATCTGGGACTAATTTCCTTCAGAGACGAAAAGGAAGTCTTGAGTTGAGCTCAAATTAAGCATGCTTGATAGCTATTTGCTGAAGAAGATGGAATAATAGTGGCGAGGGTCACTTGCCGAGCTGTCCTCTGAGCATGAAGCTATGACGTTTTCAAAGAAGGGGTTCCACTTGATGTCGAGTACATTGCCATGGTGGCCGCATACCTTCGGATAGTGAGTGTCTAGACGGCCTGACTGCAAGAGAGAGAAAGGTTCATATTTGTTTTTCTCGTGTTCAAACATGTATTAGTACAATACAAAATATCACTAACGTGATCTCATGAACAAATGAATAAATGGCAAAAATATTATATGCATAGACACAAAGATTGTGGTCTTATAGAAGTTTATAAGATGCTGCTACTAAGAAACTCAAAGTTTTCCAAGACATATTTTGAACTATTTATATGAAGCACTCTAAATAGTGAGTATGCAATACAATACAAACGGAATACAGGCGTGCCCAAGACTTGCTGTTGCAATAACACCTTGTGTCCACTGGACGGCACCGGCCCATAATAATAAAACACAAAAAAGTAAGTTGATGTGAGTGATGTCATAAATGTTTGATGTCACTTTAGTCCACTGACCTCATTTTACTAATTCCCGAGGGATTTGTGTTACGTGACATCGCATTCGGTCAAATCAGGGCTCTGAGTCTTCCGTTTGTTAATGTGTGCGTCAATATAGGCACTGTTCTCTGTGCTCTGAGGATGAACACAGTTTTTGAAAGTCTGTTTGGGACCATCACGTATGTCATTTAATTTGACGAGAAGCAAAGAGAGCCACCCTCACACACTAGAACATAAGGTGAAAGCGTATTGGAACAATCACAATCGTGAAAACGTGCAATCATAATTTCCGTGGCAATATATGAGTAGATAAAGGGATAGTATAAAAATATGTGTATGTATAAAATGTATTAAAAAATGTATAAAAATAGTTGATTTTTTTAATGTTCATTATTTCAAAACTCCACTATTAATTTAAATAATATGCAAAAAAAAACCACGTTCTTTCACATCAACATTTTTTTTAAACGTAATTGCAGGTTAGGTAATCGCGAATTGTATTACATAGGTGCGCGCCTCCCCTGCAGGAGGCTGCCATTGTTTCGCTGCCACCTTTCTTCTACGGATAGACGGAGGAGACAAACTTTGCTAACGTAATTCCTCAAATCATGACTGCAGCACGTGTAACAAATGCAATGCGCTTACTTTGTCACTTGAGGGAAGACTGCAAGTCCTTACTCTTTGGCATATTCTCCCACATGGCCAGCCACTTATCATTGGACTAAAATGAATATGCTGAGTCATGCTTCTGGAGGTTAATTGCTATTCTGCTGCAGTGCTTTATCAGATTGACAAAGGCATGCTGTTGCTCCTCAGTGTGGATAAGCATCAGAGCTGCTTGTCTCCGAATCAAGACAATAGGTGGATATAATGTCGCCTTGTCGGGTGAAATTGTCTTTATGTGTTCACAGCAATCCCTGTCGTGGACAAGAAACGGGTGCATTAACTACAAATCACAAAGACTACATGTCTCAGGTGTCAGTAGTCAACATTTTGGGTCCTTCTGTGTGCCAGATGGTGCCAGCAGTATAGACCTTCCTCCTGCTGGTGGCTTTGTCTGAGAGGCAGCTGTGTGATCATCACACTGGCTGTCATCATAATATGTCAGCCTCGATCAAGGGCATAACCTTGGTGTCGACATTAGAAAGGAAAGAGGGGAGATGTATTAAAAGCTACGTGTATCTTCTGGACCAACACATTTTGGAGACTTGAGTGACTTAGAATTTCAACTCAATTTTATCACTCCGGTTCTATGCAGTATTATCGACAGGTTTTACTGAAACAGCCTTAGGGTCACTTCCTCGCTGTCACCATTCTCATGACTGTATCAAGCGACATCTCAGGGACAGCTAATGAATGATGTGGTGCACTTTTGTGTATGGCAATAGCATCACTACCTCAGCCTTAGTGGCATTATTTTGAGTTGCAACTCAAAATAATCTGAGCTCCAGAACACTTCGCGTCTGCGTGTAGAGCTGTGGTTCTGAACCTTATTAGAGGTACCGAACCCAACCGGTTCATATGTCGATTCACCGAAACCTTAGTGAAAAATAAAAATATGATTCTAGAAGTGTTCCTTCAGTTTTGCTGGTGCGAGACTAGAGTTGCTCAACTTGGCATGACAAATCATGCAGATAGGATGCTGAGTCCCATCCCGTTCCGTGATGCATGTGAATCCATGTGGTACATATTCGTCCGACCACTTTGGGGTTTTTTTTGCTTGACATAGTTAGCATGTATTAAAACTTTTTTTTTTTTTTTTAAATCACACGCCGTCACACGTTGACTACTGAGCGAGCTAAATTTCCTGCAGCACTGATTGGACACGCAATGTAATGTGATCATCTGCAGCCAGTGATGGCCAAGCGGGCGTGTCATAACTAATTGACATGTTGAGTCGGGTGTGTCTTAACCTCCATGGCAGAAGCTCCGTCGAACCCCTGGGGTTCGATTGAACCCAGGTTAAGAACCACTGGTGAAGAGTGAATGGAAAACACACACACGTACACACCTCCACATGGCCAATTTATTTAATTTTATCGTCATCAAAATTTCACGATTAATGTATTCCACCTGTATATCGCTGAATTTTGTCACTAAGATTAATGTATTATTCTTTGACAATTTTTCTGTCTGGACATGCATGGGTATGTAGTGAGGACAATTGACAATAGGGGTTATTCCACCTAATATTAAATTAAAAACATTTTTTTATTCGCTTCAAGTTAATTTAATCATGTCCATCCCAATCATTTTGTTCAAAAGGTGCCTAAAAAGGTGCCTGTCTCTAGTTGATTAATATGTATAGATGTAAATGCCATGAAAACACTGGTGACATTGTTAATTTTTTTTCTCATATTCTTCCATCAATCTGAAACACACACACACACACACACACACAGACAGAAAGAGAGAGAGAGAGATCAAAAGATATACTGTATTATATGGACATTCATGCACACATTTACATGAGCATGTGCGTGCGCACGCACTAGAGACAGATGACAGACAGATAGACAGACAGACAGGGAGAGATAACTTTTTGTAGTGAGTATTGTAAGGTGCTATACATTTCTGTAAGGAACACAGAAAACAGCGAACATTGTTATGTCATTTCAAAATAATTTGTTGTTTATGTGCAAAGGACTGCATGAAATAGCTGCCATTTTCAGACTAGACGTTATCTTCAGTTTCACTCAATAACAGGATTAATGAGCTCATCAACTCATCAGAAGAACGGGCCAGGAAATGTTCAAGAGCCACTTTGACCTTGACTTTGGTCGGTAATGGATTGGTCAGAAGAGCGTGAATCAGTGGTCAACGTTACAGTAAATTAGAACCAGCATGACCAAAGTCTGACAAATGAATGGTATATGTATGGGATTTAAAAACAAACAACGGCTGGAGCGGTAGACAAAGTGTTGATCTAAATGTCATTGCCCATGAAATCCTAGTGAGGTTTGGAAATAACTATCAAATGACTCATTCACATACACTGTGACCAAAACCTCCAAAATACATGCACAACTGCTGATTTTTAAGTGATGACAAGTAAGCAACCTTCTGCATGCACATGCGAAAATTAAAACCTTAAATGATCTCTATACTGTAGCCTAAGAATAACCAAAAAAAACCCCCGCTCTACTAGCACAGGACAGAATTGTCTTGCCTCAATTATTTTGGATGAATGTATTTAACAGACATCCTACTGTATGGATCAACAGAATGTGACACTGATCTCAATGTGCAAGTGAAAGGCGGGTGGATTTGGCGTAAGACTTGAGTTAAATTGGGATCTGTTGAAAAGAAGGACCGCATAACTTGAATTACTGCACATCTGGTTTTCTCCACTGCAAGAAATAATTCTACACACATTCCCACACAGTGGCCCCCTTCACGATGTTTTTGTAAGTGTTACAGTTACAGTTTTTGGCTTTTATCTGGATGAAAAAAAGCCTAAAGAGATTGTCAAGTAGAGTCCCAAATAATTGCTCAAACTCATATTATAAACATGCTGTTGTTACTTAATGAGAAAACTGTCGATATACAATATATATATATATATATATATATAGTATATACGGTATATACTGTATATACCTGTATATATATTTTTTTCATTTCAAAATGAGAATGCATGTTTCTTCTGCATTTTTGTCATGCCCGGCCGGAGTCAGTACAGAAAAAGATTCCATGATAATGCATATCACATGTGGCATTTGACTTGAACAACGAGTGTTACCTGGGAAATAGGAATGATGATGAATGAGCCCCCACCAGCACTCTCAGTGACTACAGCCAGGAACTTGGAGTTGACAGCACAGAAGTGGTTGTCGTGGACGTTCTTGGTAATGGGGATTCCATCGTAGCAGTGCTCCCGGCTGCCTACCTTCCCATAGACATTTCGAAACTTGGAGCTTCGGTAGGACAGGCGCCATGACATCTGACATAAAAAAAGGACATAGTGGACGTTAAACACATACACTGTGAAATGTATGTTAGAAGCCAAATGTTTTCAAGAATAACAAAATGTCAACATTTTAATTGTGTACAAAGTTAATTCAAATTGTTTCACAACTGGCAATTGAGCAGACCTGAATATTGGAACGTGCTGCCATATCCATATACAAATCCACAAACAATTTGAGGAAGTTGAAAATACCCGGTGGTCCACATTGTGGTTGTCTACAACTGAGCACTTTTAGTTGTGTCTGATGTACGGTTCTAAAATTTCGGACAAGTCTGGGGTTAAATTTATTATCCGCAAGTAGTTCAATGAATGCCTTACATAGCACAACAACTGCACAGGTTAATTCAAATTCTGATGCCACCCCAAACACTGGAGCTTCTCTCACAGCTCTGTCCAGTCAGCTGTAGCTTTCTGAAGTGGGACATTGCTGTGTTGTGTGCATGTTCACAAAAGGTGTGGGTGCAGAAACCCCAACACACAGGCTCAGCTCCCCTCTGTCACACTTCTGATGCCACCTCGGAAACCAGCGGGTAAATTGTCCCCGATTGGCACACTTTCAATAACTTAACTTCCGATATCACACTTAGTGAAAGCTTCACTTTTTTTCCAAGGATCATTTTTGAGTGAACATGATGGGCTGAGGAAATAATTTGTCACATTTCCATCAAGCAAAGGCACAGTTGCAGGGTGGGATGTCCCATCTGTGTATGTCTGATAAAAGTCACACATGAAGTGGTGAGAAATACGCAATCATTGTGAGACGGGATGGATGATATTTCACACCGTCAGATAGGAACTGACAGAATTCTTTGGTGAGCAGACAAATTGAGGCACTGACTGAAAATATCATTGGCAAGATTCATGAGCTTCACAAATTCATTATTGTATTTTTTTTAACGGTTCAGAGACAGATGCATTCAATACAATTGTTTCATGTCTGTTTCAAGCCATACCAAAATGGCACCAACACTTGGATGCCATTTCGGCATGACTTGAAACAGACATTTGCACTCAGCGCATGACCCGACTGCTAAAGTGAAAATGAAATCAAGTTTAACATCTGACCTTACTTAAATAACTTTCCTAAAGGCTGTTATCCCGTTTTTCATATCCAAACCGAAGACATCAGCTCAGAAATCAGATCCAGACAGCAGCTGGATAACACATTCAATGTATCAGCACGGAAGTTGACTGAGGAGAGGGAAATTAAAAACGGATCTGCTTTTAGCTCTCTTGACAAGAATTCATTCATTGGTCACTTGTGTACGGAATTGAGATGATGCGTCTGTCATCCCACAGAGGTTTGCATGGTCCATGTATGCTCCCACAGAAATACAACTACACAGGCACACACAACACTTGTGTACCAAGTTTGAAAACCTCTTCGTCTCAAGCACAATGCTGATCAGGTCAGCAATGTTCCTCAAATGACATTGTATAACTGTATTCACAGAGCTGCTGTGATATGCTCGGATCTCGGACATCCACCTATTCTTCAAAGTCAGCCGCAGAGATCTCCTTACTTCCTGATTGTTTTTCCTGAACGTCCAATCAGACAGCTTGTACCTTCTCTGCCTCTTCTCTCATATTTTTACACTGCCTTGCTTTTAAACTCACACTTCCCATCCTCTTCTCCTTTCACTGGCACTAATCGCTGGAGAATAGCACCCCACTGGCACCAAGCCTTCCGCCTCTTAACCATCCGACTGCTCAATATAGCCCCCACCCCTACATTCCTCACTGTAGCATCAGCAGAGTCACCATTATAGGCTTGCAAAGCAACGCTACTGATCGACTCGGTAGAGTGTTGTACTTCCAGAAGCACAGCGCAGTCTTGAGCACATGATCTGAAAACATGATCTGAGCACATGATCTCTAAAACAATCTCGCTGTCCGTCAAGGCTGAAATTGTCTCTCACTTTCGAAAGGGAGTCGTCCAGACGAAGCTCAGCCGAGATTACGAATTGGCAAAGTCGACGATTTCGACAATCATCTGTAACGGCAACAAAATCATGGCAGAGTTCAGGGCCAACAGATTGAAAGTTGACCATAAATGGCCTCTGGGCGTGGCACATGCTGAACTGGAGAAGGCACTTTTCATTTCCTGACTAAATGCTTTCTTCATAATGTAAAGAATTATTTGTCATTGACATGATTATACTGTATTACATGTTCTTGTTTTTACATCTATTTATAGTCTATAGTTGGCAGCCATTTTATTGGAAATGGTTTCAACGAACTACCGTTGTAACGTACAGATTCGTTATGTCCCTCGAGGTATGTTGTAATGAGGTTAGACTGTAATAAACATTTATTGTAAAGGCAGACTGCAGCACCACTAGTTATCACCTTTGACCGAATCAACCTCCGACATTTAACCATTTTAAATGGTAATGTGTCATTTGTGTAGCCCTTCCCTTTAAAATTTCACATGCGCAGATACACATTCACTCATTTCTGATTTGAACCAGTATCTTTCATCTAAGTGGACCCTGAGGAATTGCATAAAATTATGTTAAGAATGCATGGCTACAAGTATTCTGCGCCTTCATTATATTGCGGGCACATTTGTGTTAATCCTAATGACTTCTGTCCCTTGCTCCTGGGATCTTGTCACATTTCCTCCCCAAAGAGGGCTTCATATTTTGTGGTGCTTAGTTAAATCCCATGTAAAATGATTGGATTGCTGTGACCTTTGTAAAACATCTATAGGTCCTGTCACAGGCTGAAGAGTGGAAGTCTAGCAGAGCAAGTTAATACCGGTACACGCCCCCAAAATGACTTTAAAACCCACACATTCCTTAAAATTCATGTTTCAGTGTATTTAAATATATTCGTGAAATCATCAAAAAGCAGTCAGTTTTTTGTGTGACAAAATCTCACTCCTATGTGTTAATGCATTTCTTACTACTATCAAACCATGCGTGGCAGGCTGATTGAACACTCTAAATTGTCCCTAGGTGTGAGTGTGTGCGTGGATGGTTGTTCGTCTCTGTGTGCCCTGTAATTGGCTGGCGACCGATTCAGGGTGTCCCCCGCCTACTGCCCGGAGACAGCTGGGATAGGCTCCAGCACCCCCCGCGACCCTGGTGAGGATCAAGCGGTTCGGAAGATGAATGAATGAATGAATGAACTACTATCAAACCGAGGATGAACGGGAATCAGGATGCAATGTAACTAATGTTATATGAGTGAACACAGTTGTAGGTATTTGTGTGATTGATTCCAGACCTAAAATTTTGCATTCTTTTCACTGATCTTGATATATGTCTTCTTTTTTGACAAAGAATAACTACAACAGCTCCAGGTCAGATGGACCTATGGACGCACAAACAACAAAACAAAACAGTATCCCATGATTATTGTCGAGAATGTGTTTGAAATGTGTCCAGCCCCCTGAAGCCTCACTGCTTGTTTTGGCCCCAAACCAATGACAGTGAGAGAGTGTACATGTGCTTTTGCTATAGCAAGGCAGACAACTGCAGAGAGCAGGGTTGTTTTAATTTGTTTTTTGGCCACATTTGCCAGAGGATACTGCTACTTTTCAAAACAGCCACTCCTTCACTTTCTGCCTCCCATTCTTTTAAATGTCTCATTCAACCCGTTTCTTCTTGTCTGCTATGCGCGCGCGCACACACACACATACACACATACACACACACACACACACACACACACACACACACACACACATGATCCGTATCATTTGTTAATGTATGCACAATTTTTAGAGCGACATGACATACACAGAAGGAAAACCTAGCAAACTACACAAATGTTGATGCTAACCTCTCTGCTAAACTTAAATAAATAAATGCTGGTCTCTGTAGGTCAGAATTTTGGGCATTATGTCATTATTTCAGAGAAACTCAATGAAAAAAAAGACAATTTATCTGGCATGATTTCGTTTTTTTAAATAGTTTTACAAAGCGAGAGCAAGAAGCAGCTCACTGAGGCACTGGAGAATGACTGACAGGGAGTGAGGGTAACATGACATTTTTCCTTCGTGTCTAAATGTGAGTCTCTCTGTTCATCTTAGTTCAAGTGGACCTTCTGGTAACTCTGATGCACTTGCCTATTTCATTATGATTGTTACTTTCTTAAAATAGCCATTATTGCATGTCAACCTGCCTGAAAATTATAATCCAGAAAGAGGTTAATAGCAGGTAAGAGTATAATCCTTTTCATTTTAGCCTGTCCTAGAAAAAAAAAGCAAAGGTTGAGGTGTCAGGAACTTATAATAACAAGAAATAAAAATGGGAAAGGAACAACCATAGGTGGAGGTGGTATGGTGCACACAAAGGATCCAGTGTAGGGGCCGGTCTCCAAGGGCCCCTTCAAGGCCCAGATGTGCTTCTGCCATCTCGGGATGCGAGTGCATAACTCGCAGGCTGAAGGAAGGGAGCCGCTTTCATTTACATTGGTTGAAGTCAGCTGTAACCACTTCAACAGCGGCGCAGTCATCCCGCTTGTAGATATCTTCGAAGTTACTAACATTGGGTCTAACCCACCACTGCACAGTGATACGCCACGCAATACACAGGATTTATTTGGGTCACAAAAATAGACCCCTGAATGAATCTGTTGCAGCCCGCAAGGGTTTATTTACAGTGTAAAAAATTACTTGTTCCTAAAATACTGTTGATGTTATGTTTCTGTTTGGTTACGTTTGGTTTTGTTCCCTCAAGTGTCCTTTTTGTCGCCACCTGTTCTCGTCATCAGTGTGTTTAACCAATCAGCTCCCTCAACTTTTCGTGTCTTGTCCAGGTGTTTCTCGTCGTCTCGTCACTTTGCTTGTATTTAGTTCCCTGAGTTCTGTCAGTCTTTGTTGGGTCATTGTGAGTGTGAGTATGTGAGTATATGTGTGCTCCTGTCATGTTTTGTTTCCTGTCATAGTTTTGTTTGTTACGTTGGTTGCTTGTGATTTCCAGGCATTTTTGAGTACTTTGAGTTAGTGTTTTTCCAATGTACTCCTGTGTTTATTTTTGTTAAATAGTATTTAACTCATGAGGCGTGTCGACACAATGACACACTGTGTTGATACTGTACTGATACTGTGTCGCTGACCACTGCCACCTGCTGGACCTTCAAAATCCCTGCAGCCAACCCACTTGACAGACTGAACAAACTGATTTGATGATGACATGTATACAATGCACGACCTCACTCTACCCACAATAGCCACAAGCGCCATTGTTTATGCTGTTTATATTGTTTATATTGTCTATACTGTTCAGATTACATGCCTTTTTTTATACAGTGTAGCTGCTATCCTTTCTTAGCTGTGTGTGTTTAATGCACAGCATGTTTGCATGCATGTATGCACTGAGGATTGAGAGGAAGAAATTTCATCTATGCTGCATGTCATACATAAAGCACATTTGACAATAAAGATGACATTGACCCTTGACAATATCATTCACATCCATGCATTCATATTGTATCATTCAATGTGTTTCAATAATGTGAAAATCATGTGAATGAGGATGCTTGTGGGCTTTGTCTTCACAAATTTTGATTTAGAAAAATAAGATGCTCCAGTGTTTTAAATTTCAGTCTGTTGCGTTTAATGCATGCTATTTCCCCTGTTGTGGAGAACACACACACACAATGGAATAAGCCATGTCAAAAATCCGAGAGGCACTTGGAGAGACAAGGAGATTTTAATAAATACCTTATTCTCCAAAAGGAGATCAAAATGGCTCTACACGGCTGACAATTTGTATTTGTCCGGAAGCTGCTCCATAATATGCACGTACTGCAGCAACGTCACTCGAGTGAAGCGCGTCTCAGCAGTCGATAGTCTGCTGCTCTCTGCTGTGAGCGTGTGAGCACGAGCACCTACTCGCGGCGCCGACCCAACCCACGCCACATATTAAGCTTTGAACTACGACAACAGCTAAACTAGCCTAGCCAATGTAATGAAGGTCAGCAGACAAGGTTTACATTTTATGTGACTTTTAATAGCAACGTGGCAGAGTCATCAAACGTGCGGTGTGCTCACTCGCAGTCACTTTCTGGAACTCCCCCTTATAGGCGGGACCTCTCAATCAACTGGAGTATGACGTACAGTACAAACGTTCATAAAGCACTTCTCATATAATAATAGCCTATTATATGACAGCTGACATGACGCTCAAAGTCAGACGGACACATTTTTTCTGATAATCAGTGTGTTTTCCGTATTGCCCAAACATATATTTTTATTCGAGCGAGGGTGAGGTCTGGCTTTTTTTTTTTTTAAATCTTTATTGAACAAATCAGAATACAATTCTCAGCAAACAGAAAGGGTCTGGCTTGTTTCGGCAATCGGCATCGTGTCGCCAGACGCACTTCCTTAGGATACACTGTGTGGGCTTTTACTGCGTCAACGCTCCCTGCACTGAGTCGACGCCCCCTGGACTAAGTGGCGCAGCTTGGACTGTGCCAAGCAGCCGATGCAGTCTAAACTGCACCGGTGCAGTTCACGTGTCAATTAGCAGCCTGGACTGTGTCAACGCAGCCGATGTGTCAATTAGCAGCCTGGACTGTGTCAACGCAGCCGATGCAGTCTAAACTGCGCCGGTGCAGTTCACGTGTCAATCACGTGACGTAATGAAGCAGCACATGCACCGACACGTGGTTTGCTCTGTGAGCCCGGCGCATGCGTCAACGCATCGGTGTCGCTGGACCCATCACTATTAAATACATTTTGGTCAATCCACCCTGCTTCTCCCTGCCACCCTGCTTTCTGGGCTCCAACCAACTAACTACCCAACGACCATCACGCAAAACTTGACAGTTGAGGTCAGTTTATTTCTTTTCAAACCATTGCTCAATGTCCACGAAGCTCCTTTGTTGCAGTGCATCCAAACATACAGTACAGACACACAAATGCATACATACATACATACTATAAAACCAGTGGTCCCCAACCTTTTTTCCGCCATCATAACCATACATCTGCACACTGGCAACCATTCACCAACAGGGGTTGGGTCTGGGGGGCTGATTAATAACATTCTTCATCAACAAACGTAAATACTGAATGATGTTTTAGTTTTAGCAATGTGGTTAGTCACCAAGTATGATGCTCTGTTGACGTGGAGGTTCTCAGTAATTGTCTCTGTCATTATTGGTTTCTTTCAAAATACTGCAAAGACTTGTTTTTTTTTTTTAATGCAGGATGTTTGGTGTCCAAGTGATTAATCAGTTCAGAAGGCTTCATTGACCCATTGCAGAGCTGGTCACTGCACATTGTGCACATTGGGATTGGTGGGTGGGAATCACCTGTCACAGTACAGTAAATCCATATTTCAATTTGGGCTCCTCGTTTGTGAAATGCACCTTTCATTTTCTTCTCGGTCAGATAGGTTCTTGTGTTGTCTCATCATTGGGCCTTTTGCACATTACACATACGTACAGCACATTTGACTATAAAGTTGTATTCAATTCAAATTCAATTGATCGTTGCAAAGAAATTTCCCAAATCCACCTGTTTTTTTTCTCATTTTGATCGGGTGCAGTCTTTTTGAACCGAGACAATTAGCATCTCTACATGCTTCGAGAATCCATTTCATACTGCTGGAGCAGAGAAAATCTGATCACTTTTCCCCAAAAATATATTATACATAAATAAATAAATAAATACACCGGATGTACTGTTTATTCTTTCATTTGTGTGGCCCAGTCAAAAGTGGCCCACGTACCGGTGGTTGAGTATCACTGGTCCACACCATCCATGGTAGGAAAGTGCTTGACCTTGTACGCAGTTGGATAGCTGCTGTATCTATTAAAAGGTCACTCATGCACATCTTTCCAGTCTGTCGTATTGATCTGTTTATTGCCAGCCTGTCAACTGGACTTCTACAGAACAGTAAGCCTGCAATCCCAATAGCGTCTTTTCGCAATATCCTTTGGACAAATATTCAATTGGGTATTTTATTACATCTGTGTCTCGTTAGTGGCTCTATTTATTCCCTTTTGGATGGTGATGTTTTAGACATGAGTTATAGTGATCATTCGACAACAAATACTCCAATGCGTGAAGGCATTCACACATTTTATACTGTTTTGGATGTTCTTTAACTTCATCGGAGGAAAGGATATCTTGGCAACACCAACTGTAGATGGGTATTTTCTTTGCTAGTATTAAAGTCCTCACCCAATATCTACACTCTACAGTAGAAATTCTCAGATGGGAAAAATCACAAGGACTCCCTCTGCCTCCAAAGCTTTTTCCTTGAGCCCTGATGATTGTGTCTGCAGGAGACACAGAAGTATTGCTGAATACTCAGTGACTTCTGGTCATGTTGTAATACACTACCAGTTAACCTCAAACAGACTTTCCTTGGGAGGCTCTGCTTTGACAAAACTCATCCACCAAATCGCTGACACGATGCTGAAGCTGTGATCTATAGCTGACACAGCTGCGAAGTGTGCACCACGACTAAGCTTCAATAAAACAAATTAAGAGATTTGTGTGTTACTTCTGTGTCCACAATAACAAAACAAACGGAATGAAGCTGCAGAACAAAGAAAAATAACCTGTACTATGAGCTGCTTAGAAAGTAATATCTATATTTACACTGCTATCAGAGCCCACAGGCAAAATACAGGGCTGAGTTTGACCTGAGTGAACCTCAGTGTGTGTGTGTGTGTGTTTATGTGGGCGGTAGGATCATTCACCATTGATGTGCTCTCCTTGCACCACTCAGCACTCACAAACGTTCACTCAGCTCTCCGGTGCTGGCAGCTCAGACCCAAAACGCATGTTAGGATGTGTTGTATCTTTCATTTTAAATCTTGCTCCACTAAACCAAGAAAAGAACTCATGGCCAACGACCAAACCACGCGTTGAGAAAAAGCAGCTGTTATGAGAAGTTGAGAACACAAGACAAATCCAAGTTGATGTTGCACAAGCATGTGCAAAATGACAACACAGCAGAGTGTCTAGTATTGCTATTGTCAGTCTCATGCATGAGCGTGTGATGTGGGATAAAATTATGTAAGCAGATTCCAAATGACCTTTCAGGCAAGGCAACTCATGTTTCGGGTGAGAAACGCCCTCATTGTCCATCAGTAACACAACAACCACCATAGTTAGCAAGAACCAATCAATGCATCTTCACTGTTGCCGTAAATATACCGTAAAAATTTAGGCTATTTCACACAATAGCTGGAATTGATAAACAAACCACACATGCTGTTTTCCACATACAATTACAAAAGTTGGCAGAAACATTGCATCGTTGATTCATTTACTACAAGATCATGTGCAGTTGATCCATTGTGTTTTTAAATGACCAGGTCGATGGCCTTCAACTTGAGAGTGTGTGTTTGAGCAATGCAGATCTGAGTATTGATTTGAATATTTCAATTCGTGTGGATTAGATATGAAAATGTATAGTCAACACTTCAACATGATTAACTCAAAGAATAATTCATAAATTCTAAATATGGTTTTGGCGGGTTAAAGGGAAGGAAAGAAAAGACGAGTGTCTGAAGCTCCTGGCATCAGGATCTGGAGTAGCATCATTGTTTTATAGGTTAAAGTTATCGGGAGTGTGGATTTTTGACCAATTCTATGGTACCATAAAGAAAAGCTGTCGATTTCGTGATGTGTGTCTGTTTTATAAATATCAGTTGAATTGAAAACAATTCATTCGGGACCATCAAGTAATGATAATATAGGACACTGGTGTCTCTAAAAGTCTTTCTTTTGATTTGATTGATTCATCTATGACTTTCTTGGGAACCTGTGCTTGGATTTGAGTTGTATTCAAGCTGCTTTCCTTCTGCATCCTCCAGAAATTTTGTCTCTTTCACTGTGCCGGTCAACAGTCGCACATCACCCTAGAAATGCAAAAAATGTAACAAACCATTCCATTCATTGAGAGCTTTTTACAATTAGTTCCAGTCATTCAAAGGAAATCTGTTGCTGTCATAATGTGAATGCTTTCAGCCTGTGGTTGAATGATATTGTATACGCAGAGACAAACGAATTGGAGAGTTTCCCCATCTCATATGGAAACGCAATTCAGCCCTTTCATACAGATTTGAAATGTTGGTTCTACAGACCCATCACATGAGCGGATTGGATATTTTCTGACAAGCGATGAGGTCATGAGATCTGAATTTCTTCCAATACGAATAGCTTTTCCTGTGGCTTTCTCACAGCTATTTACTCTTTGACCCTCTTTTGTGTCACACTTTTTAATCTATTCCTTTGCCCCACTTGCTCTCTCTGTGCATCTCCCTTATGTGTGTCCGTTATCTGCTCTTTTCAGGCTAACTCTGGATTTAATATTTTTTAATCTATTCCACTGGTTATCTTTTTCAAATTCCAAGAAAGAATGTTTTGCTGGGTTCCCGATTTAGCTTGCAGATTATGTGTGCCAGTGTGTGACTGCAAGTAAACTGGTTGTCAATTAACCAGGCGCCTTAATCAGGCTGTATTTAGTAATGGCAGAGGAGATACAAAGAACATTGAGAGTTTCCAGAGGAATTTTCTTATAAACGAGCATGGATCCAAAAAATATGAATAGAATTTCTGAGCTCCGAAGCTGGGACATATCAGAACTTGTATTATTTTAATAAACAAATAAGAGCCTTAACTTTGTAGTATATGGCAGAGGTTTAACCGTAAACACATTTCTAAACACTTTCAAACCACAGATGAGTGAATAATGTCAGACCGGCACCGGCCTCCTTCATAATTGGGGTGTTTGCTGATATGTAATTGCAAACACACTCAACACAGATGGAAGCCCACTGTGAATTCGACTATACTCGCATCACTAGGATGAACATGTAGCTTTGTCTGAACACAAATGGCCTTATGCTTGCAAGGGAGGACCGCATGTATTTTTTTCCCCCCAAATATGAACACACTGAGGGTGTCCACTCTTCAATTGCTGTTCAAGGGTCCCGCTTCTTATTTGGGGATTAAAACTAAACTGAGTTGCATGTTGTCCAAATTTCAGGTTAGGGTTTTAACATAGATAGACTATTGAAGAATAAATAGGGAACTCAAAAAATAGCATCAGTATTCCTCCACTGCCAGCTGATGCATTACCAACACATACCAAGGAACCTTTTGCAAGCATTAGTTGGTTTCAGGTCTGGGATGAAATCCTGTAGAGTTCAATTATCATGGGGTTTTGTTGACGAGTGGGGGCAGGATGGAGCGGGAGCTTAACAGGGAGATCGGTGAAGCGTCAGCGGACTCTGTATCGGTCTATCGAGGAGCTGAGCTGAAAAGCATAGCTGTCAATTTACCAGTTGATCTACGTTCTGAGCCTCGCCAATGGTCGTGACCAAGAATTAGATCCCAGATACAATCAACCGAACTGAGTTTCTTCCACACGGTGTCCTAGCTCTCCCTTCGAGATGGGGTGAGGTACTCAGAGTCAAGGCGCTGCTCCCCCATGATGAGAGGAGCCAGATGAAGTGGCTCGGGCATCTGGTTAGGATGACCCTTGGATGCCTCCCTGGTGAGGTGTTCCGGGCATGTCCCACCACCAGGTGACCAGACCCTGGATAAGCAGTCGCAAATGGATGGATGGATGGGATGATGTCACTAATTTGCATCATACCTACATTTATATCTATTTGATGTGCTGTACTCAAACGCTCTCAACTTAATGTATCATATACTCGAGAGCAAAAACACACACTGTTTTTTGTTGTTGTTTTTTGTTGGAAAAACAGGCTTCAAGGGGCTAATGTTTAAAGTCATCCTTGATGGACCAGGAAGAAGACCCGTAATGAACAGATGACTGATGGTTTGGTCTTGAAAAGCGGATTGCATTCAAATTAGTGCAATTTTCACTGACAATAGTTTCATACAAGCAGTTTTAGCTAGCTTTTCGCCCCTGGTGCTTAAAGTAGTAAAAAAGGAAACACTGAAGCCCAGTCTCCTTACTGTCTGTCATGTTCCTTTTATTTTAGAATCCTTGTGTCCATATCCCACAACTCGCTGAGTCATAACACACTGCTTTCTCTGTAGTGCCACAAAACAACAGGACCATTTTAGGACTTCATGTACAATTCATGGCTTTCAATGGGATGTTTGCAACCTTTCGTGCCAGTAGCTGACCATGAATCTTTATGGCACTTCTGAAAAGCTGCTCAATGAATGGAAATTGGTTTGGACATGAGGCACAATTCAGCCTGTTTATTCCTTCAAGAGATTTGCAGACCGACTACAGCCAGACAGCTGTCTGGAAACACTTCTGAGTTCAAAAAAAGTGTTGTTGTGGTCATTAAGCCTTTCCACTTAAAAAAAAAAATACATTGACATGAGGATAACTGAGTGCAACAATCAGCACGAAAGAGAGCCTTTGTTTTGAAACGATAATGGCTTCTTTCTGAAGCATTGTGAGAATACCATATGGGGTCCCTTCTTCCCACTTCTATCTTACGTAAGATAGTAGATGCAAGCCCCAGGGTTTTCTTTAGAAGCCTTGAGGATGTCTACACACACTTGCACAGATTTAGGTCGTGAAACAGGATAATAGTTATTTTGCTAGATCACAGGATCTCCAATAGACTTCACCAGTAGAAATTTCCCCACCTACAATTTTTTACTTGCCAGCCAACTCACAACTGTGCTCTCTTTCTTTCTCTCTCTCTCACTCACTCACACTGTCTCTCTCTCTCACACAGACACACACACAAAATAACACACACCAACACACTCACGCGTGCACACAAACAAAAGCAGACTATGATAGTACAGTACAGCAAAATTGTCATTCTGAGCCCTGAGGTTTAAACTGTGAAGCTCATGGCACCACATGCTGTATGCATCAGGAAGCAACGCATTTTGTAATGTATTTTGTGTAGAAAAAAGGAAAATCAGAAATGTCATATTCATGAGAACAAAGTGAAAATGAATTAGATAATACAGGCTGAGGTCTAAGCATGCTTCTGTTTGTTTCTGTCTCTTTCTTTTTACTATCGCTAATCACTGTACTGTCCATTTGTTTACTATTCCATTGCAGGGCTCAGTACCAGCGCTATTGTGTTTTATAGACATACACGATTGCTATTTTATTTTCCCAAAATCAACACAAAAGTGATTTTGAGTATATCTCTTTAGTATGTCGATAAATTCATTTTTATAATTAAATACCAGTCACAAGCTTGTTAGGTTTGAACAAATCAAAGTTTGGTAGCAATACATTGGCTCCAGATCCAGGCCAAAAGAAAGCGGACCAAAGCATCAGTCTTAAAAGGTTAAAGAGCTTAATTCCGGTCTGTCCTACAGACGACTCAACCAAAGGCCCTGTTTGAAGTCAAAGGGCGAGGAATTAAACAAGCAATGACCTATTTTCGTGGCGCTTCCAATTTTACCACTAAAACACAAGACGGTGTGACTTTCTGTTTGTTTGGCTTTTAGATTATTTAGTCGGACTACTCTTGATTGTGAGAGCTTAGAATTAAGCAACACATATGCAATATTATATTGTTAAATTGTTTTGGAGAAATAATTAGTTGTCTGGGGCTTTATGCCCCTGGCAGGGTTATTTAGGGGAAAGGCATCCGAGGTGAGGGACCATACAAACCAATGGCCACCTATGACGATAGAATTGACTCTGAATAGTTTCCTCACAAATTTTACTCTGTTTAGGCTGGGACTAAGTCCTTTTAGAGTCAAGTATATTCTACAAAATCGACTGTGTCGAAAATGGTTGGGTGGATGGTTGTTGTTTCCTGGATAATGAATGTACACATGCTTGTCTTGCCATAAGCATCATCTGACAATTTTAGAACACACAACTCTTTGGACAAACACTACACGAATGGAACCAGTGATTACTAACATCACATGAGTTCTCATCAAATTCATCAATTTCCTCAACCACTAAAGAAGGTGAGACAAGGTTATGCTGTCATACCTGATAACAAGCAAGTTAACCATTAGCGTTTTGCTCACTCAGTACAGTGTTTAAGAATGGAGCCATCGGTCTTTTTCTAGCAACTTCAGACTAGGTTACGGTGACGTTATCTCTGCATATAGTAAATGCAAATGAGTGCCATCCTGTGTGGTACTCCAACTCCTAGTATTCAAATAATATATGAAGGAAAATCATCATAACAGAGCAATAAAAAGCCTGTCTGCAATATTGTCGGTGTGTGCTGAGGGATGGAGGGTCATTCAGCACTGTCAGCACAGTAGCGCTTGTCCCGCATCCTATCCCAAGGTGACTTCTCTGCTGTTGGCAGGCAGAGCCTTGAAAACGGTTCATTTTCTTCTCTGCCTGCTTCTCCCACTCATCAACATTTTGACAACAATACCCCCGCCAACCCCAACCCATGGCCTTTTTGTTTTCACCTCTAAATTTTGGACAACTGCATGATTGTTTTGCAAAATGGATGAGAACAATTCAATGCATGTCCTGTCTGGAGTCCGATTTTGACATGCTTCTTTCTAAGAAAGGAGCACATGGCCTTTTTCTATTTCAGTTGTCATAGTGGCAAAACCTACGCAGCAGCAGCTCTTACACTTCCCACACAATCACACACAGGAAGATAATTTGTAGTTTGAGAATTGAGGGTATTTGTCTATGTGCTTATCTGTATACGATGAATAAAAGACACAATTCCATATCAAAGGGAACATTTCTGGACAACTTGTGGGTGTGAGACACAAAAATGAGCAAATGAGGCCATTGTCCTGTGTCTCCACAAGGGCATCTATTTTGGTTCAGCTTAATTCTCCTCCTGGGTGTAGGTGTGCTCATTCCCTTTAACTGTCTTCCTGTCTTGGATTTCTCTCCCTTGGTTAATTGATTAAGAGGATTCCACCTGCTGCTGCAGTCCTAAGCACAATACACAATCTTGAGTCAACGTAAACACTCAGATCAACTTATGACTGCGCGCACACTTGTTGGTCAGAGATGGTGCAACAGTGTGGGCTACGCGAGCATGTGCCTTGGGCCTCGGGCCAAGCAGGATGGCTGGCACTGGCCTATATCCATGACAAATCAAAGGCATCGCTCCAAACACTGCAACATTTCAACATGGTACCATGACTAACCATTGCTGGCTGGTGGCTATAGGAGGCCCCGAGAGATGCTTGATAATGGTTGACATCAATGAGTCTTTTGGGCGGGTCTCAATCCTTCTTGCCTGGGCTGTAAGCCCTGCCCTCAACTTCAAACTGTAACCCCAAACTTGTTTGGATTGCATCATAGAATGGATGGGCGATGTCAGGGCGACCTTCAGCCCAAGGGCCAAAAATGGTTCACAAGAGCATTTGAACCAGCCATTCAATTCTAAATAAATACAACCTCAGACAAAATGTTTTTAAAATCTCAAAGTAACAGTTAACCCCTAAATGCTCTTAATACTTTTCAAAAACCATTCATAGTGGTTATAATTCAGAAATTTAGTCCGGGCCTTAGAATTAGAATTAGAATTAGAGTTCTAATAATAATTAAATTCAATAATTTCAGCCTCAGGTACTGTAGTTTGTATTAGAAAAGTGAATGTTTGCACGCAAAACAAATAAGGTTGCTTCTGTGTTGCATATAAATAATACCTGGACTCTGCAGACTTTAAAATGTATCTTTACCAATTGAAAGGGAAAACAGTTTGTGGAGATGAAAACCTGTGGTAAAAGTGACACATTGCAGATGAGAAACTGCCACCCAGTTGTGTCATAACCACAGTGTCTGCTATGTCAACAGTAACCATGTTGGCAACTCATCTTCATGCACTTGATTTAAATCAATCGCAGAACAGAGAATCGACCTTCCGCACCCTCCCGAAACAATAATGTCACAGGAGTCATCCCGAAGCGCAATTAGCTAAACAGCGCCTCTTACCTTTGTGACAGTCATGCAGAATCAGTGAGTGAGCTGCAGGCCAGTGTCCCGTTCAAACAGAGATCAATGCTGCAGGAGTGGCAGAGTGATGAGGAGGAGAGGAGGGCAGCTCTGGTTGCTGGATATGCAGAGAGATGAGGGGGGGGGGGGCGGAGAGAGAGAGAGAGTGAGAGAGAAGAGGAGGGGACAGAGAGGTTTGTGCGTCTAGCCCACTAAGTACCGAGAGGCTGATGGCTGCTGCAGTGAAGTCACGGCTGGCGCTCTGAGTGCAGTTGGCTCCCAACAGAGGGAAATGCTTTCCCGCACTCTGCAGGACACACCCCTCTCCTCCTACCTCATTACATGTACTCAAGGAAACAACACACACTGGGATGATGCACACGGTCTGCCTGACCTGCTTTCTCACTCACTATCGCAGTACTGTCTGGTTAGAGGTGGGCTAATACAGCTTATTGAGCTCTGCAGGGCGAGTGACTGTGCAAAAACATGATGAGTAGCCGGAAGAAGGGGAATGTTAGACACTGTGTGTGTGTGTGTGTGTGTGTGTGTGTGTGTGTGTGTGTGTGTGTGTCGCACTTTGCCATCCTGGCTACTGCACACTACTGTGTGCACCGCATGACTGATTGATTGTTATCTGTACAAAAATGAGAATTAATGTCATTAATACCAGCACATGTTTGTGTCCTGAGGTGTCTATGTTCTACACCTATGCGACTTTCACGCTTCAGAGCAGAAAAAAAGCACTTGATATTTTATTTTTACAAATTCCCAATTTACATTGTTCTCTTAACCTTAACAGCTGCAAGATGTCATTTACTATCCAAATTAGGACAATTGGTACAGAAAATGGACTGACAGAAAATATCCAATTCTAACTGACTCCATGAACGTACAACTATTATGCTGTTTACCAGCTTTGACTATAAAGATATTTGTGCTTGTGTCACATTATATAAGGACACACCAACTCAAATGAATATACAAGTCGTGGCCAATTTAATGCATGGGCCAATTACAATCATTCCAAGCCATTAAAATAAAGATTTTACTGTGATTAAGTGTTGTGGAGTTGCCATTGTACACCGTGAACCTTGTATTTGTTGATAATGTGACTGTTGAAGGGAAAAAAAAATCTGCTCAAATGCTTCATAATTCATTGGACGGCGGTTCACAGTGCGGATGACCAATGCCCTGTAGCATACTGCGAAAAGCAATTAAAGAGTTTTCTTTTTAAGGCAAACATGCGATGGTCAGGTCCATTAACTGGCCTTAATACAGTTGAGAATACATTTCACTCGCTAAAGACAAAATAGAAAGGAACAGTCCCAGAACAAACGGCAATCCAGAAAAATATTTATCTACAGAAAAACGAAGGACGCCAAAGTATAAACAGAAAGCGCTGGTGACACAAAACCAGGAAAAGCCAATACGAACAAAAAAAATGCTTGATAAAATGGCAAGGTAACTTTGATAGACGAAAATACACGACACAAATGGCAACTATTCAATTACAATAAACTTTAAGAAGGGATTTCCTTTTAGTCTTATTTAACAAGAAAACTATCGAAATGACAGTGACTAGAACCATGAATAAGTAATGTAGAACATTTCTCATGAGCAAACAGCAAGCAAAGTCAATCATTGGACATTGACTCGGCAGCTTGTCAGTCCTTAAATCATACGTGTCAAACTCGGGTCCTGGAGGGCCGCTGTCCTGCATGTTTTCCAAGTCTCCCTGTTGCAACACACCTGATTCAAATGAACAGGTTCAATGTCAGGCTTCCGCAGAGCTTGCTGATGATCTGATCATTTGAATCAGGTGTGTTGCAACAGAGAGACTTGGAAAACATGCAGGACAGTGGCCCTCCAGGACCTGAGTTTGACACCTATGCCTTAAATCATGGCAAGGCCTGATTGGTAACAAGAAATAGGTGCACCACTGAAGAATCACGCCCTCCACTCCGGCTGGTGCTGAAAACAAAGACGGAGCAGAACATGACAAATATGTTACAACACCTTGACTTTAAACACCCTCAAAAAGTGTTTGGGAACTGAGTCCACTCATCGTTGAAGCCTTGTAAGTGAAATTCTTCTCTATTCTTTCTTGATGTACAACTTCAGTTGCGCAACCGCCCGGTTCTCTGTTGTACTATTTTGAACTTCATAATGCGCAACGGATTTTCAAAGGGAGACACGTATGGACTACTGGCAGGCCAATATACTACTCGCACTCTTATTACGAAGCCACACCGTTGTGAAACGCTAAAATACGTAATATGCAACATGCACAGAATGTGGCTTGGCATTGTGTTGCTGAAATAGATGGGGACAACCTTGAAAAAGGCATTGCAATATACTGTCTGTTGCTCCAAACATAAATGTTGCCTTCACAGATGTGCAAGTTCCCCACGCCATGGGCAGTAATACACCCACATACCATCACAGATGCTGTATTTTGAAACTACACTAATAACAATCCAAATGGCCCTTTATGTATTTATTCAACTGAATATACTCATAGGTTGAAAAGGATTTGCAAATCATCTGTTTTTATTTGCTTGTATCACATCCCAACTTCTTTGGAATTAGTGCTTGTAAATACCCTCAAATTGAAGCTAAAAGTCTGCAGTGAATGAACATCTTGTTTGTTTTGTTTCTAACCTATTGCAGTGTTGTCTATCTTACTTTTAAACTTGTTGGTGTGATAATACTGTTTTGTGCTTCGCAAAGAAAAGCTGTCATCATTCCATGGTGTTGCACAAAGGCAGCCTTTGGCCAGTCTCCCAGAGTCACGTTTGTCGTACTAATCTGTTTTCATGGAGCGATGATCGAGACAGGCCAAGATTCCAACCGTGTCTCCATGGTTTAACTTTATTCTGCAGTGGGACTTGTTTCTTTGAGTTATAGAATAAACAGCACTGTCTTTGTTTTTGGTTTTTTTTTTTAACTTACTGTAGTTCGATCGTCACACACATTATCATTCTCTCTTTGTTTTGCGGCAACATTATTAAGCGTTTCCTGTTTAGAACAATAGTATTTCCTGAGTGAAATGTTATTTGGAAAACAAATGACTTAATTTATTGAAACAGGCCATGAGCTTTATTTCACTACGGCACACCAGATATCCAGTCCAACACTTCTATTCATTTTCTATGGTTCATCCTCCTTCAGGTCACGGATGAGCTGGAGTCTATAAATGCTGACTTTGGGTGGGAAGTGGAGTACATTCTAGACTGGTCGCCGGCAAATTGCAGGGCACATATTGGCCAACACCTATTCACACTCGCATTCATACCTGGACCATTGAGAGTCTTCAATTAACCTAACAGGAAGTGTGACAAACCCACACAAGTTTGGAGAGGTCTGGCAAACTCCACACTGGAAATCTCAGAACTGTAATGCCAACCACTACTTCAGTATGTGTTCTAATTTAAGCTACAAGAATGCTTTCACTTGCGGTGTATGATTTGGGTAAATTTCCATTCTCTGCTCAAGTATTGTTCCCAGTTTACGCCAATAAAATGAGGTGTGGGAGTAATAGGCGTCATCAACTGGGTGGAGGTGTTAGATACCTGAATGTCTGAATCTGAAGTAGTACACCTGTCGCATATGTTCCACCAGTTGTCTGCAAAAATGTAAATGTGAGGAAAGACCTGCTTGAAATTTATCAGAATCAGAATCAGAATCATCTTTATTGGCCAAGTATGTAGAACACACAAGGAATTTGTCTCCGGTATAACACGCTGCATTAGTATCATCGTAAACAACAAATCATTGAACCATTTTAGAGTAACCAGTAGCAGTATTTGTAGTACAAGAAGAGTGACTACGTCAGTGACTGTTTAAGGAGTTAATGGCTAGAGGGAAGAAGCTGTTTAAGTGTCTACTGGATTTGGTGCGCATGGATCTGTAGCGTCTGCCTGAGGGGAGTAGCTGGAAAAGGTGGTGGGCAGGGTGCGGGGGATCCAGGAGGATTTTCCGTGCCCTTGTCTTGATTCTTGCAGTGTGCAAGTCCTCAAGAGTGGGTAGGGCGGTGCCAACGATTTTTTCCGCCGTCCTAACTGTCCGTTGAAGTCGGATTTTGTCCTTTTTTGTGGCGGCCCCAAACCAAACCGTGATGGAAGAACACAGGATTGATTCGATGACTGCCGTGTAGAACTGTCGTAGCACCTCCTGTGGCAGGCCATGCTTCCTCAGCAGCCTCAGGAAGTACATCCTCTGCCGGGCCCTTTTCAGGATGGAGATGGTGTTGACTTCCCACTTCATGTCCTGGGAGACTGTGATTCCCAGGAACTTGAAGGTCTCGACGGTTGACACAGGGCAGTTGGATAGTGTGAGGGGCAACTGTGGAGAAGAATGTTTCCTGAAGTCCACGATCATCTCTACAGTCTTGAGCGTGTTCAGCCCGAGGTTGTGTCGGCTGCACCAGAGCTCCAGCTGCTCCACTTGTTGGCGGTACGCAGACTCGTCGCCGTCTTTGATGAGACCGATGACCGTGGTGTCGTCTGCGAACTTTATGGGTTTGACAGCTGGATCTGTTGAGGTGCAATCGTTTGTGTAGAGAGAGAAGAGCAGTGGAGAGAGGACACATCCCTGTGGGGCTCCAGTGCTGGTGGTGCGTATTGATGATGTTGTTGCTCCCAGTCTCACCTGTTGTGTCCGTCCCGTCAGGAAGCTGAGGATCCACTGGCAGATCGTAGGGGACACACCGAGGTGGAGAAGTTTGCAGGTGAGGAGTTCCGGGATGATGGTGTTGAACGCAGAGCTGAAATCCACAAACAGAATCCTTGCGTAGGTCCCTGTGCTGTCGAGGTGCTCGAGGATGTAGTGCAGACCTATGTTGACTGCGTCTTCCACAGACCTGTTTGCCCGGTAGGCAAACTGGAGAGGGTCCAGCAGGGGTCCGGTGACGTTCTTTAGGTGGTTCAGCACAAGGCGTTCAAAGGACTTCATGACCACAGACATCAGGGCGACAGGCCTATAGTCGTTCAGTTCCGATGTTGCCGATTTTTTGGGAACTGGGATGATGGTAGACTGTTTGAAGCAGGATGGGACCTCACACAGCTGCAGGGATCTGTTGAAGATTTGTGTGAAGACCGGAGCCAGCTGGTCAGCGCAGACTTTCAGGCAGGAGGGGGACACTTTGTCGGGCCCCGCAGCTTTCTTGATCTTCTGCTGCTTGAAGAGCCGTCTCACATCCTGTTCGTGGATCTGTAGTGGAGAAAAAGAGGGTGGGGGGGTAGGTAGAGTGGTTTCTGGTAGAGGTGGGTGTGTGTGTGGGAAATGGGGGTGACCTTCTCAAATTGGCAGAAAAACATGTTTAGTTCATTAGCAAGACCCTTATTGTTCACTGTTCGGGGGGGGGGGGGGGGTGGCATTCTATAGTTAGTGATTGCTTTCAGGCCATTCCATACAGATGCAGAGTCGTTGGCAGAGAACTGTTTTTTCAGCCTCTCTGCATAGCTTCTCTTAGCGATGTTAATTTCCTTTGTCAATTGGTTTCGGGCGTGTTTGTACAGTGCCCGATCTCCACTTCTAAATGCCTGCAAAACAAACACACTCCCTATTCTCAACCTACAAAAAAAAGCAATTCGAATTATTAATAGATCAAAATATACGGAACCCACAAATCCACTATTTATCAAATTAAATACGATGAAATTTTATGACCTGGTTGACTTTAAAATCGCCCAATTAATGTACAAAGCACACAATAACCTGCTCTGCCAAAACATTCAGAAGTTTTTCGAAATTCGAGAAAGCAGCTATGATTTAAGAGGTACCAACTTATTCAAAAAACTCAAAACAAGAACAAACATCAAGCAAAGAAGTGTATCTATCAAAGGTGTTAATCTGTGGAATAATCTCGAAACGGACTTGAAAATGAGTAAATCGCTTGCTGAGTTCAAAAACAAATTCAAAAAAATAGTACAAACAACCTACATCAATCAGAGTTCAAATGATAAATTCAAAACATTAAATATAATGATAAATCAGAACTAAGTTGATAAATAGAGAAAGGTATATAAATATCCATTATGAATACAAGAGAAAATTGACACAAGAGTGTCAGGGTGTGGAAGTATATAATCCCGATACAAACCAAAAGTTGTAAAAATATCACGGTTAAGGGTAAAGTATGAGCCTTAATGGAGACTTCTTTCTTCTTACTTTTTTCTTTTCTGATTGATATAAAAATGATTTATTAGATACAATCACATAACGGGGTAGGACTAGATAAGTTTTTTACTTCTTCCTACTCCCTTGAACATAATAACTGTGTTGTATGAAGATTGATTTCTTTCTTTTTTTATCTACCTTATTTTCTGTCAAATTATTACTGTATATATGTTCAATAAACAAACAAACAAACAGCCTCTTTCCCTTTCCTGAGTTGCCTGAGTTTGGGAGTAAACCATGGCTTGTTATTGTTGAAGGAGCGGAAGGACTTCGTTGGTACACACATGTCCTCACAGAAACTGATGTATGATGTTACAGTGTCTGTGTATTCATCCAGTGTGCCCGTTGAAGTTTCAAAGACGCCCCAATCAGTGCAGTCTAAGCATTTTTGTAGAGCTAGCTTTGCTTCATCTGTCCATTTTTTCACAGTCTTAACAACCGGTTTAACACATTTGAGTTTCTGTCTGTATGTAGGTATTAAGTGGATTAAATTGTGGTCAGAAAGACCCAATGCTGCACGGGCGACCGATCGGTATGAATTTTTGATTGTTGTATAGCAGTGATCTTATGTATTGATGTCATCATAGTTAGTTTTCAACAGTTTAAAGATTACTCAGGTCATTTCTATCTTGGTGTACATCAGTAATCTACTCATCCATATTTGAACCATTTTAGCCTCACGAGATTCGCGGGCATGCTGGAGTCTATCACAGCTGACTTTGTACAGTCGGTAGGGTACACCCTGAAGTGTTTATCAGGCAATTGCAGGGAACAAACAACCATTCTCCCTCACAATCACACCGAAGGATGATGTAGAGTGTTCCATAAACCTATCATGCTTGTTTTTTGACCTTGAGAGGAAACTGGACTACCCGGAGAAAACGTCCACAGGCACGGTGAGACCACACAAACTCAACACAGAAAGGCAAAGGCTGGGAATCAAACCCAGAACCTCTACACTCTGAGGTGAATGCGCTGACCAGTATACACGGTGTCACCTTCAGTAATCCAGTAACTCTGCTGTATATTACATTACGTTAGTCATTTCCTCCATGGTGCAGAGAAGAGGACAAAGAACATCCGGACTGATCATGCTGTAGTTTGATATGCTGTAAGTATTGGATGTAACCTAAGTCATCACTGTATCAGTATAAATCACTGTCAATAATAATTTACTATCTACGGATCTATTTGGGGGTCCTAACTCGGAACGGCTAATATGAGTTTGGGGTTGGTAAACAAAATTAATGTTATAAATGATTAACAACGTGTAAAGTTCTTATTTTAATGACTACTTATAACTGTTATGTTTCTGTTTAGGTCACGTTTGTTTTTTTGTTTGCTCATGTGCTTTTTTTGTCGCCACCTGTTCTCGTCATCAGTGTCCCTTGTGTTTAACCAATCAGCTCTCTCAACCCTTCGTGTCTTGTCCAGGTGTTTCTCGTTGTCTCGTCATTTTGCTTGTATTTAGTTCCCAGAGTTCTATCAGTTTTTGTTGCAAGTTGTATGTGTGTATCTGTGTGTTCCGCTCCTGGCATGACTTGCCACAGGTTTCTTTTGTTACTTTGGCTCCTTGTGATTTCCAGGACTTTGTTTGAGCACTTGTAGTTAGTAATTTTCCAGTGTACTCCTGTTCGTATTTTTTGTCAAATACATCTTGGTCAGTTTGACCGTGCTCCTCCTTGCCTTCCTGCTTTTTGGGGTCCTCCAACTACTCCACCATCACGCAAAACGTGACAATAACTTTGTTTAAATTGTGTATTTCCTAATTATAACATCATATACCTTATCTATCACCATTTACAAGGATGGGTCAACAATAGAAACAAAGAAAAAAAGATTAAAAAATGGGTCAACCCAATGCTCGGATCAATTTCACCCAACTTTTTGTCAAATCACAGCATGATATTTTGGGTTATTTTGTATAAAACAACCCTCTTTTTGTACAAAATAAGCCCGAAAGTTGGGTCAAATCCACTCAAGTACTGGATCAGTCCAATTTTTGCTCGAAATGTTGTTTTTCAAACAGCAATTTGAGGAGTGCACACGTAGTAATTTATTGAAGGGTGGGGATAAAAAAGAAAATACTTTTTCTAAATACATTAAAAATAATATAGACAATGATTATCATGTTGACTTGGCCCTCGGCAAGTGTTCCAGTTTCTCATATGGTCCTATGCAAAATTAATTGCCCACCCCTGCTCTGTACACTTTGTCAAGGGACTTTACCATTTTACCAGCAGAATTAACTCCATAACTAACCATTTGCTGTCCTCTTGTGGTAAAGTTGCAGTATTGCCTTGAGACGTTTAATACTGTACCCCCTGCCCTCCCTTTGGCCGTTTTTTTCTTTTCTTGGCATCCACGGCATACAGTTAATATGCCCCCATTCTTGCCAGTTGTGCGACCGCAAAGTGCGTTGGGTGAAATTGTGTGTGTGTGTGCGTGTAGTCTGTTTGCGTGTTCTTAATATTATACTGTATATTGCTCTGTTAGTGTACATTGCATCCTATCTGTTTCACTTTCACCACAAAGTACCAGTATTTTAAAAAAAATTAAAAGTAGGTCACCTTTAAACTGCGTTTGCGCATGACCTGCATTACAGGAAATTGTTAGCAAAGACACACATTGAGCACAGCTGTGTCTTCATTAACCGGTGTTCCAATGAAAAATGTTGAAATGACAGCTTGGTGTGAAAAATGTAACTTGAATATTTTTTTTCCTGAATGTCAATATTTACTAGATGAATATACATGTCATATAAAACTGCCATGTGTTTTATGTTCATTTAACAATAACAGAGGGAGCCACCATAAAGAGCAAGTGGCCTGGCATTAGCCTTATTTCTTGTTAAGATTACGCAATAAAGGTGGATGAAAGGATAAAACAGGTCTGACTTTTTAAAACCGAGGTAGCGAGAACTTAGACGAGCCCCTGTAATACCGGTTTAGGAAAATTCCCATCCCCTCCGGTGACCGCGTTAGAGCGGGTGAGGGATAAGAGGAATTTTAACACTTAGAACGGAGAGTCGGCTGGCAGGGAGAGTTTCTGCAACACAGGGGGCATGCCAGAGATTTGAATGATTTACAAAGATCTCAACGGTGATGGGACATAGTTATTTCCTAGTATTGTTGTAAAAGTGATCATCAGAATATGAACATTGGCATAGATCTATCTATTGAGAGGGGGGATGACTAATTGGGTGGCCCGGTGGTCGAGTGGTTAGCACGATCGATGGATGGATGTTTCCCAATTATTGTGAGAAATCATTCACATAAATTAATGTTATTTTAATGATTAAGAACACTATTAAAAGTAGGTATTATTGGTCCGTAATTTTTTATTCTATGAGCTACCATTTGGTTTTATTATCGTATTATCTTATGAACTATTTATCTATCTCAGTGTGTTTTCCTCCGAATCAGGTAACTTCTTAATGAGGATAAAACACAGATGTCAGTCATAAATCTTTCAATATACAGCATAAATGAGATAAGACATAGCCTCAATGAATAACTGATGACGGCTGTAAATATTTTTATAGCTACATATTAAATTTATCTGTATCGTATATGTTCCTAAAGAAATTAGCAAGTTCCAGTAAGGTGAGCGATATTTTCCATTGATTTGAGTGACTAAGTTGCCTTGAATAACGCGTGTCTATTGCAAACTCTCATCACACCACACATCTAATAATGTTTAATTAAATTTAATTAATGAAATCGAAACAAATCTGTGAACTCTTCCACAAAATCTAAATTCTTTGGTGGTAAACAGACTATGAATCAAAGGTTCTCCTTGGGCTATACGTGGCTTTAAAATACACACACATTAGAAGATATAGCATGCCCGCCAACATCAAAAAGAGGTCTGAAAAATTCTGAAATGCTGTAGGCCCCTAGTCTAAATCCCTAGCAGAGTTTTCCTCAACTATTTGAAATATGCTCTTTATCAAAGCTAATATGCTGGAGCCACTTTGCTTCATACCCTTAAAGGCGGTGTACACAAACATACGCCGGTATTTTTCATCATCGTGCAAACTGCTGTGTTATCAAGAATCGAGCGATAGAAATCAAGAAAGGAAAACAACAAAGCTTTGTTCTCCGATTTGAAAGCACAATCAGAGTTTCTAAATGCTTACTGCAGGTCGCACCGAGACCACCAGAGGGGCCATTTTCATGGCTGTAAGAAAGAGCAGCGGTCCTATTATGTACCCCTCCTCCTCTAGCTCTTCTTCCAACCCTAAATCCCTGGAGCCCCCCTTCTCCGCCTCCCCCACTATTTCCCCTCAGAGAAACTGTTGCTCTATTGGAACATTTAATGTACAGCTCCTCAAATTTCAGCTTCTGGAGCTCATGGCACTGAGTTCCAGTCAGCCACAGTCTGCACACAAAAACACTTCCTCTAGCCTCAGCAAAATGGAGAAAAAGAGGGGAGTGGAGAGAGCAGGACTGTGAAAAGAACAGGTAGCGGAAAATATGTGACATAAGTTGACAGAAGCAGGAAGTACGCCAGACAGTAGTATTGAGTGCCATTTAGATGAACGTTCTCATATTTTGCTCACAGCTGCCTTGACCCTTGCATTAGTTATGGATTTATTGTATCACTGAAATCTCAACATCTCTTAAGACACTTTCCACAGTTTCCTGACGTATACATGGCTCCTCTCTCAACTTTTCCCTTTCCAGAGCAACTTCTCCTACCCTCTTGTTTTTTCACCTGGCTGTCATTTATGCTGATTTGTCGTCTAATGTGGGGGAAAAAATTCATATGCCTCACGACCCTCACTAGTCAGTACACCCTGAATTATTGACAAGGTCCCCTTGTCGTTATTGAAAGTTCCATTTAACCTAATTGAAACATTAGCCAACAGGAGGGATGTGCACTTGTGTCAAGTGCCTACATAGGTCTCAAATTAGTCACCAAACATGGAATTTCTGTTCATTTTGACTTGGTTTTATGTCTCACACTATTTATTTTCACGAACCTTAGTTACTTTGTGCTAGTGACCTGTCCAGAATGTACTCGACCTCTCGGCCAAAGACAGCTGGGATTGGGATCACCTGTGACTGACAAGAGCTAAAGAAATTGGATGGACAGCTGGATGGTTACTTTGATTATTTTACTTTGCCTCACGTGGAAACAGTCACGGGGACACTGAATTTGCTTTCACTGTCGACAACTAAGCCTGATTACTGTCAGACCTGTTCAATTAAGAAATCATTGAAAGTGAATCCGTCTAAAGTCAGCCAAAATATCTCAAAAAGCTGTGAGAAAATGCAAGAATCAACAACAATGAGAAATACAGAAGTTGACATCGATAAGTTTGGAAAGAGACATAAAGTTAAACCTTCAGGATTCCAATAAGCCACGGTGAGCGCCATGATCCATAAATGGAGAAAATATGGAGCTGTGGTAAACCTTCCCAGGAGTGGCTAGCCAACAAAACTTACCTCAAAAGCGCAGCAACGACTCATCCAGGAGGTCACAAAGGAGTCTCCAGGACTACATCTAAAGTATCGCTGGCCTCCCTCGTCTCAGTTGCGTTCAGTGTTCAGTGATCATCACCCCCCCCTCACACACACACACACACACACACCTTAAATCATTAAGACGACATATTTATGTGTTTGATTACCGTACCATTCAAGTGGGTAAACCATATAATATAGAAAAAAATGAGAGGAAGGCAAATATTTTTTCACCGCAGTGTACCTGTACTTAGTTAACGCATCAGTTACCAACATTTAATTTTCAATCTTTGTTTTGAATAACTCCAGCCCCCACCAATGTGTTTTTGTGTTAGCATTTCTGTTGATTCGTTTTACAATTTGATACAATTATACTCTTGCTTCTTTGATGTATTTTTCGTTTAACAATACAATGCTTTTTTTCTGTAAATCACAAATTGAATATGTGCCCACTCCTTTCTGTTTCTACAATGCTGAATTCACAACAACTTTTGTTTGGGGTCCCTCATTTTGATGTAATCCAAGGAAGTACAGTTGTTTTGGCCTTCTGTTGAGCTAATGGTGTCACAGAAACAGCCGTACTGTGTATGTTATTGTGTGGTCCTCTTTTTTTTTTCAGAGTGCAGATAAAAGACAGGCTATCATCTGGTTCAGTACTAAAGCCAAAACTCTTTCTTCAATTAGTGAAGCTCCCGCCATTGCTTACACAGCTTGTTGGCAAGTCTGACATTTTCACTCCCTCGCTCAACACTAACAGACTCGGGATTACGAAAAAAGCAATGGAATGCTCCTGAACCTTTAGATCCAGAACTGTAAATGCGTACGAGTGGTCACAAAGGAATCCAACATGTTTGAATTGTCTTTAAATCCAGCTTGGAGTGACATGATCGTCAATAACTTCATCTGGGTGGTTTATTAATCAAGGTTCCTGAGCGATTAAAAAAGAAATGTGCGTTTTTGGTTTATCATCTAAATGTGTCGCTTCGACCTCACTATCTCCTCGATTGAATTGTTCGAATCAGGCAAATAATCTGAATCGAAACTGCTTGGTTTTGATTACATTGCAACTTCTCATCTTGATTGCGCCTGGTAATCAAAGTGGGAGCACATGATTACTGCCAGCCGCCTGAAACCAGTGGCATATTTCCACCACATGGAACAAGTGACAGCAGAATCGTGGAAGCAGTTCGCAACCTTCTGTGTGGACTTTTGGAGTTTTCCCTGCCCCCTGACTCAGCGTGCTCTCATATTCCAAAAGCATGCATGCGTCTTCGGTTAGTTGACGACACGACCTCGTCCATAGGTGTGAATGGTCATTTGTCTATATGTGCCCTGTGATTGGATGGAACCCTCTGACATTTTTTCTTACTGAATTCAAATTAGCCTTTTGGGAGTGAGGGGACAAAAAGACCAGCCTGATGAAGCAACGGATCAGTCACAGTTACCGTATTTTCCGGATTATAAATTGCTCCGGAGTATCAATCACACCAGCCATAAAATGCATAAAAAAGGAAAAAATAAACATTTAAGTCACACTGGAATATAAGAATGTATTTAATAAAATCCAACACCAGGAACAGACATGTCATCTTGAGAGGCATTTTCATTTTCATTCATTTTCCGACCTGCTTATCCTCACAAGGGTCGCGGAGGGTGCTGGAGCCCATCCCAGCTGTCTTCGGGCAGTAGGCGGGGTACACTCTCAACCGGTTGCCAGCCAATTGCAGGGCACACAGAAACGAACAACCATCCGCACTCACACTCACACCTAGTGACGATTTGGAGTGTTCAATCAGCCTGCCATGCATGTTTTTGGAATGTGGGAGGAAACCGGAGGACCCGGAGAAAACCCACACAAGCACGGGAGAACATGCAAACTCCACACAGGAAAGCCGGAGCCGGAATCGAACCCGGTACCTCTGCGCTGTGGAGTCGACGTGCTAACCACTGGACTACCGGGCCGCCGATAGGCAATTGTAAGGGTAAAAAAAGAAGAACAACAAGCTGAATAAGTTCATGTTACATGACGCATAAACAACGAACTGAGAATGTGCCTGTTATGTTAATGTAACATAACAGAGTTATTCAGATAAGGATAGCAAAAAGAACATTCTAACAAGTTTACCAAACCATTAGTGTCACTAAATCCATTGAAATCTTCAAATCTTCATTGAAATCAAGCTCAAACCAGAATTTAAAGGGCACATGTGAAAAATGGACTTTCTAATGTTTGTTTAAAAAATGGTCATGTCTCAGGATTGCCTGCCGACACATCAAGTGAGTTTTCTGGGTTTTACAGATTAGCGTTAGATAAAATTCACATACTTGATTGCTCGGAAAAGATTTTTGGCAGTTGATGGGGGGGCATGGGGATGTTCGCCAATGTGTCTGTGTGTCGCAAAAATGGCTTCATTGTCTTGGGTGCGCACTTCTGTACACACTCTGGGCTTTGCTTCTGGCGTCAGAAGCAAGGTGGAAGAAAAGACAGCCAAACGAGATCTGGCCCGCTGCTTCGCAATATAATGAAAACCAAGCTTGCCATTGGTCCAGCAGTTTATGGGATGCGATGATGGGTAGCACACCACCTGAGACAGGGCTGCCCCTGAAATGAGGCAATTCCACCATGGCAAGATATATGCTGGAGTATACATTAGAATAGAACTTTTTTTGTCACTTCCACAGAAACTCACTGAAAATCAGTTAGGAATCTCACAACTTGCGGGATTGAATTAAAAGAAATATAAGTCAGTGAGAGCAACAGGCTGAATAACGTGTGCTCCTGTGTTTAATAAACGGTTTACTTTCCCTGAAGTGTCTCGGTTATGTGGACCCAGAACCCTGTAACCCCGAGAGCTAGCCCAAAAACTCGGTGGGATATATTTGCGCTGCTCAAACAGGCAGAGATGTGTCAGGGTAGTTTATTCTAGAATGCATTTGAGTGACAGGTGAAAACCAAGCGGGGAATGTTTTCAGCACATTCAGCAGGCACACCCACAGAGAGGATATTGAGGATGAGGAAGCGAGATTTCAGTCATTCTTTTCGCAAACTGCTTGTCCTCACTAAGGTCACGGGCCTTAATTTGGGGGGAATTTTCACCTGGTCTTTTTATCTTTAATGCTCACAATACTTAACAGTTGAAACCGTCTTCTGAGAGTTACTTTAAGTGTGCACGCGTGCAGATAGACAGGAAGATGCCGAACCAGGAGTAAGGTCAGAGCAACAGAACGGCCAAGCTCAAGTCGCCTATCTGCTTTCGTGCCAATCGAACAATGTCACATACTTGTAAAATGTTTATTCATTGACATTTGGCACAATTATTGACAACACTCTTCTCTGAGGTGTGTCAAAGTTCTAAGACTTGTTTGTTGAGATTTTTACAGGGATTTTAAGATTAAATGATTGTTTTGACAGTTCATGTAACTTCTAAATTCATTTTATTTTTAGATGAGAGCTAACCATATGATTTTACTTGAAGCATTGTAGTGAATGATTTTGTTTGGGAGGGGGAAGCTCCGACCGCTGAGTTATTATTTTTTTTAACTTACATCATTTCTTGTTAAAGGTATTGTTCAGTATGTAAGCCTACAAGCTGGAATTCTTCATTACCACAACAGACCAAAGTCACTGCTTTGTTCTGAAAAAATGCATTTTATGCTCCTTGTATGTGACAATACATTTTGATTCTGTTTTGAAGGACAGCCAGAAGAGACCACTGTTTTCAATTCCATGTTATTGCTGCATTTTGTGGCTGCATTGTTCGGTGCGGAATTTCATGTATTGTATTGCAGGTACCTTGTTGATCAGCAAAAGGATCCTCGGGAAGTTCTTTTTACATGAAAGCCTGTCTCGTGTTCGTCATAAAGATATCAGACCAAAGTATTCTGGGGAGTAAAATGCAGACAGAGTGAGTCATTAGGTATTAATGATGTGTTTGTGTATTTATTGTTTGGTGCTGAACTGGATTTTACTTTATACATCCGGCATCTAGCTGGGCATCTTGGGGGTCCATTGAGATGTTGAGTACTTTTGGGCAATTATTATCTTTATTCTTAACAATGTTTTTCCTAAAGCTAACTAAACATATTTTACGTTTCTGGAGCAGAAAATAATTCTACATTACTGTGAGGTACCAGTGTGGGAATGTCGTCTGTTTTTTAATTTTTTTATTTTTTATATATATATAAAAATGTATATACTGCAGCAAAAACAGCTGTCGCTCTTGATCTAGCCTTATAAGGTTTAGAAATGAGAAAATGCGGCTTCTTAAGTCATCCTCAGTGACCAGTGATATGAAGGTAAAGAGAGAATTTCAAGAACCGACACATTTCATGAACATAAGGGAGCTTGAAAGTACAACATTGAACAGGCTCCCCAGCTGTCCACAACCACAGGGGGCAAATTGACCTGCAACTGGCAAAGGGAAGATACTTAGCAGTCTGCTAACACTAAACCACAGTAGCAGTAGTAGGTAGTCTTCAAAAAGCTGAAGTCTGAGTCGGTATTTCCAGCTAAAACTCTCATTCCTGGACACCAGCTGTTTGGCTGAGGAAACTGGGGCACCAGCCAGCTGTTTCAGCGGTTTTGGTATAGGTACACTCCGTGTCCTTTTTTCCATAAACGTCTTTCTGACGTTCTTTTGCTGGTTGTGTGTTCAAGTCTAGCGTGCCCGTGCTGAATGGCTTAGCCTTTCTCACGACAACTCCAGGATGTCTGATGAAATCGAATCCACTGTAATTCATCAGATTTAGGGTTACTTGGAAAAAATAAAAAGTTGAAAACGTTTGTTCTGACCCTTTCACCCACATGATTGATTGACAGATAAAGTCAGTCAGTAAAAGTAAAAAACAAAAAAAAAGTTGCATAGTGAAGTTTCTTTGAGCTTGGGTTGTTGGTGTCATATGTTCTCCTGACACTGAACTTTTTGTCCAATAAATGTGTTTGTTTTTTTCCTCTGTCCCTGTTTCCCAGAAGAGGATAATAATAGTGCTGTAATAAAATGGTTTGTCGAGTAGGTTTGCTATCGTTGTATAAAAAGTATCACTGAAAGGTAGCCCTTCCCTTGTAAAGGACAATAATATCTTATTCCTAGTCAAACAAGCTACTGAATAGAACTTCTGTTGGCGTTTTCGCATTTGAGGTCTGTGTTTTTGTGACACACTTGCATTTTTGTTTTGAACACTCCCCTGGGTTCAGGGGCCTCTCACAATGGGGCCTTCGCTGACAAGAGGTGATTGCTGGTAATAAGATGTCCCGGCGGGGACCTTTTACCCGTTCCAGACATATGTCCCACAAATGCTCAACTTTCATTTTTCACAGCTCTGTGTCATGTTCAAATGTATATGGACCCCAGTAAAAACATAATGTCTAGGGGTTTGCATTGAACTTGGAGGTGTGTGCTGGATGTACAATATATGTTTTCTGAGGGGTAAAGATGACCTTCAACAAAGTCCTATGGACTTGGCATCTGGCCGGTGTGAGATCAGCTCCACTGATTCATGGAAGCCGCAATTCAGGCACGGCTCCGGAATATTTTTTTTCTCTCTCGGGGTTAAAGCGGGGCTTGATTAATGCATGGGAGGCAAGGTGGTAGCTGAGGAAATAATTTTAGTATATCAAATAAAATGCTGGAGGGGCTTACCTGGGGCATTACAGATTTCTGACAGAGCTATAACACCCCGAGCCCCGGTGTAGTTCTGATAAAATCTTCATGAAATGACTCCATTTCCAGCCTCTGATTTCACACATTAACTCAACCCGAATTCAAACAAACACGCGGAGGACGGCGAAAGGATCCCGCACACTCCAATCCTCCCAACACACCCCTAGCCCCGGTGTAGTGCCATTCCTGACATCTTTTGGTGACTTCATGGTGTTTGTTGTTACGACGTGTGTAGCTGATGTGGACTGGTTTCAGCGTTTTTTTTGGCCATGACATTCATCAAAGGAGAAGTATCTGTGCAGGGTGGTTGCGCCTTCTCGGCAGCACGTGTGTACCAGCTTTTGATTGGGATGAATATCGGCGCCATTTGATCGTCGGTGCCGGACACCCCTCGGGCGCTTGTGTTTTTTTCGCCTGTAGCAGCATTTTTCACAGCCCCATTTTGTTCAGTGGAGATGTTGGCGCTGTTGGACAGTCTGCGTTGGTGCGGGTGCATGGATGGCTGCTGAAGTTGAGAATGAGGAGAGAGGAGTGTCGGCGCGGAGTGCAGATGCATATTTGGAACTGAGAGTCGCCGCTTGGAATTGAAGCGTATTTACATGGGTCAGGAGAAGTGAACCAATCTCTTTGTGGACGCGACAGCTTCTTGTTGACTTTGAAACTTAGCTTGTAGCCGACGTGTGCACATTTTGAGCATGAAATCTCTGATCCACTGGTGAAAGGACACTTTGATTCTCTCCTCTTTCATCTAGAACTGCCTCTAACAACAAAGCCTTTTCCTCGACGAATGTCCAGTCTTCTCACCCTGATTCAAAAGTGGTGCCGGTAAACAGTGAAGTCAGACTTTGTTCCTCTCACCTGTATTGTTGCCGCCAACCCACACACAGTAATTCTTCCCTTTTTTTGTATGCACTGTCAAATGGATCATTCAAACACTCAATAAGCACGGGAAGGCAAATAATTGACCATCATCATGGCAGCCGCAGACATGTCCAAAGGCGGGTGGCACCACGGGAAAATTTTTAATCAGCACAATACTGCACATACAATTTAGACTGCATTACAATTTCCTTTGCTTGCCAAATTACACAGTTATTTGAAAAATACAGTTTGCAAAGCTGTCTCCTCGATCCCGAGCAAACTGTCAAGCCAGGTCGAAAAACCCCCCTTAAATCTTAAGTTTGAACAGTGCCAGCTGTGAGAGTGTAGAGCAACAGAGACTATTGGCTCACACACACATTCCCATTGGAGGAGAGACTTGTTGTCCTAAGTATTCCATTTAAAAAGTCTAGCATTGGAGCATAATCTTTGTGTGCAGAATATTGTAGACTGTTTGGTTTTCCACTGAAATCCAACAGGACAAAAACCCTGTTACAACTTTTCCATCTGTGTGATCAAAATGCAAGCGCAATGAAAGAGGAGAGTGCTCCCAACGATGAAGGCATGATGGAAGCATACGTTTATGTTAAACCACATGACGGCATGACCTAAGCATCTGTTATGAGCAGCATAATTGGATAAATGAATGTGGTGACATTTATTTTTTTCTTTTCAACATTTTTGCCCTGGAAAGCAAGAAGACAAGAGAAGGGCTTGTGTAAGATCCATTTGGACATATGTTTCATATTTCTTTTTATAGTATGTCTGTTAAACCGAAGACCAGGAAAGGATTCATACTAAAATGAACATACATACCTGTATTTCATATAATGAAAATCACCCCTAAATCACAAGAGTAATTTCTTTTCTTTACAAACAGCAACAAAAAAAAAAAAAAGTGCAAGACTGTGAAAGATTCCTTGCACCTTGTGTGTTTAGCTTCCTTCTAAATCTGGTGCAAGCACCTCTTCATGTCTTGTGATATTAATTAATGTACAGTATCTGCACTTTGTTCATAGAACTCATTTAAAAGAAAAAAATGAAATGTTTTTGATGTGGATTTTATTATGGTATTTTGAATTTCGGTTTCAACTTGGTGAATTCTTGAACTCTGTTGCATTCTGTTGTTGTTCATCTTGAGGCGCGTGGCTTTACATTTCCATAAAAGTCAAGTTGCCCACTATTTCTACTGGCACAATTCAACCGGGGAGAGATCTGGAAACATTCAAATGACTCACTCAAACTCAGACAGAAACATTTATCTTTCTCATTCTTTGAATGTTGCTTCTCATTGTTTTCACAGAATATGTACTGCATATATGGACTTCCAAGAATCTGACAGCTCCTGAGATTGAAGTGGCTGAGGAGAAATGTATGTATGTTTCTCTTGGTGGGAGATTCACCCAGGCAACATTGTGAAATACAGTTGTGGTTAGCACAGGCTGACAGTTCTGAGATTTGGGATTTGAATTTCGGGTCCTTTTTCATGCTTAAGTTTTAATGTTCTTTCTGCCCTTGCATGGGGTTTCTCTGGGAACTCTCAGGCCCTACAGCTAGTTGATGATCAGTCCAGTGTGTGCCCCGCTTCTCGTCCAAAGTCTGCTGTGATATGCTGTAGCCCACCTGCAACCCTAATAAGGGGGGACAAAACTATGAATGGATGAAAATTTGTCCAAAAGTACAAAGTACATCAAGTTAGATATCTGTGTCTGATCCCAAGGTTCATCCATTGACCTATATACCTCACTCCAAAATTTATTTAGATTTCACTTCGGTATACTCCGATCACCAATTATTCATCAGTTTTTCAAAACCACTAAGTTTTTATTTTATGATAGTTATAAAGAGCATAGTGGGAGTAATTTGGGGGGAGTTTGACATCAGTCTCTAGTGTGTGTGTGCGTGTGTGTGTGTGTGTGTGACACATGAGCCCAAATTATTCAATTACCTTTTATGACCGAGTCCTCTGAACTCAACATGGCAAATGTGGCCAGGCAAATGCTTGGCTTGAAGAGAAAGTCAAATGGAGAAACACATTCATATAGAAAATGTTTGTAACTACAGTGTGAATGTAAATGTAATGTAACCACAGTTACAGTATGAGCCAAAATGATTCATACTACAGTCAAATGTCTGAGTTAGAATGCCATAAACTGTCGAAACATTTTGCAGCAAGAATTATTATTAAAACAGGCATAGGCCAATATATGTTCTCTTTATAGATTATAATATCTGAATTTATAGTTTATTAAAAAGCCAAAATATTGCATCTCAAGGTCTAGCCTTGACGTATATTATACAGCAGAGATGGGTGGTCATTGGATTGTGTTTCCCCTTTAATAAGAAAAACATTCATTTAAAAACTACATTTTGTGTTTATTTGTGTTATCTTTGACCAATATTTAAATTAGTTTGATGATCTGAAACATTTAAGTGTGACAAACATGCAAAAAAAAAAAAAGAAATCAGGAAGTGGGGGGGGGGGATGCTTTTTCACACCACTGTAGATTCAACAATTTCTTGTTGAAATACAGTCCGCATGATGCAGAAGTGAAATATGCCTGCATGGTGGCCATGAGACCACTGAATTCCTCTCAGCCTGCACACTGTCAGTCATATTTCCTTTACCCACTTCCACTCTCCATGCTCTGATTTGCGTTAACCTCAACAGTGGTCATCTACTTCATCCCATTCCCGAAAGATGATCTCATATTCATTTCTTTAGTTTGGCTCGAGCAGTGATGCTAATCTGCTTTTTATGTGAATGTCAGCGTACAAACTTGCAGTTGACGATCATCTACGATACTTAAGAACATAACACACAACGTTATCGCCTTCGATAATATTGTCTCTGTACAATGCATAGCATTTTGTCATTTTATTCAGATGGATTAAGCACTTTTTTTTTTTTGGGGGGGGTAACTATTGGCTCTTTCCACATTTCAAGTCTTTTTCAGAATCAGAATCATTTTGATTGGCCCAGGATGTAAAACACACAAGGAATTTGTCTCCGGTAGTGTAGGCTTCAGTGGTATTGTAATAACAAGCAACTACGATAAACAAAGACATGACATACAAGTATCGAAAGACTTTCCGTAATGTAAGGGTACCATTGTGCAGTAGTACCACCCAAAGACAGCTGTGCGACAATGTACAGTCGTTGAGCAGAGATAAAACGATCAGTGGTGCAATACAATAATATGATGGCTTTGCAGTTGGTGCAGATAATCTTTGCACCATTCTTAAATGAGCAGTAGCAGTAGTTGGAGTACAACTTTAGGTGTTCCATAATGCAGAAAGTCCTTGAGCGCTTTAAAGTGTCTGATGCTGTGGAATATTGATCAACGACAATTGTTCAAGAATGTGGACAGCTGGTGCTACAATGGTGTGTGGTGTGTGTACAATTTGTGGTGTGTAAGTCTTCAAAAGTGTGTAGTGCGGTGCCAATGATTTTTTTTCCGCAGTCCTAACTGTCCATTGCAGTTGGACTTTGTCCATTTTTGTGGTGGCCCCAACCAGGACTGTGATAGAGGAACACAGGACTGCTGTGTAGAACTGTCTCAGCAGCTCATGTGACAGACTGTGCTTCCTCAGCAGCCTCAGGAAGTACTGTACATCCTCTGCTGGGCCTTTTTCAGGATGGAGTTAATGTTGGCCTCCCACTTTATTTCCTGAGAGACTGTGATTTCCAGGAACTTGAAGGTCTCGACGGTTGACACAGGGCTGTTGGAGTCCACGATCATCTCTACAGCCTTGAGCGTGTTCAGCTCCAAGTGGTGTTGGCTGCACCAAAGGGCCTGCTGCTCCACTTTTTGTTGGCACGTTGCCGACTTTGATGAGGCCGATGGCTGTGGTGTCTGTGAACTTTATGAGTTCAATGACTGGGTGTATTGAGGTGCAGTCATTCATGTAGAGGGAGAAGAGCAGCGGAGCGAAGACGCATCCTTGGGGGGCACCAGTGTCGATGGTGCGTGTTGATGATGTTCTCCTTCCCACAAACCTTTATTCAAGGTTTAATGTATTTACTGAAAACATTAAAACAAATACAAAACAGTGGTTTGTTTCCATGTCAAAACACATAACCGCAATGGTACTGTCGCTCTTACATTTTCAGTAATTCTATTTTTCACTTGCCTTCCTCCTTTTGCTTCTTCACCTAGGCATCTTCTTCCTCAGCCACCACTAATTCTCACTCTTCTCACACTTGCTGCTCCCTCCAGTGGACTCCACACCAAAAGCTTATCTGTGGCTTATTCATAATTCTCAAGATGATTGCAAAGTCAACTAATGTAAACTAATCTAAACAGTTTTATCCTGTGACAGTTGGCAGAATCGTGTAGATATTAGTCATACATGTGTCTAGTTTTGCAAAGGGTGTGTTGCTCTTTTGAAAACTGAGTGGAAACCAGTGGGTTGTGTGTTCCAAAATTGCAAACTCAGTATAAAGCAGTGTTTGTTTTTCATTCTGCAAACTCTGTGAGTGGTTTTGTGATTGGTAATATTAGATTTTGAAATTGTGCTACAATGATCACATTCCGAAAAAAATGAAATGCAAATACATACCAATACCTAGCTGTGCAATAAATGCTTCTTCCTGCAGATGTCTTTACACACACTCGAAACACTTTCTCCAGATGAATATTCAAGGTCACTTGCTGAATCTGTAATCTCTTCCTGCTGTCTTCACAAACCTTGTTTGATAGTGCTCCATAAAATAATTCATTGTTACATCCAGCCTTACTTGGCTGTGATTTGTTGAAAGTGGCAACCCCACTGGCGGCAATATGCTCCGGTGTGTTGTCACTGTGTATGTCTGAAGGATGATTTTCTGAGTTTCTATCACTGGCAGAACAAATTGGACATAACTTCAGACAAACATCCATCCATCCATTTTCTAATCCGCATATTCTCACAAGGGCCGCCTGCATGCTGGAGCCAATCCCAGCTGTCTTCAGGCCGTCGGCAAGATACACCCTGAACTGGTTGTCAGCCAATTGCAGGGCACACAGAGACGAACAACTGTCCGTGCTTACAATCACACCAAGGGACAATTTAGACTGTTACATTAATCTCCCATTCATGTTTTTGGAACGTGGGAGGAAACTGGAGTACCCAGAGAAAACCCATGTGGGCACAGGCAGAACATGCAAACTCCACACAGTAAGACCGGGGCCGGAATCAAATCCCGGACCTCTGCCCTGTGAGGCTGATGTGCTGACTAGCTGCTCACCAATGTCACCTCAGACAAACATGCTGATGGCAATATGAGTAAGATAGTTGGTAGAGGGATGAATGTCTGAGTCTGCAAATTGAAGTACACATTTTCTTCCATTCTGATTGGTTGAATTAGGTTCCATCTTCTATAGATGTTATCAGTAATAGAATTTATAATGGAGTATTATTGTTGTATTCAATCAGGATACACAATGTTTCTCTTTGTAATTGTGGAGGCAGATAATGTTTTTTCTTTGTTCTGTGACATTGTGACACAGTTACATTGTCATGTGCAACACTTCACAGATCAAAGATTTGTGTTTTTGTTAGTGCTCTGTCTGTACCCATGCATTCATTTTGATGGTCTTGTGTGCTCTTTTCTTCCAAGATTAGACTCATATTAAGAAGACTGCTTCTTGTTTAAAAACTTCAAAAAGCAAACTACTCATCCAGTAATGAATGTAATTCCTGACACACTGAAAATTCTAAAACTACAAAGTGCAAACACAAGTTAAGGATCCATATGGCTCAAACCCTTACCTATTCCAAAACTGTTGAACTAATGCTTGAGTGAAAATAGATGGATAGATAAAGCAGTCAGAAGCATATGAGTCTAAACTACTGAGACCAGGCTAGAAGTTCTCCGACGTGACAACATTATAAGTAATATATGCTGAGCCTCAACATGAGGCAGGTATCCAGCCTGAATTCTGATGGGGATTAGCACTTTGCTTCATGTGCCAGTGACAAATGCACTGGCACATGGCCTTTATTCACAGCACTTGGCTTTAAAAGTGTTGATACGATTCACCATTTGTCTTGCAAGCTCTGGGAAACTCTTAAGCAAGTTGTTTTGTCCCCGCAAAAGATGAATCCAATCTTTATTATGAAACATTTGTTGTTCACGAAGAATGCTTTTTGTATTGTGACGACAAACAATCCATGTAGCCCCTTGAACCCCCCCCCCCCCCCCCCCCATCCCCCCAATTTAGGAATATTTCATTTTAATGACAGTTGGGATTATCTTCAGCCGTGCCGTTTTACTGTCAGGACCTCAGAAGACAAGTGTAATATCCATGTCAATTTTACATTATAGTGTTTTAACAGTGGCAATAAGCTAAAGATGTTCGGATCTCAGTCTTCCTACTTAAGTTGACATATTACTCTTGAGTCACTGTTTAGTTTCAAAGAATCTTGTCAGTGTTATTTTTTTAAACATCAGCGTGAGCGTATAATTACAAAAAGCAGGAGTTTAGGCCTCCTAAGTGCTGTTAAAGTTTCTGTCGATTTGATTTTCACATTGTTCATTTGAGCGATAAAATTTGACTTGAGTGACGTGTACTTTTGTGTTCCAAATAAACCGACAACCATGACAGAAACGTTTTACCATACTCACAATGATAAAAGATGATTCTGGGGTCCTTTTGGTGGCATAATTGTCTCGAAGATTGTCCCAACATAGAAATCGTTTCATGAGTCTACGAGGCATTGACATATGATGGAGGCCTTAAGCACAAGACCTTTGCAAGAAAGAACATACATGAACACATGACGATATAGAAAGTGACCACAAATTGATTTCAGGCAAACTAATGTACACAGAGTATTCATAATTACCTAAGTGCTCTCGCTATGCATTCTGTAGTTAGGACTGGATGGTCTAACTGCAAGGGTATGAGGTAACATACAAAGCCCATGTTTGTGTTCCACTGTTAATACTCTGATTAGCCTGTGGTGGAAACATGATGAATATTTTGAGTCAGCCAAAGGATTTAACATTTGCGATGAGAGAGGCAATGCTGATCTACAATATTTTCACTTATACACTCAAATCTTTGGAAAGTTCAGCGACCCTGGAAATGTATGAATGCTTTGCGCTCTATTCTCGAGACCAGTGACCCTCAAACTTTTTTTGAACTTGGGACCATTTTAACAAAAGGCAATTTTTCCATTTGGGATGTATGTTAAAATGGCCTGCAAAGTTATAATACTGTTACGCAGAATCAGTGATGTTTAAATCCTCTCTAATTACTGTGCTTCAACATCATCTGCTGTAATCGTGTTGTGGTGCTGGCGAAAGAGGAACATTTGCTACTTTTTTCACTGCAGCCTCTTCCCAATGATCGCAGAAATATCCATAGTAGCAGGCGGAATCACTCCCAGCAGTAAAAGGGCTTTTCAGCCACTTAAAACTATGCTTTCAGCTCATATTTGTTGTATGGCGGCCCTGAGTAAAACTGTTTCTGTCCTTTGTTTTCATGATGTTTTTACGCCATTTGGTGATGCCGTCAGCACAAGTGCACAAGAGCGTTAAAAGAAAACAGGACATCATAATTTGGTGGCTGAAAATAGGACACTTAAACTTGTAGCCTGCTGGAACTAAGTATTGCTGCACAGAATAGAAAAAAAAGTTGTTCAATGTTTTCGAGGTGCAGACAGACAGTTTATGCCCTCCGTGGACATGTGTGATGCATGTCATTGTATGTAATTCAGAAATATGACAACAGTGTGCAGCGAAACCTCTGAATTAGTGTAGAAATCAAATCACTGAACACATAATTATAATATTGATCTTTATTATAATTTTAAAATCAACCCCTGGACACGGCGCAGCAGGGGAACGAGGGGGAGGGCCTGCGAAAATAGCTGAAAGTTGGTGTAGCCCGCCCCTTTTCAGAGCTCGACCACAGTATGCACCAGATCTGAGCTGGCCATGAATATAGAACAGTGGTTCTTAACCTGGGTTCGGTGAATTGGTCTCAGGGGTTTGACGGAGCCTCTGCCATGGAGGTTAAAATGCTTCTCTCGGCCCTCCAGATTCCCATTCTTTGCCCGTGCCCTCAGTGAATTGTACATGAAACAAACTCTGAATGTGAATAATGATAACGATAAAAGATCTATCGCAACAGCTCTGATCACAAACTGCAATTGCAGACTCTTGAGCACTAACAACTTCCGGTCATTCACGCATCACACGCCACCGTATGTTTAAGATGACCTGCTTTATTTTCTTTTATTTAATTTATTTAATACTTTTTGTGAAAGTGAGACTGATAGGATGATTAAGGTGCAGTGCGCATTAACACAAAAATATATTACTAACATGCACAGAGACACACAAAATGTTTTTTTTTTTCCTCTCCTCCCCCCGCGAGCTACTGGTCGATCGCGACGACGTAATGGGCACCCCTGATATACAGTACATATAAAACTCCAAATCTACAATCTATTCCAATTCAAGATATCGTTAGGTCACCCTTTTCAGATATCTTTTTCACCTGGGCAAAATGTTGTAAATATTTCAAATGGGAATCGACGTATCTAAATCAGTCGCAGATATCTGTAACTCATGAGTAGATGTTTGCGACTGAATTGTAGATATGTATGATGAGAAACCCCATACGCATGAATGGTAAAAGTGTCATTTGTGAAAAATGCTGTTGAAAACATTTTTCGTTCTGACGAGGCAAAACTGAATTACAGGTACCGAGTTATATTTCGATTTTACTAGTCAAAGCAAAACTCAATTACAGATATCTCTATATTTTGTTTTGACGAGTTAATATTACAGTCCTGATATTTGAATGAAATTCATGCTATTTACAATGTAATTAATTATAAGCAGTCAGAAAGACGCTGTTGATACCTACACTTTTATATCTGGATATTCAAACACAGCGTTTGATTACTAAACCGCTTGCCATAGTGACCAGATGGTTAATGGAGGTATGAAACCGACAACAATGCAGGCTCTATCCATTTCAGTGGTTCTTTACCTTGTTAGAGGTACTGAACCCAACCAGTTCAAATGCACATTCATTGAACACTTCATGAGTGAAAAATAAAAATATTTTTACAAATTCAAGACATAAAAAACCCCATTTATTATAAACAGAAAAAAGTAAATAACATTTCAAGACATACGTATACGTTTTTAAAATTTTAATTTAATAAACCGGGCATGACGTACGATTAAGACAGTCATACGTTGACTACTGAGCGAACTAAATTTCCCGCAGCACTGATTGGACAAGCAATGTCATGTGATCATCTGCAGCCAGTGATGGCCAAACAGGCGTGTCATAACTAATTGAAATGTTGAGTCGGGTGTGTCTTAAAACGGTACGCGTAAACCACGATAGTTCACGGGCTGCAAAAGTGCGTCGCACGCCTCCGCGTCAGGCTGTTGCGCATCGTGGCGTGCGGGTGTAAGTGCGTGCGTATGCGCAGTAACGGGTCGATCGCGGGAGATTAGTTGATTGAAAAGTAGATCTTCCAAAAAGTTTGGCCACCCCTGCTGTGTGTGCGTGCGTGCGTGTAGACACACACACGCACACACACACACACACACACACACACAATTAATTGCATTGTAGAAATCCATAATTCACAGGTGCACTTTACATATCTGATGACAAAGCCCATACTTATAAATGGAAAAAGTGATGCAAAATGACATTCCAGGTATCTAAAGTGACAAAGAACAGAGTTGATGCTTTCTGAAAGGTTCTTCAACTGGACTTGACTTGAAACTGAATGACTGCACCACATATCCAATCTTGCTGTTCAATGTTAAAATGACTTGCCATCTTTCACGCTCACAGTGGTTGGGAATTGCTGACTTATAGTCAAACAAAGGAATGCTCTTCATACATGAAGAAAAAAAATCTATATTTAGCACAGCCATTGTCACAATACATCTTTTTCCATGCTTTCATTGTAGTAAAATGTTGAATGACTATTCCTGCCTGTTGTCTGCAGATGTGGACCTCCTCCTTCTGAAGCCCCCTCCTACTTCTCTGAGACACAGGGAGTGCTTTAACTAAGAGTTGCAGTCAATCAGAGTGGGATCTTTAACAGGGCTTTCCACTGGATTTCTTTGCCTCAGTCCACCCCATTCACACTCACAGCAGTCATGCATGCGTGCACCAGCCAACATATGGAGTACTCCTACTTACTTCTGTTCTGGATCAGCAGTCAGCTGTTAGGTGAGTCAAAGTTTGTTAGATGTGCATGTGTGTGTCATAGCTTCTCACCAATATCATAGATTTTAAGAGTTTAATAATGTTGCTAATGTTCTTATAAATGACCTATTTTTGGGCTGGTCCATTCAAACTAGATTGAGTAACTTTTACACCATTTTGTTTCTGAAGTTGACATGAAGATACACTGAATAACTTTTTAAAACAACAGTTGGTAACGTCAAATTCCTCTTCTCCTGAATAAAGAGCTGTGAATGTTGGTCTCCGGTGTATTTTAAAAATAACATTTACTATCTCCTGTGAACCAATGGCTGTTAATGTGAATAGCATCCTTTCCTGACATCTTGACCTTGTAGCCTGGGTACAGGAGGGAGGAGATTGCAGAGACTACTGAGACTATATCGAGTCAACAGGGGTTCCCTGTGTCTCATTGGAAACAGACGTCTCTGCTTAAAAAGAAAGTTGATGCTCTTCTCACAGTCAAGTTTCCAGTGACAGTGTAGGTTCTGGTTCTCAGCCAGAGCTGCGGTCAATTACCAGTGAAATCACTATGGCAGGAAAATCTCGACATCATAAGAGAGACAGATATTAAATACTTGATCACATAGAAGAAAGCCATCTATAAACGTGTTCTTTTTTTTCGAACACAAATAATGTCTGAATTTGTACCACAGCCATAGTGTTTAAATCTACACAACGCTCGCCATGCACTCTTGCTGTTTCCTTGCTGACTCCCATTCAAGTATTATCCAATTTCCTTCAAGCAAAGTCCCTCCAATGTTGATCCAGATTTACGTCAACAGCATTTGTTAAAAGTGAAGAATTTTTCCTGCCAACAGTAGTAAATAATACTTAAACTTTTTAACATTTTAAGAGGGGGGGATGTCTTTTGCAAATATTTAGCTTGATTTTGGAATTTGCGGGAAGTAGGAAATGGAATTGTGCCATCAGACCTTCCTAAGTATGTGAATAGGGAGAGAACGCTGGATGTGGTGGGAGGATGGATGCTTTGTCAAACATATTTCATCAAGCAAGAACGATGCTGACCACAGTTTGTGTATATTGGGGCTGTGGGATGATCCCATTAGATGACATCAAGTGAGAACATTAAAGTGTCATCCGAGGGAGGAGACAAGTTCTCAGGCTCAGACGACAGTTTCCCTTCCGAAAGTCATAGACCCTTTTAATGTGACGTCAGACCACTCCCGCGCTGTTAGCTCTTAGTCTGGTTAGCAATGTTTCAACCTCCGTGAGCATCTTCCAACCTCTCAGCCAGTGTGTTTTCCTGTTCGTTTCCAATTTCCTCAATCTGTCAACCACAGCTTTTCGGAACAATTAATCGCCATTCAAGACTTGCTTAATTGCGAGTGGTGGGCTGAACTGTATTTCACCACACACTTTTCTTTGAGAGATAATAAATCTTTCTTTCACTAGGACCCGGGCTATTTCTGCATTTTTTTTTTTTAGACCGTAAACTTTAAATTTGAAAACAAATCACGATGTACAGGCCATGAAAAATAAAAGTCTTAAGTCTTATTACAGTGGCGAGTAAATGAATATAACATATCCTTCCAAACCTATATAAGCTATGATCTTAATTTGCAATGTTTTACAATATTTTGTTTTTCACTCTTGTATAGCCATGCCAACAAAGTCATTATCAGAGATGCAAGTAAACTTTTCTCGATGATTTGTTTTGTGCACTGAATCTGCCCTTGTTTTTCTTCTAGCACAAAATGAAATATCTAATGAGAGTTGCATCCAGTCCTTGCACAACTTGTATTGTTAAATTAAGCATTGCTTGTAAAAAATTGGATTTGCTTTGATTTGCCTGACAGGTTCCTAGAATGAAGTTATCAACAAATGCCGTTATATACTGAGCATTTAGGGATACAAAGATATTGTGTAGATTCACAGACTGTGTCATAAATAATGAGACCAGTGTCACTTCTGTCCAACTGTTTAGAGTAGATAAAGTAAAACAAACAAAAAAAATCAACTAACATCAGCCATTTGGCGTATTATTTTGCCCAATGTTTGAAGGGCTATAATCGGATGATTTAATCGTTTGGCCGATTAATTGGTCAATAGAATATATTAATGATGTTTATTAAATAAGGGTTAGGTTCAGCTCTGGTGGAACTTATTTTCCGAAATGTCATAGCTACAACGCATGGTGAAATCCCTACTAGGGGGGAAGATTATGTCTGCAGTGCATGATTTCTGTTCTGCATTTTTTCCCATAATGCCATGGGCTATGTGCATGTGAAAGTCAATACCCTATGGCATTATGGGGAGAGAAAAAAATACAGTTTTTAGTCTTCAGTCTAGAAGTATGTTTGAATGTACCGGTACTTGAATTTCAGACACGTTCAAACAGTTTGCCAGTCAAAATGGCAGTTGCACGCTTCCGGCTGTTAAGAGATGTTCATACTCCTTGTGTTGTGAAAGTGTAAATGGAAAATGGCATTTGACCTATTTGTTCATTTGGGTTTGATGATGTGTTATGATGAAACCTAGGCTGAAATGACTGGAGAGTCTTTTTCTGGTTCACAAGGTTAATAGCCTGTTAAGCAGAGCACAGTTGGCGGTTGTGTGTCAGGAACATCTGGTTTCAGATACTCAGTATTTACGTTGGCGTAGATCAAGAGTAATCTAAGTTGCCAAAATGCTTCATACAAAGTATTGTCCGCTGTTTTTTTTTCAGAGAAAACCATTGAAATAGAAGACCCAATGGATCAATAGAAAAACAGCGCACCCCGTAGATCTTGGAAATTCAGCTACTATCGAGAATGATCTGATTATACTTTAGCCTTATGTCCGCAGTATGCACACCCACATCGACATCCCAGGACAGGAAGTAAACATGCAGTGAACAGCAGAAAAAAGCTGTGAACCATCTGCATAATGTTCAATAATAATTACCTGCATCACAATCGTGCATGCCTGATGTAAGTGGCTAACATGATGAACTCCAGCGGCTGCTTTGCCTCACTGGGTCTGCGGTAGAGCTCCTACAGCTTGATGTTGGGCCAAACGCGGCGTTGAACGAATGTCGGTCACACCGACAGCCACCGGCTTTAGGTTTATTTGTTTGGGCAGGGAAGCAGGTACACAGGAAATCCAGCAAGACCTTGCATTTAACACATGCTGACATTTCTTGGAATATTAAATTGCGCTGCCACTTTAGCAGCTTGAAATGGAAACTGGAATCCTCACCCATTCTCATATTTTCACATACACTTACTTTTTCCTGTCCGTGTCTAAGCTTTCACTCAGTTCATGGTAGCACATTATAGTTCCTCTGGAAATTCCAGTCTCTTTGCCTGAAGTACTCATTGGTCTTACTGCCAAAAGAAAAAAAAATCAAAAATCAAAGAGCGCTTATGACATCAAATTGATTGAATCGACACAAAACTGACTGTGCTGATTTCCTTTTGATTTTTTTTATAAACATTTATTGTTCCTCAATAAACATCAATTAAGGTTTCGGAGTGAGATCAAACGCTGGTTTTTACATGGGAAGCATTCATCCGACAGGAAATGAGTGTGTGGAGAATGTGTCAATATTTACATGAAGACATCACAGTGGTGGCGGTGTGATAATCGTGCTTATTTATTTTAGTATATATTTTTTTTCAACCAAGTAAACTAAACTGACATCATTTGGTCTGATTTTGATAGCCACGACTGACTTGATTGACACACATCAATGGTCTATTGACTCAGTGGCTGCCAATCGTACTGTGTGCAGAGAATGAGGTTTCCAAACACTTCCAAGGGTACCAGGGAAATAGATGTTTGGTTTTCTGTTTGTTTATAATACTAACATGCCTAAATCTTCTCTATCTAAGGAATGCACGTTGTGTCAAACATCTGTTCAGATGTAGCGGTCCTTAAAAACTGTGAACAGCTGCACAGCTTTCCCGATGAGAAACAGCAGAGACTGGGAGTTCTTTCACCCACTCATGTTAAACAGGATTATACTGTACACTGTGCCATTTCCAAAACTGTTTATCGTCAGTTAGCTGGGGAAACTCAATTATTATATATTATCACTTCATAATGTGAGGTTCACCTTCATCCACTTAAAGCAAAAATAAATAACCAAAATAAAAGCAACAATGTTTTAACAAAATAGACTAGAGTGTGTCCGTGTGTGTGACTATTGACTGCAGACGTGTTGTGCCGGTATGAGCGTGTGCCCTGCGTGCCGGCTAGGTGTTATGCGTAACCAAACAAGGATAGTATTGCTGATATATTCTGACAGATTACATGCACCATAGAGAGAGATGTCATGCATTTTGAACATCTGACAGACCACACGCTAACAATTTCATCCAGTCTCGACTCGTCAAAGAAAAGTCACAGACGTCACGTCATATTTTAGTCATCAAAGAGCCACATTTAGCTCCTCATTGTCATGAAAAAAGGGGCATTACCGGTAATGAAAGGATTTCGGCCTCGTCATCGTTGATGAAAACAACACTGTTTTCATCTAACAACAATAACTAATGATTTCTTCAACAGACCACATCGACATAGACTGGGATAGAAAACGAGACACATCACACAGCCCAACCTGTGGTGTTTTTCTATGGACAAAAATGGTGGAGCACCCACCAACTACTTAAGTACCGTATTTTCCGCACTATATGGCGCTTCGGATTACAAGGCTGTAATGAATGGCCTATTTTAAAACTTTTTTCATATATAGAGCGCATTGCATTACAAGGCACATAGAATAGAAGCTACAATAGTGGCTCTGGTTGTGCTATGCAACCACTAGATGGAGCTACGCTAAAGGAAATACAATACAATACAGCTTTCTTTTTATAGAGCAGTGGTTCTTAACCTTGTTAGAGGTACCGAACCCAACTGGTTCATATGCAGATTCACCGAACCCTTAGTGAAAAATAAAAATATGATTCGAGAAGTGTTCCTTCAGTTTTGCCTGTGCGAGACAAGAGTTGCTCAACTTGGCATGACAAATCATGCAGATAGGACGCTGAGTCCCATCACGTTCCGTGATGCATGTGAATCCATGTTGTACATACTTGTCTGACCACTTTTTTTTTTTGCTCGACATAGCACGTGTTAAAACCTTTAAAAAAAAATCACACGACGTACTATCACAACAGTCACACGTTGACTACTGAGCAAACTAAATTTCCCGCAGCACTGATTGGACAGGCAATGTAATATGATCATCTGCAGCCAGTGATGGACAAGTGGGCGGGTCATAACTAATTCACATGGTGAGTCGGGTGTGTCTTAACCTCCATGGCAGAGTCTCCGTCAAACCCCTGAGACTGATTGACCAAACCCCTGGGGTTCGTTTGAACCCAGCTTAAGAACCACAGATGTCGAGCCTTCACAACTGCTGCAACTTGAACAGAGCCATGAGAATTGGTAACAAACACGGATATGAAACATAGAAATACAAATGGCATGACAAAACAGGAAATGAAAGACTCAAGTTATGAAGACAATTCATTCATTAAAAAGGCACACAAACGTGGGCTCACATCCACAAGGGGCCAAATATCCTTCGCAGTCTTGCTTGTCTCCTTCTTCCTTCATTTAGTCAGTATTTAACTATGCTTTTGGTATTATCTTCGTAGATTTTTATTTTTTTATTTTTTTTGCATGTTCTCCGACTGACAATGGACTGGAGTGAAAATTAATTATTGGTTCATTAGTAAATCTCACAAATAAATCATAATTGTAAATATCTATTTGTTGCAGCAACATACGTAGATCAACACATTTACTCTGAATCATTTTTTCTTATCACATCACAGACCCAAAGCTCAAAGCCCAGGGCAATTCAAATAGCAAACAAGGGTCTAAATGCAATGTATCTTTAGACAGTGAGAGAAACAGAAACAGGAAGTTCGACATACAGTACAGGACATACTTAACATGCACAAAAGCAAGTGCTGTATATTTAGACATATTCATTTCACAATTGTATAACTGCTTTGCCTTAAATATTACATTAAACAAAAAGTTCACACATTTGTGTTTATTTCATTTGAATTCACTTGTAAATGTAAAAACAGTTTATGCAAAATGCATTTGAGAGCTGAGCAGCACAAGTGCCTACTCTGAAAAACCTTCTGGCGCTATTTTAAACTTCAGAAACATCTAGCGCAGTGGTTCTTAACCTTTTTAGAGGTACCGAACCCAACCAGTTAATATGCACATTCACCAAACCCTTCATGAGTGAAAATAAATATATTTTTTTTAATGAATTCAACATATTAAAAAAAACACTAATGAAAAACAGAAAAAAAGTAAATAAAATTTCAAGAGATAATTATACTTTTTTTTAATTGTACGAGGTAATATCACAACAGTCACACGTTGACTACTAAGCGAACTAAATTTCCCACAGCACCAATTAGAGAAGCAATGTCATGTGATCATCTGCAGCCAGTGATGGCCAAGTGGGCGTGATATAACTAATTGACATGTCGAGTCGCGTGTGTCTTACCCTCCATGGCAAAGGCTCCGTCGAACCCCTGAGACCGACTCGCTGAACCCCTGGGGTTCGATCGAACCCAGGTTAAGAACCACTGCTCTAGTGGCTTGTTGGCAACACCTCGAGGCTATTTATTGTAAAGTGTCTTGAAAGGCGCTTATAAAAAAAAGGGGAAAAAAAGCATTACCTGCATCTCTATCACTGGAAAGATATGGCCAGTGTACTTTCAGGGTTGACTTACAAAGTTGCTGTTACAACTGAGTAGCTTTCTACCCAACACAAATTTCAAAACGTTTAAAAGGGCATCAATGGTGCATCAATGTGTATACTAACAAGAGACTATGACTTTAGCATCATGACACAAAAAGTGGACGTACACAAAAAATATGCATCCACATATTTTTTACTAATTAATAATTGGCTACACTAAAACAAAATATCCTTGTCTCAACTGTTCTTCCCGCTCTATCGCTAAATTTGACTTGCACACTTTCATTCCTTCCCCTTGTTGTTTGCATTCAACTCGAAGACCTCCGAGCAGGGAAAAAGGCACACTTGACTTGACTTGACCCTGAATACTCCCATATGGGGAGAGAGATCTGAGAGGATGTTTAGCATGTGGGTGAGTGATTGAGTAAGCCTCACAGTGTGTGGACGACGACTGTAACAAGGGAGAGCTTCTGGGGGTTAGGTCAGATGAGAAACTTTTGTCTTCTCTTCTCAACTATGCCACTGAACAATGAGAAAATGTTAAGACTAAGCAACCCTCGCCTTCACAGCTTCATCAATAATCATAGTCGACATCACAAGATTCCCCTTTCATACACATAGAACATGCTTGTACAGTGGTTTGACTCAATGTGCTGAAGACTGTGTCCAGTCTGGGTTGATACAGTATCTTGTCATTTAAAAGTCAGTCGAGTCCATAAGGTCGTTGACCTTTTTTAAGCACTGTAGACAGAAAGTTTCTGGCAGCCAGTGAAAAGACCATCAGCAGATTAAATCGATGACAGATGAGTGGTGAGAGCTGGACTGAGAGCAGCACACAATGGTTGTTGGTTCTGTGTTCCACCTCTTCACAGACCAACGTAAAGTCTCTAGTCTTCAAAAAGTATACTAGTGCTCGGATGCAAATGCAAATGACTCTTATGCGTGTGTGTCATGGCAAATCTTTCAAGCGTGTTTTATCTTATGTTTGGACTTTGGATGAAAAACAGGCCCACTTCTCTTGTTCTACCACCCGCAAAGCTGTCAGTTGATGTGAGTGACACCACACAATGGTGAAAACACACTTGCCCGGATCTGCAATCACACCAGGAAAACCAAAGTGCCTTTGAGGTTTCGACGATTTCTCTTGGGTTGTGTTTCCACGCATTGCTGACGGAAACTGAGTACATCACAAGAATTACTATAGCATTGTAAAGAGCATTGTAGGATAGCATGGAAACCATTGTATGAATGTGTACCGAGGAAATTATTAGTCCCAGTGGTTCCGGACTGCACACCACAACATGGAGTTATAACAGCAGTTACCACAGTACGGTATATGCCAGACTACGTGGTATTTTATGCAAAAGTACATTTCTGAAATGTTTTGGGGGTTTCTTTGTCCCCGGACTGTTATTTACATCAACACTTGCTCATTGCTAAATTGTGAAACAACAATGTCACAGTTTTTCGACTTCCCCGTGAAGCCACGGCAACAACTAATGTTAGCTCCCATATTTAGCATATGTGTGCATTTATTCAAATACTGGGCATTTAGGCAAAACTGATAAACCTGTATGTCCTTTTAATATTTATTGTCTGTCTATCTTGTCTTTGCCATGTGGGTTTGGTTTCATGAAACATTAGCTGGCGTAAGAATGTAAGAAATGGATGTAAATCACACTTCATGGTGTTCACGTCTGCATGCATTAGTATTATACTGCTAAGACATAGAGAGAGAAATCTCAATGATTGAGCACAACCCGTTCTCTGACCTTCTGAAACAAATTCTCTGACTGGAAACAATACAAATGAATTAGTGAATCCATCCTGGAACCAAACATTTGTCACCTTCAAACTTTTGTGTACAAGCAAAGTACCATTCTAAATTTCCTAACTCCTAAAGGTAATCACTCTAATACAATAAAACACATTCATAAAACGTTATGTACTTTAATGAGGGCTGAGAACAGCCTAATAAAAGTACTTTGGTTGATATGTCTCGCTTATTTCATTTATTAAAACTCACCAAAAAAAGGTAAGGAGTAAAAAGTAGTGAGTCACACTGTTATTTATACTACAAATGTAACAAAAGAACTCTGCGTCAACAATAGCAATCTATCAGTCAAGTCGAGTCAAGTACAACTTTATTGTCAAATGTGCAGTATGTGCAACATACAGCACAGATGACATTTCTTCCCTCTCAGACAACAGGACAACAAGAGGAGCCGCTGCGGGTGCCCGCACCACCATTAAATTCAGTTCATCTCCGGCCTGTATATCTTTATTCTGCTGAGTCACCAATTTGGCTCTTGGCTCACCACCACGCCATCTTCGGTTGACATGGCAATGAAATATCCTCACGCTTTCACAGTTACTCTGCCCTCGAAAGCTCAGACTGAAGTGATGGTTCAAACAGATCTACCGAAAGTCTGTTTATATCCACACTGGACACTCTCTAAGTTGACATGTAACTCCTACTGAAGGCTATATATTTCTTGTTCTCTTAACCTGTTTGAGACTTGTTCTTTTGGCATTGGTGCTGTAAAAATACCCCCAAAGCGATTTTGTTGAATGTCATTGAGGTGCAGACAGACAGATTCTGGGCTCTGTGGACATGTGTGGTGCATGTCATTGTATTTAATTAAGAAATATAACAATGGTGTGCATTGAAACCTCAGAATTATTGTAGAAATAAAATCACTGAACATTATAATATATTATAATCATATTTATTGTATTTTTAAAATCAACCCCCTGCACACGGCGCAGCGAGGAAATGAGGGGTAGGGTCTGCGAAAATAGTAAGTTGTTGTAGCCCGCCCTTTCTCAGGGCTAAATCACGGTTATGCTAACAGTTATGCTATCTAATGTTAAAATGACTTGCCATCGGTCACCGCATATTTCAAAGAAATGAACAAAAGTTCAACGTTAATCATTTGCTCGCTGAACTGCTCTCAAGTGAGGTCTTTAGTGATATGTTGCCATCTCGCGTAAAGATTTTGTGGCTGTGAAGGCATGTTCCTGAAAATACAACCTTCCTGAAATAAGACCAATGCAATAAGTCATTTCAGAAGTCATACTGCGATGGATGGACAGACAGAGAATGTGAGTTTACAAAAAAAAAGCAGTGCAACCACTGTCTAAAAGTGAGATTATTGCATTATTCAATATAAAAATGATCAATGAGATGGTAATA